>NW_025999969.1:5278786-5404150 GCF_001458135.2 Marmota marmota marmota
CCCCGGAATTACTCTGAGTAAAACTAGTGAGGTGGTGAATAGGGCAGGTGACTCAGGTACTATCTTGTGTTGCTCAATAGATTCATGGCTCTTTGAGGACCTGGATGAACAGCCGTCAATGCAGGGAGCTGGGATGGATGATGTTAGTATATCTCTACTTGAGCCCTGGCTCTCCTAGTTATGTGAGGCCTGGGTAAGTCCCTTGTTTCAGGGCCTCAGTCTTATCATCTGTGATAAGTGGGACTAGATGCCTCAGGATCTTCCATTGCTGAAAATGCCTTGAATTTTAAGGGAGGTTTGTATCAAGTAATCCCCCCCCCAAAGTCTGAAATTGGAATGACTAATTTAAACTACTGAGTAATTTTCAACCAATAAAAATCCAGTAGTGAATCTTGTTCTTTTCTAGAGATGCCTGTACAAAGACCTGTGTAAATAATGCAGATAGGATGCACACCTTCAAAGTGAGTCTGTTCATGCTGCATGTACTTGGAGTTTCAATAAGCTCAGGAATTCAAAACAGCAAGTATATTTTTCAGACACTCAGGACACTGGATTATTAGCTCACCAATAGGAAAAAGCTGATAGAGTGGGGGCAGGGAATTGACACCCCTAAAACAGTCTCACATCATAACCTAAGATTTTGAAGACACAGGTTTGACCCTAAATGGAGCTAAAACCATGGCACTGCAAAGGGCTTTGGAATAGGTTATTATTTGTACTTATTACCGATGGTGTTTAGCGCCTTTGGTTGTGAGAAAGAGAAACCCACTCAAATTGAGCAATGGAGAATTTATTTTAAGAACACACACATGTGAAAACAGACACATGTAGCTTTCCTGGGAGCCCGGCAAACCTTAGCCACAGGCCTCACAGCACCTCGGCGGGAAATGTGGTCTGGCTCCAACTGATGTGCTTGGGCTGCTCTGCCCCTGGGATGGGGAAACAGGGCACAGGCCCTGGTGGTGTTTCACCTTCAGTGTGACTCAACGACTCTATCAATTTCTGCTTCACTTAGAATCTGCTCTTTTCTCTTCATGTCACCACGCTGCACAATTGACCTTCCCTCTAAAAACTGGAACAAAACAGGGATGCCCTCTTTCACCACTTCTATTTAACATAGTTCTTAAAACTCTAGCCAGAGCAATTAAACAGATGAAAGAAATTAAAAGGATATGGATAAGAAAAGAAGAACTCAAACTATCACTGTTTGCCGGTGACATGATTCTATACCTGGTGGATCCAAAAGTTCCACCAGAAAAATTCTAGAACTAAAAAAATGAATTCAGCAAAGTAGCAGGATATAAAATCAACACCCATAAATAAAAGGCATTTCTGTAGATCAGTGACAAATACTCTGAAGGGGAAATGAGAAAAACTACCCCATTAACAATAGCCTCAAAAAAAAAAAAAAAAGAAATTGGGAATCAACTTAATGAAAGAGGTAAAAGACCTCTATAATGCAAACTAAAGAAAGCAATTAAAGAAGACCTTAGAAGTTGGAAAGATCTACTTTGTTCTTGGATAGGCAGAATTAATATTGTCAAAATGGCCATACTACCAAAGCACTATGCAGATTTAATGCAATTCCAATCAAAATCTCAATGACATTCTTCATAGAAATAGAAAAAGAAATCATAAAATTCATCTGGAAAAATAAGAGACCCAGAATAGCCAAACAATCCTTAGCAAGAAGACTGAAGCTGGTGGCATTACTATACCACACCTTAAACTATACTACAGAGAAATAGTAACAAAAATACCATGGTATTGGCACCAAAATAGACTTATAGACCAATGGTACAGAATAGGGGACACAGAGACAAACCCACATAAAATATAGTTATCTCATTCATACTAGACAAAGGCACCAAAAACATATATTGGAGAAAATATAGCCTCTTCAACAAATGATTTTGGGAAAACTGGAAATCCATATGCAGTCAAATGAAATTAAGCCCCTATCTCTTACCATGCACAAAACTCAACTCAAAATGGATCAAGGGTCTAGGAATTAGTCCAGAGACTAATTCTCTGGAATTAGTCCAGAGAAAAATTAGACCCCAAATTTCATCATGTCAGATTATGCCTCAACATCCTTAATAAGATTTCTATAGTGCAAGAAATAAAATCAAGAATCAATAAATGGGATGAATTCAAACTGACAAGCTTCTTCTCAGTAAAAGAAATTATCAGTGAGGTGAAGAGAGAGCCTACAGAATGGGAGCAAATTTTTACCACACATACATCAGATAGAGCACTAATCTCTAGGACATATAAAGAACTCAAAAAACTTAATACCAAAAAAACAAACAACCCAGTCAATAAATGGGTCAAAGAACTGAATGGACACTTCTCAGAAGATGATATACAATCAATCAACAAATATATGAAAAAATGTTCAACATCTCCAGTAGTTAGAGAAATGCAAATCAAAACTACTCTAAGATTTCATCTCAATCCAGTCAGAATGGCAGCTATTAAGAATACAAACAACAATAAATGTTGGCGAAGATGTGGGGGAAAAGGCATACTTATACATGCTGGTGGGACTGCAAATTGGTGCAACCAGTCTGGAAAGCAGTATAGAGATTCCTTGGAAAACTGGGAATTGAACCACCATTTGACCCAGCTATCCCTCTCCTTGGTCTATACCCAAAGGACTTAAAAACAGCATACTGTGGTAAAGTAGCTACATCAATGTTTATAGCAGCACAATTCACAGTAGCTAAATGTGGAACCAACCTAGATGCCCTTCAACAGATGAATGGATAAAGAAACTGTGGTATATATACACAATGGAACATTACTCAGCATTAAAAGAGATTAAAATCATGGCATTTGCAGGTGAATGGATGGAGTAGGAGAATATCATGCTAAGCCAAATGAGCTAATCCCCCAAAACCAAAGGCTAAATGTTTTCTCTGATACGTGGATACTGATCCATAATTGCAGGGGGTGAGGGGGAGCATGGGAGGAATGCAGGAACTTTAGATATGACAAACGACAGGGAGGTGAAGGGAGGGGGTTTGGAGGTAGGAGAGATGGTGGAATGAGATGGGCATCATTACCCTAAGTACATGTATGAAGACATGAATGGTGGGACTCTACTTTGTGTACAACCAGAGACATAAAAAATGGTGCTCTATATGTATACTATGAATTGAAATGCATTCTGCTGTCATGTATAACAAATCAGAATAAATAAATAAATTTTTAAAAAAAAGTCTGGAGAGACACAATCTGATTGGTGTGATTAATTGCCTTGCCGCTGGTGGGCTGATTAGCAGTTCTGTCCAAACTCCTTTGGCCAGAAACACATACTAGCATATGAATATAGTATTTCTAAGCTGGAGGGAACTTCTACTCCGTGTGAGGACAATGTGCAGACAGTTTCCTTGTCAGAGGGGTGTGTCAAGAGGGAGAATCTTGGCTGCTCCACTAAGAATATCTGGATTGATGAACTGAAAACCTAGGAATGAGCAGGACAGCTTCTCTCTACTCTTTTTACATCTATCTTCCATTCCTTCTTTTGTCCCCTATGGAAATCAGTTCAATTGGTGCATAATTATGCATAAGAGTGGGGTTCAATATTACATATTTATTCATGAGCAAAATCTAACTATTTAATTTTATCAGTTTGTTCCCAAGTACTTCCACTTCCTGTTCCCTCCTCCCTCCCCCTGGTCTCCTTTCTTCTAGTCTACTGGTGTCCCTTCTATTTTCATGTAATTCCCCACACAAACCTTTTTCCCTTTTATATTTCTATATATTACATGTGAGAGAAAACATATGCCACTTGACTTTCTGAGTTTGGTTTATTACACTTAATCCTTATTTTCAAATTATAGTTATTAATGCATATTAATTGTACAAATTAATGATTTTCTTTCTGATGTTTCCAAACATGCCTATGTTGTACTCACAGTTATCTTATGAAAGGGGTATCAGGTGTGTCTTGGATCACTAAGAGGATATAATATATAGGAAACAAACTTTTGGGTTAAATTTTTTTTTCTGATATAATACAACAGAAATGATGTGGGAGGTTATGTCAGAGAATGAGATTTCCATTCTTATACTTTTACAAACATCATCATTATTACTTATTGAGCATTGCTACGACTTGCCAGGTACTCATTAGTATTTTTTAATAAATATTTTAGTTCTAACAATCTGGTTGTCATTCAAGATCTGACTCATTTCAGTTTCCCTAAAAGCAGAACCTGAGAAGGGATTCTGTGCATGTGATTTACTGAGGACATGTTCTTCAGAAACATCTCCTAGCAGAATAGAGACGGTAAGATCAATACTGCTGTCCAGGTAGGATATAGACGTACTATGACTCATGGGAAGACTAGAGTATATTTCACACTGGAGAGTTGTCACAACCTGCTGCAAGGGTCTGAGTTTTTTGATTCTGTATCAGTCAGTCATTGGATATGAGGTGAGGGTTGGTGTAACCCCCAAGTGTCTGTTGATGAGCCAGCTCTTATAAGCTCAAGGCAGCTCTTCCAGGGTTAAAAGCGTTAATGGTTAGTTGCAGCACCTGCAGTGGCTGGGAGATGGGCATCCTAGCTGGCAAATGGGATCTGTGAGGAGCACAAGTAACATCTCCTACATCACTTCCCCTGAGACCACTATGGAGCTCTTCACTATAGACAAAAGTATGAGCAATAGGAGGAACTGACTGGATGGTGTAGTGTGCTAATTTTGATCTGATGGCAGGCAGTAGGACTAGATTTAGACCACAGGCAATAGCTAAAGCTGTCTCAGAGGAAGTCTTAGAGGACTCTCAGAAAAATGAAGGTCTTTCAGCCATAATTGAGTGGCTTGGGCAGCTTCATACCTGGATAGCCCCATATCCCTACAGCCACTCTAAATAAATCCCCATCATTCAATTACAGCCAGCCTTCTGGGTAGAAGTACTTTACTGACCCAAGCTACATCACATACTCATCATCCTCAGGCCCAGAAGTGGACAGGGTAGGGCAACTGTTTTATTTTTTTTTATCCATGTGTTTGTTTTGTTTTGAATGGCAGGAATGTGCTACATGTTCCTAATACGTAATGATCTCTCTTCAAGAATGGGCAAAAGGATTGGATGCTGGACAGCAAAACCTGAGGGATGGCTAGAACACCTCCTGACACACTTGGAGAGTGGTTAATAATACTTCATTTTATAGTTATTAAAACTGAGGCAAAGAGAAGCAACTTGATTCATTGATTCAGAGAGGTAAGTACTGTGCTAGTCAGATTTTTGACACTGTTTTTGATACCCAACAAGAACAAGTTCCTCCAAGAGGAAGAGTTAATTTCAGCTCATGGTTTCCAAGTTTTAGCCCTTGGTGGGCTGACTCCATTGCTCTGGGCCCAAGGAGAAGCAGAACATCATGGCAGAAGGATGTGGTAGAGGAGTGCTGTTCTACTCATGGTAGCCAGGAGGGAGAGAGAGCAAGGGAAAGGGCTTCAGGGAAGATGAACCCTCCCAGAGTTTGCCCCAGTGATTCACCTCCTCCATCCACACCCTACCTACCTACCTACCTATGGTTACCACCCAGTTGGTCCATTCCAAACAAGGATGGACTGATTAGGTTATGGTTCTCATAACCCAGACATTTTACATTGAATATTTTAGCATTAACACAGGAGTTTTGGAGGGACCCCTTGTTATGGGTTTATATGGTGAGATGTCTTCCAAAAGCCCAAGTGTGAGACAATGCAAGAGGATTTAAAGGTAAAATGATTGGGTTATGAGAGCCTTAACCTGATCAGTGTTAATCCCCTGATAAGAATTAACTGAATGGTGAGTAGAAAGGTAGGATGTGGCTGGAGGAGCTGAGTTACTGGGGCATGTCTTTGGGATATATATTTTGCCCTTGGTAAGGATCTCTCTCTCTCTCTCTCTCCATGTTCCATGTCCTGGGTTATTTTCGTCTACCACACTCTTCCACCATGATGTTCTGTCTCACCTTGAGCCCCAAGAAACAGAGCACACCTTCTAAGGACCAAGACCTCTGAAACTGTGAGTCCTCAAATAAACTTTCCTCCTCTAATTGTTCTTGACAGGTCTTTTTGGTCACAGTAGAAAAAAAAAAACTGACTAAAACACATCTCATATCTAAACCATAACAAGTACCTTCATTTTTTTATTCACTGAATATTTGTAGAGTAATTATAGACGCTCTTCTAGGAGCTGGGGTTTCATCAGAGAGAAAAATTGGCAAAAGCACCTGCCCTTATGCAATGTGTATTTCTGTGAGTTTGGTATAGAGTAAGGCAGAAAAGAACAGGTGAGTACAACATGCAGTATATTAGATGGTGATAAACACTTAAAGGGAGAATAAATCAGGAAGAAGAGTAGGGAGATGACTGTGTGATGAAGATGTTGCAATGTTAAGTTGGGCAGTCAACTAAGACAGTGACATTTGAACACAGACCTGAAAGAGGAAAGGGAGTGAATGGGTGATGTGACCATCGGGGAGGAGTGTCCCAGGCAGAGGAAGAGCAGGTACAGAATGCTCTGGGGCATAAATAAATATACCTGGTGTGCTCAAGGACTCATGTGGTGGAGGACAGTTAGGCTGGGGTGGAGTGAGCAAGGAGGAGAACTGCAGGAGAAGGTAAGAGCCAGGTGAGAGGGGCCGGGGAGTTGGGCAAGTTGGGGGGTTACAGGGACTTTGGAGGTCATAAAATGCTTTAAGCATTTTTTAATCCATTTGTTTGTTTTGTTTTGAATGGCAGGAAGGATGTGGTAGAGGAGTGCTGCTCTACTCATGTAGCCAGGAGGGAGAGAAAGCAAGGGAAAGAATTGACACTATTGGACTTACATAGGGTAGAACAATGGGCAGATGCAGAAGCCGGGAAGCTGGTTAGGAGGTGATGCACTAAACCTGGTGAGTAATAATGGAGCCTAGGATTAGGGAAGTGGCTGTGGAGAAGTTGAAAAATGACAAAATTTTGGCTATCTAGGCTGGGTCTGGTACTAAATGCTGGTAATCCCAGTGACTCAAGAGGCTGATGAAGGAGGCTCCCAAGTTTGAGGCCAGCCTCAGCAAATCCATGAAACCATCTCAAAATGAAACAAATAAATAAAAAGTAAAAAAGGCTGAGGATGGGTTCAATCCCCAGTACCAAAAAGAAAGAAAAACGTTTTAGCTATGTAGAAAGTGACTAACAACCCCCAAACATGCCCATGTCCTAATACCTATAATCTTATAAAGTAAAGGAGACTTTGTAGATGTGGTTAAATTAAATTTATTGAGATGGGAAGATTATTCTGGGTTATCTGGGTAAACAAAGTATAATTCTGAGAGTCTACTGGGAGACGGTAGGTACTAGGGATTGAACTCAGGGGCACTTGACCACAAAGCCACATCCCCAGCCCTATTTTGTATTTTATTTAGAGAAAGGGTCTCATTGAGTTGCTTATTGCCTTGCTTTATGCTGAGGCTGGCTATAAACTCCTGATCCTCCTTTCTCAGCCTCCCTAGCTGACGGGATTATAGGCATTCACCATTGCACCCGGCATAATCCTGAGAGTCTCTATAGAGTGAAGCAGCAAAGTTAGAAAAAGAAACGATGAGTTTTCATAGTAGCCAAGATATAAAAGTGTCCACCAATGGATGAATGGATAAAGAAAATGTTACACACACACACACACACACACACACACACACTGGAATATCATTGAAGCTTAAAAATGCAGTCATTTTTGTTATTTGAAATAACATGGATGTACCTATAGCACATGCGAAACAAAACAAGCCTGGCATAGCAAGACAAATAGTGCATGATCTCACTTATATGTAAAAGATAAAATAATTGAACTCATAGAAGCAGAGATTAGAATTAATTAGCAGAGTTTGGCAGATAAGAGAAAGAGAGAGATGCTGCCTAAAGGGTACAAAGTTTTATCTGTGTAAAATGAATACATTCCTGAAGGTCTAAGGTCCCCTGTGCTGATTTTTGACAGTGCTGTATTGTATACTTGACATTTGCTAAGAAAGTAGATCTTCAATGTGCTTACTATAAGAAAAGTAACTATGTGAGGTGATGAGCATTTTAATTTAGTTTGTGTTAATCATTCATAATTCATACCTATATTCAAACATTACACTGCACTTCTTAAGTGTATTCAAATTTTATTTGTCAATTATACCTCAACTGGAAATAATGAGGTAGGAGATGTGAGGGTAGCAGAAGCAGAGAGAATATGTCATGTGACTGACTTTGATGATGGAGGAAGGGCCAATAAACCAAGGAACCAGCTTCTAGAAGCTTCTAGAAGCTGGAAAATTAAAGAAAAAGTTTCTTAGCTTTTCTAAAAGGAATTCAGCCTTGCAGACTTCTGACCTCCAGAGCTCTGAGAAAATAAATGTGTATTATTTTAAGCCATTACCTTTGTGGTAATTTGTTACAGCAGAAAGAAGAAACAGATACATGTGGCATTTTGGAGTTAGAGCCAACAATGTTTACAGGTAGATTGGATGCAGAGTAGGAAAGAGTCAGAGATAGTTTTAAGTTTGTGAGGAAACAGCTCGAAGGATGGTGTGCCTTTTATTGCAACTGGAAAGGCCTGCTCAGAATGACACTGAATCTAAGTCCATCTGGCTACGCCCTTTGCACTTGGACCACGTCTAAAGGCTGAGCCAGGACAGCACTCATGGAAGAAGCACCCAGCTTGGTGTCAGTTTTCTCCCATGCCATTGTCTTGCCTCTGATTTCTGACAGAGTGTATACCCTCTCTGCAGCTTCTATCAGTACTTTCTTGCTATTCTCTGATGGCAACAGGCAAAACAGTGCCAGATGAGATTAGATACATATATTTTATTTTAAGGCTCAGCTAAGAAAACACTCAGGACATAAAAGTTTGATATAAACTGTGTTATCTGGAAGTCTGTTGATGGGCTGCTGATGGGGTTTTAGGTGAAGGGATGGATTTCTTATACTGAAATCACTGAGCCAATCTCTTAGGTGCCCTACACTTCTCCTCAGCCAGTGATGAGCCAGCCTAGTGTGGCTAAAGGAACTGGGCCAGGAAGCTGGACCAACCCAGCTGATCTGGCTCTGCTCCTCTCTTGAGGCTGCTCCCTCTTTTTGAGTCTCAGTTTCCCTAGCTGTATATTGAAGGTGCTGGATCCAGGGTTCCCCAGAGCCCCCATGAACCTGATTCCTGTTGGTACCTGTTGTGTGACTTAGAGAGCAGGTCGAATGAGAGTTCTGCCTCAGATCCTGAGGAGCAGGTACTGACCTCCTGTTCTCTTTCCTGCCATCTTATTGGGCTTCATTTTGACCATAGATTTGTCAATGCCTGGGCTGCAGTTAGAGACCTTGTTTTAATTCCAACTGGTCCATGACTCACATGCCTGTAGAATTGAGCAGTGAGGACAGACTCCCCTGGTAAAGTCCAAGGCAGATGACCATGCTTCCTTTTCCAGACTGATCACCAAATGCCAGGACCTCGGTGAGGGGCACCTTCCTTCTGACTTGGAGCTCAATAAGGCAGACACGCAGGCCAGGTTCCGGGCTACCTTCTCTTCTGATTTGCTTAATGATACTTTTGGCAAAAGACAAGGAAGAACAGAAAAAGCAATGATTCTTTCAGACGTTAAGGGAGTGTAACAGGAGGAAGTTTCCATGAAAATAAAACACAAAACAAAACACCGTGTTGTTGCACCCCAGGGAGATGGCAAACTGGCTGTGTAATGCTCTCTCCATCTCCCTCCCTGGGCCACAATGAAGATGAGGCACCTGTGTGACACGAGTTCTCATGCGTTGTGCCATTCCTCCTCCTTTATGGCTATAGTGAACCTGAACTATCTAGTAGCATCAAAGACTGAATTACTAGTATTGAGAATTATGTAATACATGTTATAGAGACTAATACATGCTTGAATAGCTGAGCAAATGGACTAAAGAATATTATTTCCTCTGGTACTTTACAAATGTTTTATCATTCTTTTGGCTCTCAAAAGGACCACCTTGATGAAACAAAGACTCTGGTCAGACCATTTACAATTAAAAATCTATTGACTGTCAATATCATAGTCATTTAGTGACACCCTTGGAAAGTCCCTTAAGCTATCTCAAACAGAGAAGAGTAGCCCTCATTATCTCTTGCCTTTTAAACTGTTCTTATCCCATTTTTCTCCTAGTCTCCCCAAATAACCCAGTGAGCAAAGTTTTGTTTTTGCTCTCTTTGGGCAGCTAGAGGAGTAGAAGAACCGGCAGCCTGTTCATAAAAAGCAGCCTTCATGTCCTTAGAATGCCCTTCAGCATTCCCATGACCTTGGCCTTTCACCACCCTCAGGCCACTTACTTCAATTTATCTCTGTCTTGTTGAGTCCTGCCTCTTTCTCTTCACAGCTTGGTTGCCTTCTTTCCACACTCTCTTTTTTTTTGAGAAGTAAAACCAAATTACTCTCATTTTCACCATAGATATTTTGCCTACTTCTTTGGAGCTGTCCTCAAAAGCACACTTTCTATCCCAAGAACTTATCAAGGTACTTTTTCTTTTTGCCCCAGACAAAAGCAATTTTCTTCTTAAAAGGGATTATTGTGAAAGCGGTTGAGATAATAGTTTATTGTCTCTAGAATTTTCTTCCAAGGATCTGGCAGTTATTCCTATAATGATAAAAATGTGCTTTTCTCACTCCAGGTTTACACCCTGCTGCCCTGGGTCTGTGCCATTCTCTACTCACAATGTTTTGTTTCAATGCTAAATCATAGTGTAGTTTAAAAAAATATTCAAAATGGTAATTAATCTGAGCTATGTAACTAAAAAAAGATAAAGTTTCTTTCCACCTTGTTTAAATAGAAAGATTTGCTTGGGCAGATCCAATTCTGGGAGTCACAAAGGTTTAACAAGGAAGGGTCTCTGGAGGATGGCCTAGTGCACCAGGTGAGAGAAGAACAGATAGGCATGATATGGCAAGTAATGGAGAGCAGAAAGTGAAGGGAAAGTGAAATGATTCTGGAGGAGTACGTGGAGGAGAGGGAAGAGTCATGACCCCTGTCCTGGAGATCTCCTGGAGTTGGCAGGAGACCCAGCAGAGATAGGACATGTGAAGCTTCTGTAAACTGTAGATACTGCACTAATGTAAGGCAGCATTGGTGTTCATATGGCTGTTGTAATCTTTGTTTTCTTGTTATACCAACAACCTGCTGTCAGCTATGAGTCCCAAACAGGAATGTTCTGATTCGATGGCTGATGTGGTTAAATTATTTGGAATGCTGATCTTGGTATAAGGAGTGCATTGTGGGATGAGAAATGAGAAATTGGACATTGGTTTTTTTTACTTGTGTACTTCAGATTCTTACCCAAAGACCTAGTGTCAAGTCTCCTATTGAAGATGATATTTTGATGGAGTAATTTTGTTGGGGATTCATTAACTGCCAAGATCCAGGAGGCATTTCAAAGGAGAAAGTGGGAGAGGGGTGGCCTTCTCAGAGATTGACACTCTGGATAGCATAATACATTCTAGAATTCAAATTCCCAAGGAATACCTCTATGGTGGATAGGAAGGTGGATGGGTGAAAGCATCTACTAAAGGCTGAGGAGGAAGTGGGCAGAGTTGTCAGCCTGAACCAAGATGGCCTCCAGACCTCATTGAGGCTAGATGTCACTTCCCACCTCTTAAAATGTGAGTTGAATCTTCTGAAAGAGAAAAGAACTGAGTGGAAGGATCCCAGTCAGTCTGTGGTTTAACTTGATTTGGTGAGTTCTTCTTCATGATGAGAAGATGGTCCTATGTGAGAATCAAGAGGAGGGGACCACATGCAGGTGCTTATGAATTATTGATCAGTCTCTTGTTGGGAGAAATATGATACAATTTGGTGCTCAGTAAAGCCCAGCTCTAATTAGAAATCTTTGACTCAGTCATCTATTTTGTGCTGCTGTTATTTTATTTATTTCCCTTAGGTTTTTCTCAGTGTTTGATAAATTTTATTGTGAATCTCTCAGCCTGTCTCACTTGTGCTAAGGAAAATAAGGAAAAAGAGTATGTTTACCTTGAGCTGAGAAGAAAAGAGGGAAAGTATTTCTCATCTTCCCTCCCTCACCAACCCTGGGAGATGGAGACTAGGTCTGATGGTGGCAACGGGAATCAAAATAAACGAACTCTGGGGAAAGGCAAAAGCTCAGAGGGAAGTGTTAGACACTGATGTGCCCCACCCTCTTCACCTGCCAGACCTGTTTCCAAGTATATCCTTCTCCAGAGGATAAAGTTTAGATCATCAAATGAAAAATCTTCATTGTGTTCTTCATATTAAAAGTAGTAATTCCTTCCTTCTAGGATGGTGTATTAAAAGATTAAAATTGCTTTAATACGCCACTCATAGCCAGGATCTATGAAGAAGAGACAATGAGATGTAATTGAAGGAGTGTCTCATTGAGATCTGGGTTGGATTTTTTGGCTTTGCACTATAGCATGACTTAGATACATCATTACACTTCATATTCTTTTCCTGTAATGCAATAAGTATAAGAAATAGCATCTAAGGGGCTGGTTGGAATAATTTGGAATAATATGTATAAAAAATGTTTGTTAGTTGACTGGTCTATGAAAGGCACTTAAGAATTATTAGCTTTTATTTTTTGTTGTTAATTTACATAGTTTTTAACTGATGCATATAAACCATACATACTTATGGGGTGCCATGTGATGCTTTGGTGCACATATTCATAGTGTAATGTTTAAATTAGGCAAAGGTGTCTTCTCAAACATAGATTATTTTTTATGATGGAAATATTAAAAATCTTTTCTACTAGTTTTTTTTTTTAACACATAGTACATTACCATTATCTGTAGTCACTTTGCTGTGCAATAACACACCCAGAGCTTCTTACTGCTAACTACAATTTAGTCTCTCTGGTCCATCTTCTCCCACCTCTTCATTCCTCTGCTATCCTCAGTCTCTGGTAACTACCATTCTACTCTCAACTCCTGTGAGATCAACTTGTTTTTAGATTCACCTATCAGTGAAATCATGTGGTCCTTGTCTTTCTGTGCCTAATAGAATGTCATACATTTTTATGGTTAAATAGTATTTTATCATGAATAAGGACCTCATTTTCATTATGCATTCAAAAGCTGATGGACACATGGGTTGTTTTCGATTCTTGGGTGTTGTGAATAGTGCTGCAATGAACATAGAGTCCCTGGCTTCTCAACAGACTGATTTCATTTCCTTTAGAGATATACCCAATAGTGGGATCACCAGGCTATTTAGTAGTTCTATTGTTAATTTCTGAAGAAACTCCATTCTATGATGGTTATAGTAATTTACGTTCCTACCAAGAGTATGCAAAGTTTCCTTTTTCTCCACATCCTTGCCAACACTTCGTATCTTTAGTCTTTTTTGATAATAGCCATTCTTACTGGAGTAAGGTGATATCTCATTATTGTTTTGATTTGTACTTCCCTGATGATTATTGATATTGAACATTTTTTTCATATACCTGTTGCCCATATGTATGTATTCTTTTGAGAAATGTCTCTTTATGTATATTGCTCACTTTTAAACTGGGTTGTTGTTTTTTTATATTGAGTTTCTTGAGTTCCATATATAATTTAGATATTAACTCCCTATCAAATGAATAGTTTGAAAATATTTTCTCCTTTATCTCTTCACTCAACTGTGTCCTTTGCTATACAGAAAGGTTTTAGTTTGAAGCACCCCATTTGTCTATTTCTACTTTTGTTTCCCATGTTTTTGGAGTCTTGTTCAAAAAATTCTTGCCCATTCCCAAGTCCCAGAGAATTTCTGTTAGGTTTTCGTGTGGTAGATTCATTGTTTCAGATATATATATATATATATATATATATATATATATATATATATATTAATGTAATCTAGAGTACAATGGGGATAGGGCTAGGGGAATGGGTAGGGTCTCTCTCATTTTTCTTTTGTTGTGAGAAGCAGCGTGCCTTGGTGAAACAGCTATAGAATCAGATCACTTGTTCATCCTCAGTTACTTTGGCCATCCAATGGAGAGCTACTGGAAGAACCAAATGAAGCAAATATAAGTGCCTAATAGAGTTAGAGCTTGCCCCCCTAGCTTAATAAACAGTAGGTTCTTCCTTTTGTTCTCTTCTACATCTCCCACAACTAACTACATTTTTAGGGTGACAAAGCTATTTATTTAGGCCTCAAAACTTGGAAGTTGACTTTTAAGCCAATGATTGTGTCTACAACTGTATCCATTTTTTTTAACCCTTAATCTGCTCCATTTTATACCATCCAATACCATGAGATGTTTATTGAACACTTATCATATGCCACAGATGAGGGATCAAATGTATTGTGACAGTTTTCAGAAAACACTCACTTTAGTCAGAGGATTACATAGTTTAGAAATGATTATAAGACAGATATTGTATGTGCTGCAAAAAAGGAAGGGTGTGGAGGGTCAGGGTGAAGGCAGGTAGGGCGTAAAAGTGGGGTTGTGGAGGAAAATAGAGAAAGCCACTTTGAATAGATAACTTTGGAAGAGGGCTGTGAAGACTTTTTCTAAGTCGAGGTAACCAGAGAGAATCCAGGAGGAGGAAGCATCCTGAGTGAAGGCATGGGTGTAGAAACCTGTGGAACATATTTGGGGAATGGTGACAGTTTAGTTTGGCTGGAATATTTGATATACAAAAAGAAATTATGGGGAATAAGTGAGAGTCATTGTTGTTCGGAGTTTTTAACAACAGGATAATAATTTTGTACTCAGGTTGATTTGAAATGAGGAAACATCAAGAATTCTTTTGAGCAGGAGGGTAAGTAATATGACAATGAAGATGCAATGTGTAGCTATCAGAATTTGGAAGTAGTGGGGTTTACCTCTGGATAGAGCTGGGTCTGATGGCTGGTGTGGGAGATAGGAAGACAGCACTCCAAGTTCCAGATTCATAGGGCAGTAAAGCTAAGGACAGAGAAGTGGAAAACCTCGGGAATCATTGATAACATTTTTGTCCAGGATGCTCTGAATATAAGGGAGAAGTAGGGGCATTTGAAAAGTGGACCAAATATCTCTTTGTGTCCAGTTTCCCTACCAGTAAAATGTCAATAATATATAGTACCTTCCTGCCAGGGTTATTCCAGAGACTAAATGGTTAATACTTATAATAGTTGCTGGCACATAGTATTTGCTACATAAATATTTGTTCAATAATTAGAGGTAGAGTTAAATGAATATAGGTCATAGGTTGATTCAACATAGGATACTTATTAATGACTTTTCCTCTCAGTGACTACCTATCACTGAGGCTTTAATTTATCTTGTTTATCACCTTGCTTTAGTTGATATTTTATGTAAAATTTGGTATGTGCTAGCTCAAGTTATCTGGGTTACAGTTCACGACAGAGTGTGATCAACACTGATATCTTCAGCAAATCTGGATACCAGGAGGATGTCAGGTTGTTTGAGAAGAAAACACTTTTGTCTCTAACCTTCAGTTTATGGTTATTTCATAGCCAGTTAATTTGATAATGATGGTGATTTACCAGTTTTAGGCTAAAACTCTAACATTTCTAGGAGATAAGCTTCTTTAATGAAATCATAAGAGTTCTATGGGGCACCAAAACACAGTGAAAAAGAAAGTATTGGGTAAGTTAAAACTCAGTTTTTGGCTTTGAGACAGTCACTTTTTTCCTGTGTCTTATTTTCCCAAAATATAAAGTTAAGGAATTAAACTTCTGTGAATACTACTTGGACTTTCCCACACTTCTTAAAAATTCAACTTTTTCTTTTTTAGCGGGGGTACTGAGGATTGAACACAGGGGCACTCGACCACTGAGCCACACCCCCAGCCTTATTTAGTATTTAATTTAGAGACAAGGTCTTAATAACTTGCTTAGCACCTTACTTTTGCTGAGGCTGGCTTTGAACTTGCAATCCTCCCGCCTTAACCTCCCAAGCTGCTGGGATTACTGGTGTGCACCACCGGGCCTGGTGTAAAAATTTAATATTATGGATATCTCCAATATATACCCAGGTAGCAGTGGAGTGGCTTTGTTTGAATTTGGATGAGTACCTGTTTGCTCCATCCTCTTGGGCTCTGCTTTTCTCAGCCCAGGTGTGCCTTGGTTGAAACCCCCACTGAGACTCATTCTGTAAACAACCGAATGCAATGATATTATTTGCTATTAATTCTAAAAAAATGCTATATGTCAAAATATGGGAACATTTTTATATAATAAACAAACACATATCTTTTGTAATGTGGACAATTGCTCCTTTATGTCTTTGTTGTCTAAACTCTGTGGCTTTACCTTTTCTCTGAAATGAGACAGTTTTGTTTCAAAATACAATTGTGGAAACTTAATATGCTAGCTTTTTTTTTGTTTTTGTTTTTGTTTTCCTGCTTTTTGAGACTCTGGCACTTGTCATTCTTTTTAACCTCTCTTCAAAATTGAGATAAACTAAAAGAGGTAAAAAAAAAACCTTCCATTTTTAAAAAGGTATCTGAAATTTCACAAAGTATGTTGGCATCACAGCATTCTATGAATATTTAATCTTCATCATCAAGACAGGAGGTTGGAGGAAAAAATCAGGTTGTGATATTTGGGAACAGCAGGTGTGGGAAGGAGGGTGTTGACACCCTCTGCAAACGCATATGAAATGTTGTATGGCAGGTTCCCTCTGCAGCACCCATGTCACCTGGGGTCCCAAACATGCTTTAAGCAAACTCTGGGGAGCTAGAACTTGTCCTCACGGTTCCCATGCCCTTGGAGAGACAGAGTTCATCCCTGCAAGCAAGGATGGCATTCAGTGAACTCCTTCCCCTCAGGATTTTTCTTTCTTAGGCATTTGTATAATACAGCTAGTTCTAGTCCCTATCCCGGTGGGTTTTTTTTTTTTTTTTTCCGCTACTATTGTTAAGCAAGTACCTCTCTTATGTGTGCTAAGTCTATGAGAATATGGCTATCTAGCTATGAGAATTTGCGATGGAGACTGTTGAAACTTAGAGTTCATCTATCAACTCTTTTTTATCTCCAAACAATGAGGAGCAATGTAATCATAAAAGGGTGACAAGTCACCTATGTACAAATCACTTGCCTTCCAACCTCATCACATTCTGCCTCCTACCTACCGCCCCATGCTCCAGACACACAGGTCTTGCTGCTGCCTCCCCACGGTAGGACTGTTCCACCCAAGATCTTGCCTCTGGGTTTTTGTTTAGGTTTTTCTGGATTAGAGATCTCTGAGTGACTATCACTGCACATTGAAAAGGTGTAACCCTCTGGTTCTCAAACTTTTTTACTTTTTAAAAATAAAAGTCTTCTGGCAGGCCTTCTTAAGAAATTTTCTGACCCTACTTCCAGAGATTTTAATCTAGTAAATCAAGAATGAGAACTGGGAATATGCATTTTAGCATGGGGTTCTCAGACAAGTGGTCCAGGAATTGCCTGTACATCAAATGCCATCTTCAGGGAGAAATTGTTTTTTCCTGTATCTTACACTGGTATAAAGGTCCAGGCTCAGACTGGAGTCATAGGTCACCATCTGTGGGCCTGTATTTGATTCGGATGATCATAGAGTGTTATTGATGTGAAAACTCTTTATGCTGGGGAGGTAGAAGCAGGGATATGGCTGGTCAGGGGCTAAATCAGACAAAAGGATCACCTCCTTTTTATCTCCTCTGTGATGTGGGCTGCTTGCAAACAAACCTGGTCATATCATGAAGTTGAAAATTAAGTATAAATGTCTTGGTCTTAAATTCCAGCCACTTAGTAATGTGGCCTTGGCCTTAGAGTCTACCACATCCCTTCATTTTTCAGACATCTCAACAAAACAGTACATACGATGTCTTCAAGTGTAAATTTAGATGACTTGGCTTATAGGATGAGTTTAGTCTAAATTATTAAGTCTCTTGAGGTTGGTATCTTTGTTGCCCCAGGGCTACTCCTGGGAGCCAGAATACTACCCACCAGAGAGCTCCCTCTCTCCATACCCATAAACAAATGCTTAATACCTGGGATCCTAACCAATGCCCCTCCTATGGTCTTGGAGTCTGTATTTCAAGAGCTTACCTGCATTGTAGTTTATCACATACTGTTTATTTACATGTTTAAAACTTGTCAAGTTCACTTCTCTCTTTCAATGTCTTTCCTGCTGTGACATGTGACTTAGGCCTATGAGAAGAACTTTTCATAGGAGAAAGAGCTAGTGGTAATCTTTTCATCTTGCTGTGGTTTTAAAATATCAGGGTCATTTTCAGCTTAATTTGACCATGTATAGTGAGCATCAGGATCTTCTTGTCACTATATTGGACATGGAACTATGTTATTGGTGTGACAGGGAAATCATTTCTTCCCTGTTGATCCCAGAGATATAGAAAGGAGGAAGTAATTCAAAAGAGAATTCATGCTGAGAGGGGCACAGGAGCTGTCATGTTTAGTGTGTGAACTTGGCTCTGTCTGTTCTCCAGTCTGCAGTGCAGTTTTTGTTAATTAAGATGAGCTGTGAGGGCAGCCCAAGGTGAGCTCTAAGATCCTGTCTAGCTCTGTGATGATGAATAATGACAGTCACTCTGGGGTAACCCTCTTTTTCTCCTGAGCCTTAGGAATAGGGAGGAGCCCAGGTGCTTAGCAGGAAAGGTGAGCCACACCCTGGCCATGAGTCAGATTTCTAATCTACTCAAGTTGGGGAAGGTTGATTTTGGTGGAGCCCATGGCACATGCTCTGCCTCTGTGTGTTTTGTTAGGAATTATATTTATACGGAAGGGCATTCCAAAGCAAGGCTCTGCCTTGTGGGGAGCCCTTCTCTGCCATTAATGACTGGCAAAGTTATGACATTGTTCTCTTCATCCTGCTCCTTCGTTTTCTGTTACCTTGGGGACATAGAGGAGTAAGAGCAGGGATAGGACCTGCGACATAGTTTGCAAGGCTCAGAACAACAACAAAAAATGCATTTAAGAACTTCAAGAGGGTGACAGCAGAGAAAAGCAAACACAGAGCCCTTCTCTAGGCAGGTCCTGTGCCACTGAACAAGCAGATGCCCATGGAGTCACTCTGGATGAAAGTGGGTCAGGGAATGAGATTGGGACCTGCAGATGAGAGTAAGGCATGGCCTCACCAGGCCAAAAGATGCCTTCTCTTACCAAAGCCCCGAATGGAACATCTGCACTGTGTGTGAACAATGGTGCAACTATTACTGTAGTTTGGTGCCCAGATCATCTCAAGATATTAGGCTTAGCTTCTGTGGGAGTCAAGAACAGACCCTGCTTTGCAAAGGAGAAACAGAGGTCAAGATAGTAGAGGTGATTTGCTGAAGGTCACTGTGCTTGTCAGTGGTAGAATGAGGACTCTATCTGAGGCTGCCTAACTACCATGCCTGTGCCCTTTCTAATCCCCAGTGAAGCTGAGTAACAATGAAATTATTCTTTTTCATTGTGAATTCAATTGGAGCTTGGGAATAAGAGTGAGATGTGGGAAGGGAAATGAGATAAATGCTGACTGAATGGAGAAAACAAAACAATTTAGAAAGCCAAAGCAGTTTGTCTGAGTCCTATCTGATGCACAACATACAGCAAAGCAGACAAATGTCTGCAGCAAAACAAAAGCAGATATTTTCAAATAAAATATGCATATTTCCCACCAGCTCTGAGCTCATCTGATAAGGGACAGATTGTCCACAGTAAATAGAGAGGGAAAAAGATGCTTTGGGCTGAATTTAGTCCCCTGTCAAAATCCGAGAGGGGCTTATTGTTTCTCCCTTTGTGACATGTTGCCTCTTTATCTGCAAGGCCTCTTAAGGCTTTGAAGGAAAACAGAGTAAGTTAGCTATTTATTTGCTTATTCATTTGCCCATCCATCAAATATTTCTTGAGTACCTACTTAGCATTTTACTGTGCTAGTCCTAAAAGAATGTTTAAGATGAGTACCCTCTTTTTGAAGAGGGTAGACAGATGTGTATCGGGACAGAAAACTAACCATAATTGTTGTGATGCTGGTGGCATATGCCATGTACTGTTGGAAATCAAGAGAAGAAGAAATTCATGCTGATTAAATTGCTCATTTGGTGACCTGCTTGTGTGTTCCTATTTGCCTAAAAAAAAAAAAAGTCACTAGTATCTATGCATTGTCATTGAGCTCTTCTTTCCCAAAGGCTCCTAGGAAGAAGATGTAGCTTGGGGTAGGAGATAATTTTCTTGTAGAAAGTACTCAGATACCCTTGCTGATACATACTGATCCTTCTCTGCAAGATCAACCATGGGGAGGACCTGGGATGAGGTGGATCTGGCTCCTACCTGATCAGTATCTACATACTTGTGCTCCTCCCTCCCTGTCTGCCAGCCCCAGCAGTAAGTAAGAGAAGAGCCTGCTGAGGCCAGAGAGAGAACTAGCTGTGTGATCATCCACATGTCACTCTGACCCCCTCTGGAAAATGGCAGGAGTGGAGGATGTCTAATCAACCAGGACTTCCTGTATTCTTTCTCACTGACACTAGGATTGAAGGAGAGGATCAAGGAGAAAAACTTATAAAGACTATCATAGAGGAGAGGAAAGAGAGAAAACACCAAGAGAAATGATCTTTAAATGCCTACCTAGAGAACTTATTCTGTGATCCTCTGTTCCTTGGCAGTTGAGCATCCACCAGGAAGTCTCTGCATAGGCTTTGACATTGCCGGAAATAGTAGGCATAAGGTGAATCTCATGTGGATCATAGGAATAGTGCTTCATACCCACCTCAATTCTTGGAACTTATGGAGCTCTTCTCACCTCCAGGATCTCACTTCTTGTTCTCTCAACTGCACTGGGTGGTGAGTGCAATCTGTAATTTTAATTCTCAGAAGCAACTGAGACTTTGGGAAACTGAGCTACTTGCCCTGATGCCAGTGAGTGGCAGAACTGGGACCAAAGGCTAGGTTTTCCCTATGATGTTCTTTCTCCTGGATGTGTTGTGCTTCCAGCCCCACTTTACCACAGCTGGAGTATGATGGCAGCGCAGCACCAGCTGGGGAAGCATCCAGTGTCTCCTGAAGATGGAACATTTATTAGACAGATGCCATGTGAACAAGTGAGATCCTTCCACAGAATCTTTTGCTCCTTAGAATAGCATGCTTCATTATGCTTTTATGTATATATAAATGTGCCACCATGTAATCTGCCCTTTGGTATAACTAATATGCACCCATAAAAAAATAACATACTGGAGACAGAAGTGCATCATTTGGTTCTACTCTTCAAAGACCAGGCTGGATTTCAGCTCTCTTTGTCGCCCCAACCCCATCTTTTTTTGTCCCCACCCTAAACCATCATAAAGACAATTAGAGCTGAGTGGGGACAGTATTTGTCTTGCAATTACTCTTAAGTGCTCTGTAGTTTTGTGGGATCTAAGTGGTATGACCTAGATACCAGTTCTGAGAAACTGAATTCAGCCAGGCTCTATGTAGAGAGGGGCATGAATCAGTTAGATCAGGCAATGTGGCTCAGTGCAGTGAGTGGATGACATAAAGCTCTACTTCTACCCTCTGTGCTTGTTGAAACCCTAGCTCTTTTGAGAGCTCAGATCCATTGCTACCTCCCTTTCTGGGAAGCCTCCCTGGAATTTCTCCCTTTTAGAGTATTACAGCATTTGTTCTGCTTTGTTACTTGCCAACTGCAAGAAATTGTGGAGAATGTATTGAAGAAGAAAATGTAGTTATTACCTTTAAGGGCTCACAATTGTGTGAGGAGAAAACACACACACACACACACACACACACGCACCTGTAAAACAATGTCACATGACAAATTCTCCAATAGGAAGCCTGAAAAGTCATTCCATGTGTACATGTGTCTGTTCTCACATACTGATATACATGTCTTCTACATATATGATATAAAAGTGATGGTGATGTTTAAAAATCACCAATATCCAATAAATCAAATCATCATGAAGAATATTATTAGTAGGAATGTAGGCCTGAGACTTGAGCTTTATTATTGTCCTTGGGAACACATAGATGCAATGCAAGAAGGGACGGAAGACTACTCCTGCTCACCATGGTCAGATGTCAATCAATGAGGAAGTTGGCAAGAAAACCCAGGACTGCCTGAGGGAGAGGACAGGAGAGGTGTGTCATTGCAGAACCAGAAAGTTCCCACCCACAAACCCAATTCCTTGCCTCTGACAGGTTAAGTTCCACCCTGTAAACATTTTCTTTCCTTTTATTTGACCCTTTGTTTGAGAGTGAGTACTTAACTCTCAGCCAACTTGGTAGGTGAGTTTCTGATCAGATTGGATTGTTAGCACTGGGGACTCTCCTGTTTGGCTTCATCTGAACCAGCCATACCTCCAGTGGCCACTATATTTGTGGTCTACCTGCCTTTGTCCAGGTAAAGAAAGAAGAGCCTTGAGGACTGGCCACAGCCTAGCCAGGTAAGACTAGGTGGCTGCTGATTTTATAGAAATGGGGTGTCTCTCTATGAGCTGATAGCTCCTATTGCTTAGGCTGAGTCTCTGGCCACCCCCACCATGGACTTACAATTTGATCTAGGCTCATAGTTTTGCATGACCATGTGAAATTCCTTTATTCTTCCTCACTGGCCAGGGTGGATGAGGTTTGTAGACCTTATCTATATATCAACTTTATCAACCTTATCTATATATCGACTTTGATCTTGACTGCTTTGTGAACAGGGTGGGATGGGTATAATTTTCTCCATTTAGTGATTCAGTGAACTGAGGCTTAGTCAGTTGATGTGATCTGATTCAAGTCTGAGCAGCAGGTTAAGGCCAGCAAGAGGTCTGTATCCCCCTTCTCTCTTCCTCTGCTGTACTACCCAGCAGGGTCACACCTTAATCTGAAAAGCCCAAAGTGAAAGGGCTCCCTGAACTTTCAAGTGGTGAACAAAAGGTGATTACTTCTTGGCATGCAGGTTGAGAAGGATATGTTTTTAATTCACCTGAGAGTGACTTTATAATGATATATAGGCTCTGTCACACAGGGCTGTTTTCAGAAACAACAAATGAGAGCATGTATGTAAAAAGATCTTATAAACTGAAAAATGATATGCAAATGGGAGAGACATGACTATGTGGAGCCTGGTAAATGCTTTAAATCTCTGTATAAGCAGATTTTAATTTGGGGCTGAATGACATTCTTCTAATGTCAGCAGCAGCATTGTAAAGCACAGATCACAAGGCCCTTGGGAAACATTTGAGCTTTTCAGTCTTTCTGTGGTATGTGAAAAAGCAAACCTTAACGGTGTAGGGGGGGGACACCCCCAAATCCTTTCAAACTGACTCTTGCAATTTCCTCTCTTATGACAGTTATCATCTTATCTCATTGTTCTACAGTTTTAAGAAAATCTCATCTTCAGTGATTATGTAGTTTATTTTTTTAAGATGCTAATTTTAGAACTATCATTTTCCTCTTTGTGCTCAAAAGGTTAACTCATTTTTAGTTGTGAAATGAAATGTTTCGTGTGTGTGTGTGTGTGTGTGTGTGTAAGAGAGAAAGAGAGACAGAGAGACAGAGAGAGAAAGAGAGAATCTATCAGTTTGGGTTTGTTATAGCAGTGCAAATAATAATATTCTTCCCTGTGGACCCACCACAATGCACTGGGTGGCAATGCCGC
Source organism: Marmota marmota marmota (assembly GCF_001458135.2). NCBI lineage: Eukaryota > Metazoa > Chordata > Mammalia > Rodentia > Sciuridae > Marmota > Marmota marmota. The sequence goes on from NW_025999969.1 coordinate 5,302,344, forward strand.
ATAGTCTTTGGCATTCTTCTGTATATTCTTCTTGTCTTCCCAGCTAGAAGCATACTGAAGAAATTGTTCAATCAATGACCTTAGACAAAATAGAGAAACTTGTTCCAGAAAGATGAAGTGATATGAACAAAATGTGATTGTTGGAATCACAAGTTAAATGCATGTCTCTTACTCTTCCACTGACCATGACAATTAGTGAATGGTGCTGGGAATCCCAAAGCCACAGCATTAACCTGTGTCATTATGGAGATTGTACTCAGGTGTCCTATAACATTCCTTTCACTTCAAAGTTTTTGGCCCTTTGACTTTGCTTAGCATCTCTAGTGGTAATGTCATTATACCTTGTAGAGTAGGGGAATTTGACTTTGTTTTTGTGAAATATTTGTTTCAACCAAATTTTGGAACCACTTATTAGGTGTAGGATAGGAAATGGGCAAAAGGTGGTGGTGCCCTCATTTAATTCAGCTAATTTGGAGTTTGATATCTTGGATATCAAACTCAGTTATTTGCAAACTGAAGTATTAAGCTGGCTGATACTGTGTCAGGATTCTTTTAAACAGATATCATTCAGTTCAATAGTTTCAGAATTTTCATGCTAGTTAATTTTTTATTCAACATTATAGAATCTATTGGCAGGGTCAAGTTTAAGGCTTCATTTAATCCAGAGGTTGCAGTCCAGCAGCTACAAGTGAATACAGCATGTAAATGTGTTTGTTTTTTAATGCGCTTGAGTGTTAAATAAAATCAAACTAGTTGCAAGTATTCAATGTCCTGGAATTTCTTGTAAAAATCCAAATATCTCATTGTTTAGGAGGACCAGGGGGTTTGTTATCAAACAAGATATGGATCCACACACCAGCTGTGTTTGGGCAGCTTCTGCTTCCTGTGGAGGGAGCATGTGCTCCCCAGGCGTTTTCAGCCCCCATTTAAGCTACCAGGTATTTTAGTTTGTCCCACTGATTTTGTCTAACCTCTTAGGTGTTGGAATTCCCCTAAATAATTCTCTTTCAAAGGAAATTTAGCTCTACACATCAATAGCCTAACTTGTGATCATTGTCACAAGGAAGTAGGTGAAATTAATTCCTTGGCCCTAACCTCTCATTATGTAAGAGGTAGGGGTAGATAGGATGGCTTCAACAGAACAAACCTTGAGTTCTGATACCTACCCACAATATTTTCTTGAGATGGATATCAAACTCAGTTATTTGCAAACTGAAGTATTAAACAGGTTGATACTGTGTCAGCATAATCTCCAGAGAGTAGGAAGGAAATCTGACACTTGCTGAATAAGGCCCTTTACTCAAGACAACAATTTCGTAGAAATAAGGAAAGAAGTTTTGATGTACAATAGCATATGGATAGCAACATGGTGCTCTATCCAAAGAATATAAAATAAATGACTGAAGTCCTGAAAACTTGGCCAATGATATCTTTTGTATCATATCTCCATTAATAAATAGTCACCCCTTGACCACTTGATATATGTCCTTAAGTTTAAGGATATAGGAATAAAATATAGTGACTCTTCCCCAAAGGATCTTCCATTCAGTAATGAAAACATGTATACAAATGAACAAAACAAAACAGAATGAAAAATAAGTAAGTACATAAATAAATGATGCAAGAAGAAAGCAAATGCTGTGGTTAGAAAGTGGCATTTGAGCTAGACTTTTTACATAAAGGTGAGAAGATTTTCCAGCAAAAGAAGAGTTTAAGCAAACTCAATTCCATACTGCTTGAAATACACTTAAGAAAGCATTCACTGTGGCTATGCCTAGGGCCAGTGGACTGAAGTAGAATGAGGCTAGATATCTGATTCTACACCAGATGGTGGATGCTGAGTTGCAGGGATAAGGGTTTCCTTCAGGTACAACATGGTGAATCCAATGAGCACTATGACTATTAGCCAAACACTGGTCTGTGCTCATGTCTATGCAGCTTCATAATTTGTTAGTAACAGAGCACCTTTAACATGTAGTTTAACTCTTCTCCAAGTTTTTCAGGAGAATTAATGGGAAAAAAGCAGAATTTAGCACTGGCAATATAGTGGACAATATTAGATGCTAAGTGCAGGAGGCAAGGTGGTAATCTACACTGGAATCAGAAAAGTTGATGAAAATATTTTTAAAATACATTGAGAAATATTTTTTAAAGTGATAGAGATTCCTTTTGGTTCCCCCCACCTTTCTATCAAAGAAAGTCTATTCTGGGTTATCTGAAAATGAGAAAAGTGAAGTTGCATAGGTTCTTCTAACTTATGTGATGGGGAGAGTTATTTTTGCTTGATGAACTTCATTCTTTGGTCTGGAGAGCACATTCTACCTGTAGAATAATTATAGAAGGTTCTTGGGATCTCCTGACCCTGTATTCTTCCATAATATATAACTAATATGTGAGTGCTTCACTGTGGTTCACAATATTCCTGGGTTGAATTCGTGAAGGGAAGGTTCTTATTTTGCAAAGCGTTTCTCTGGTCACCACAGCAATTGCTCATACAACCCCAGTGTCAAGATATTTTGTAAATAATCAAAAGTTTCTCATTTTCAAGCACACAGTCTTGTGGGATGACTTGGAATTATCCCTGTATCTCAAAGGTCTGTGCTTCAAGGGAGATTCACAGATGATGAGATGCAGAACAAAGTGGAGAATATGAACAAGTCATTTGTTTAAAACTATTGAATACCTGTTTAATTAAGACTCTGTTCAAAATTCATTCATTCAAAACTATTTGCTGGATATAAGTTCTAGTTTTCATCTTTTTTACAACACCATAAATAGTTCTGATAAGAGCAGTAGTGACATAAAGAATAATTCCTGCTTTCAAGGAAAATACATTTTGGTGAGACAGATGGAAAATAAAATCAATTGGTAACATATATATGAAATATGAAATATTATAGAAGAGAGAAAGTTATGAATAGGAAGTTGGGGGTAGCTGAGATCTCGGGAAGGGTACTCAGGGAAGGAATAAGACTCTACTTGAATAACCCTTACAGTATGAGGGAATCTGTCATACCAGCATCAGGGAACAAGCATTCTCTGCAGCTGGAACAGTGACTCTGAGGCAGGAGCATTCCCACTGGCACCTTTGAAAAATAAAACATGAATATTATATTAGAAAGAAGATCCTGGCATGGTGGTAGGAGGCAGTGATAAGCCATGCACCTGTCAGGTATGGACATTCACTCTGAATGAAATGGAAAACATTTGCAGATTTGGGCAGTGGAGCAAATAGTTTGACTTACATTTCAAAAGAACCCTCTATCTGTGGTTTGAGGACAGATCAGGGTGGAATGGGGAGGGTAGACAGAAGCAGGAAGGGTCCTTAGGGAGTTAGTGCTTTGATCTGGATAAGTAATGTGGAAGTGTGGACAAACTATGTAGTCATGGGCATGAGGAGAACATTTAGATTCTGGTGATTGATTGACTATATGGGAAATCATGATACAGGAGTAAGTCAAGGACAATCCTATGATTTTTCTGGAGCAGATGGTAGAGAGGAACAGCTTTTATTGGGGTAAATAGTATAAGAGAAACATGTTTTTGAAGGCATGTCAGGAGCTTACATTTGGATAGGTAAGGTTTGAGATTTTGAGTTGTGAATTCATATATGAATCTGGAATTCAGTGAAGATATCTGAGCTAAAGATAAAAATTGGCAGTCATTAATACATTCATGATATTTACAACAATGAAATTAAATACAATCATCAAAGGAGTGGGTATAGACAGAAAGAAAAAGACATTTATGACTGCCTTCTGAGATGCTGCAATGTTTGGGGTTCAAAAGTGAGAATAACTCACTGTAACAAATAGGAAGGGACATGGTGGGAAGGTTCCCAACCAGCATAGTGGGGTGACATATCATATAATTCATTTAGGATCTACAGCACATGGTGATAATGACATCTGTCCAGGACAATGAGCCTCCTTGTCATCTACACTCTGATGCACAACACTCTTACAACCTCTGCCCTGCGCTCCCCTCTGGTTTCACTAGAATCAAGAGAGGAAATGGAGGAGGAACAGGCTGAGAGGTAGTCAACACTGGGTGAGCATGGTGTGTCCTGGAACAAATGGGGGAAATCATCCAAGAAAGAGAAAGTGATTGGGTGGGACAGATGATGCTAAAAGGGGGAGCTGGAAAATTTCTGAAAACAGAACATGTAGCACTGGGGCTTGAGGGGGCTTGAGAGAGAATAGAAGAAGAGGTCTTGGAGATGGCGGATATAGATGTTTTTCCAAGGAGCTTATTTGTAAGTGGAAAATAGGAAATATCTGGAAGAGAAAGTGAAAGGCTTCTTTTTTTTTAAAGTGGGAGAATGAATCTAGAATATATTTTGACGGAGCTTGTAATTTGATTAATGCCTTTGGAGTATTTTATTTAATTTTTCTACAACTGTGAAGTAGTTCTGGTAAGGGTCATTATCTTATATTTTAACAGGTAAGGAAAATAAAGTTTAGGGGCTAAGATCATCTGCCCCAAATCACATAGTAAATTAATAGTAGGTGGGATTTAAACCTGAGTTCTGAAAATTAAGATCATGGTTCTCTTCTCTGCTTGTCTCTACCCAGCTAATGTTGGAGATCACTTCAAACACTACAGTTCTCTATTAAATCTTCACTTCATTGCTGTATAATGCCATTTAACAAGTCTCAGGGAATTTACACTTCCCAGCAATGTTGAACTGAAGGAGATTTTACATCAACTGTAGAATGTTTGGAGTCTTGGGGAGATAAGAATTTAGTATCTACATCAATGAAAACTTGCAGTATTTGAAAGTATTCTTCCAAGTACAGGCTTCAGGTTGAAGCACCTACATTCTGGCAAATGGGAATGTAGCTATTCATGCCTTTACTGTAGGGCTGATCTCACATCAATTTTTTTTTTCACTAGTGGTGAATTTGTGTCTACCTACCAACATCCATGATGCCTCTTTATATTGTCTTCTTTCTATCCACTTGAAGCTCATACTCACTTAAGGAAGCATAGAAAAGTGCTTCCACCTACTTTATTCCCAGTTGGGATATTGCGAGTCTTTCTGAGAAGGGATACACTGAAACATAGCTATTTTGACAGAACCCAGCCTGTATAGAATATAAAACTTTGCACATCATTTGTCTCTTCCTCTAATGGTGGCTTTCCTCCCCCATCAAATATATAATCCTGTCTTCTAGCAGCTGGTTGTCCTGGGTCCTTGGTGTCTCTCCAGAGGCTTGCCTTGTGAAAGAGCTCCTGTATCCATAGGCATCCAGACAAAGTGTGACTCTGTGGTACATCTAGAATGCTCCAATTGCACCTTTTTCAGATGACTGTCTAGTCCTTTAATCCAGTCATCTTGTGATTATCTATTTGCCAATCTGATTCTTTTACAGACTTTGTGCTTCTCAAGGTAAAAAATTGTATTTGTAGGTTTCATCCTAGTCTCCACCTCTTTCCTTTCCCTAACACAGAGATTAGCCCAGAGAACTTTTCCCCAAATGTATTTTAATTAATGAATTAGGTTAGACACTCTTTTAATTCGTTTGTCATAGCACTTGAGAGGCTGATCTTCATTACACAGAGAAAAAATTGGAGAACTCAACTTCTAGCCATTCCTACATGAAGAGTTAATTAAGCAAATCAGATGTAAAATTTCAGAAACCAGTTACTGTGGTCATTTTTCTCTTGAATTTGGGATACACAAATGTATCTAACTGATGTGTACATCTTGAAAATCTGACATTATCATTACTCATGCCTATACCTCTTATAGTATCAGCCTTATCATTAACAACTGCTGATATCATAAGCATTTAATTGATAACACATTTAATAAATGAAGAACTCTTGCTGATCAGTAAGTCAAAGAAGATGAAACTAATAAAAAAGTTCAACCATACCTATACATTCCAACCTTTAAAATCTCATAACTTAAAAAAATATAGGTCAAAGTAAAACGAACATTGGTCTTACTTTTTTAAGCCATTAGTTTTAAAAATTATGAAACTTTATGCTGACCTTCAGAAAAATAGACCTTCAGGCATGTAAAATCTGATCCTTTCGTAGTTTTCTAGTATAAAGACATTATTAATTAATTAATTAGTGTAGCTGTACTAATATTAGGGAAAACAGGCTTGGGTCAGAAAAGCTTTTGATCAACTAAGAGCACTTAGTACCTGTGTGACTGAGAAGTTCATCAGCTTTCTAAGTTTCAATCTCCTAATCTAGAAATTAGGATACTTGTAGTACCTAAAGCACAGGGAGAGAATGACTTAAAAATGAGGTAAAGTCAAGTGCTTAGTGCATGGTACCTACTTAGTAAGTGTTGCTACCTTTGTCAGTATTGATATCCTTTTACATATTGAGTATAAAAGACAGTTTGTAAACAATTTTTTGTAGCATAACTCCATTTTTGAAGTAGAAAATGTTGATGTTGTGAAAGATAAAAGTAGAAAAATCATAAAGACTATAGATTGGAATTATTTATTTCCATTTTCTTTCATAGTGAGTTTAAGCTTTTTTTCCTTCTTTGCTTTTATGTGTAGTCTAGAACATAGTAAGAAAAACTGAATGGATACAAATTATTGTTATTATTAATCCCTATGAGTAAACATCTATCAATGCAGTAGTAGCTTTTGCCTGTTATCTTGGTTATCCTTGTCATCAAATCATGAATGTGACCTCTGATCTACATGTAGCCTTCTAAGCTCCTTGAATCACTATTACCTTAAATGGGACTTCTATGATTCCTTGCTTACTTATCAACTTCTGTACCCATAGCTTTACATCTTTTGGTTCACCTCTTTGAATCAATATTTTTAAAAATTCCTCCCCTCAGTTATAAGAATAATGTGTGCTTAGTGTGAAAAACACCAGAAGATTTGGAAAAGTATAAAGAAGAAAATAAAAATCATCCTTCACCCTGTTATGCAGAAATAATCATTCATAACATTTTAGTGTGTGTACTTCTGATCATAAATGGGTCATTTTTAATATACTATTTTGTAGTATGCATTTTGTTTCACAATAATATATGTCTTAGTGTCAATACATATTTACAAGATTATTCTACATTTTTTATTACCTCCCTCTCCCAGGATAAGCTCCCTTGGACACTTCAAGTTTGTCAGTTCTAATATTTTTCTTTGCTTATTTATTTATTCTTCAGGTTCTCACAATAAAACCATGGGGTATGTGTAGTTTAAGACTCTACTTTTTTCATTTAGCATTATTCTGTGAGTCTTTATCAACATTTAATTGTCTTAAAATATGATTTCTAAGTGTTGCATTATATTATACTATGGTTATGGATAATACATAGTGTGAAACTTTAATTTTAAGTTTCTCTGATTTGAGTTGAGAGATGCTTAATTAATTCTCCCTTCTACTGGGTTCTATACTCCATACAAGATCTATTTTTTATTTATCATTGAACTACAGTAGCATAATGAATGGACAAAGATCAAAATCCTTGCGCTGGATGATATGATTTCGCTATGGCAGCTTTTACTATGTAAAGGGATTCAGGAGGCTGTGGCTGTTTTGTTCAGAGAGTGGAGAAAAGGAAATGGCCTACAGTGCTGTGTTTAGTTGTGCTGGGAAGGAAATTCCACTTCAGTTGACTAGGACTATCTGGACAAAACCTTAGGCTAGAAAGCTTGGTCCTCGCAAGATCCCCATTGGTTGGCTGGAACAGCCAATGAAACCAGACAGGTTGTTCTTACCTTGCAGTGTTTCTTGCTTGTTGAATTAAAAAATCAATCCCCCCCCCCAAAAAAAAATCTGGTAATTTGGTTTTATTGATTTCCTCTTCCTGTTGCAGTTAAAGATATAAATTTCTACAAACATATAACCAAGGACTAGAAAATGTGACTTTTCGTGAGTTAAAGGAAATGCAGATATATTTCAGCCCTTTTAGTCTTGTTATTTTCACTTGTAAATGACCTTTTAGTTCCTCAAGTTGGTTTGAAATAGAGGCTCTATCCCGGCCCGTGTAAAGTCCTAGGCTAACAGAGTTGGAGGGAAACTGATGTCCAAGTAGTTCAATATATTCCCAGTACACAGGGAAATAACAACAACAACAACAAAACCAGGAAAAATGATGATCAGAGAAGAGCCGTGGCTTAATTTTGAACCAAGAATTCCCGACTCTTGCTACTTTAGGCTTTTCCCATCTTTATTAAATTTCATGTACTCTGCTCCCAATTGTTTACAGGTTCTTCTCACATAAACTCAGTTGATTATTATACTCCTTCTAGCCTTCCTTTCCCTGCTTAACTTTAAAACTATGCTTTGAATCCATACTGTATTTTAGGAACATTGCTAGGTCTTTAGATCTATTAGCCCACCTGATTCTTACAGTATTCTGCAAGATATATATTGGGTCTATTTCAAATTTGAGAAAACTGAATCTAAGGAGTTTTAATTGCTGTCTAACCCCAGGAAGCTGTAAACTGTACAACCTAGATTCATAGCCAGGTCTGATCCCAAAGCTTTTTCTGTTATGCCAGTCTATTTCCTGATAAAGATATTGATTGCATGAAATGAATCAATTTTGTCTTACTGCTCTGTCCATTATCTTGTGAAAGGATTGGCTTAATTAATTTTCCTGACACTTGTGTCTTTGAGTTGTAGGTGAGTGATCTTAATACATCACCAACACAGTGTGTTTAAATCAGAAGAAAAGGCATCTTTCAAGCTCCAGTGGAGGAAGCTGAATTGTATAGTTTAGCCTCTTCTACTAAGCAGCTCATGGAGGGGCCACAGTAGGAAACAGACGAAAACTGAAGTTTTGCAAAAGGCAAGGAAATAAAAACAAACGATGAAAGAAAGAACTATGTTCAAAACAATATAAATAATGTCATCTCTACTACAGTGAAGATTCATTTCAGAGAGAAACCCTGAAGTCAGAAGACTCACTAAAGTGTTAGAAGGCATGAAGGACGTTTAGTGATATGTGTTGGGACATTGGCCAGACATCTTACTCTGACTTCTTAGAGAAAGGTGGGCTATGATACGACTTCTAACTCTTTAGCACAATAAAGGAGGAAAGAAGCAGGTATTGCCTGCTAATCTCTTTTATCCCACTGTTTTTTGATCCTGGCTTCTGTTGAGGCCTAAGTTCGAAGAAAGGTCTCTGTGAAATCTCTCCCTTCAATAATCCTCCTTTACGACCTTTTCTCCCAGGTCTCTGTTTAAAATAAAATCACCCCTGTCTCTTCTTTCTCTTTCACATCACTTGCTGGATATGACTTTTTCTGTGAAGACAAGAACTTCTGCCAAATCGTGATGTCTAGTCCTTCTGTGACTAAAAGACTTCATTCTCAGAGGATGTGTTCATTGGAAGTTCATTGGACTTACCTAAGACAAACATTCCCCCTCCCTTTTCCCTCATGCATTTACATAACAGGTTTGTAACTTCTTGGCCTCCATAGCTGTTTCATAACTTGTTGTGAGAAAAGTCTTGCCCAAGAGACACCATATTTCTCCATCTCTCCGAACTTCTTTGATTTTATTTCCTGAATGTAGCTTTTACATATCAGTGGGCAGATTAAATCCACTACCTGATAATCCTTAGCTAAGACATCCATCCATGCATAAGAAATTGTCTGTCTGTGGGTATTAATTTTAGTCTTCTTCTGACTTGGAGTTTTGGAGATTTTCTGATAGCCAAATTTTGATGTATTTTCTGTATGAAACAGAATTCTTTTCCCTTAATGTCAGGGGCTGGAAAGGATGTCTGCAATAAAAATGTGGGTGCTTAAAAAATAACCTTTCATTTTTTCAAATACTTTTACTAACTTTTACTAGAACAATATTTTTGCTCTTTTAATATTCTGTAGAACATTTTCTTTGTAGAAAATTAGAAAAATAATAATTAAGGGACAAATAATTTCTTATCTCACTACTCAGAGAAAACCAGTATTAACATTTTGATGTGTGTCCTCCTAAACTTTCTTTTATATACATCTATATTTTACTTTATAAAATTTAGAGCCATACTATGTGCTGTGTCCTATTTTATTTCTTGGTTTAAAAATATTTTCCACAGATTTTGTTCTACTACATTTGTATATTAGTTACTATGACTATATAATATTTGACTTAAACTACAGCTAGTTTTAAATTTTCTGGCATTATTCATTAATTAAAAATGAGACATTATTACTATTTTTACAAACCATAATACTGTGGACCAGCCCATTTTTGGTCACATCTATGTAAAAAGAGAAGGCTTGGGAGTGGTCAACCTTATTCAGTCACTTGATGTCTCCATTCACAAACAGGCCATGCTATGTGAGCACAGATGTTTTGTTGCTGCTCTTCTGTGCTCTAGAGGCAGCAATCAACAGAGTGCACTTGAGTCTGGGTATCACCTTCTCTAGGACCCTGGACTAGGAGGAACATTGCCTTTTGGAAAGACTTGGCACAACCCTGGTATAAACACACTGTCTCTCCTTCCTATCATCACCTCACCAGCTCGCTAGTAGTTTTAACCTCATCAGGATAGTAATTCACCTTCCATAAATGCAGAGGAAGCCTCGCTTTACCCTTAGCATTTTTCAGGGACTGCCAGGAGCCTCTGCTCAGAGGTTATTTTGTTGCCTCCTACTTCTATGGTAATACAAAGGGTTCTTCAAAACATGCAAGATCAAGACATTTTATTCCTTACCAAGTGCTTTCACATTTTCCATTTGACCTTCAAAAAATCATGTAAAGAGGGTCGGCACCAGTGTATACATTTTCGTGGATTAAAGGAGAGGTTGTCATGGGGTAATTAATGATGGTGAAATGTGATGATCATTATTATCCAAAGTACAGGTGTGAAGACACTAATTGGTGTGAATATACCATGTATACAAGCAGAGATATGAAAAATTGTGCTCTATATATGTAATAAGAATTGTAATGCATTCTTCTGTCATATATAAATAAAAATGAAAAAAAGAGAGGTTATTACAAGCATGTACATGTGACACATGAAGATGGCAGTACTGACCATTCTGTGTAAGGAATACTTGCATTGATCTTTCCATGGTTCCTACTCCTACATCCCTCTTAGTCACTTTGTGATCAAAAATCATATATTTACAAAAGAACTGATCAAATCCAAGTGTCTTCTCTCCCCAGTAAGCAGCCTAGAGATAGATGGACACTCACAGAAGTAAGAGCCTGTGAATGTCTTGGGCATACATTCTTTTCATAAACACATATTGGTTGTACAAACTGGCCAGTTTCACTGTGACATTTCCATCCATGTGTGTATTGTGTTTGGATTGTGTCCACTCTCAGGCAGGCGTTGTAGTTTTCTCAGGACACTCATTCTGTGTGTATGCTAGCTATTGCGGCTTATTGCTTTAACAGTAGTTGTGGCAGAACACACAAAAACATACATCTTTCCTTACTTCCTAATATTCTGGCCATATTTATGCATATATGGGCATATATAATTATATTATATGCATTGTGTTTTGTTGTTTTCACTTTTTAGTGAAACAATGAAATGAAAAAGGCCATTTTTGAAAGTCATTGTTGCGTATCTGTGCTTCTTACTTACTGTCTTCAGCAAACAAATATAAAGCTATTTTTTAGATTTTACTTTTTAGTATTCTGAACTGTCCACCTTTTAAAATTCATCTTAGAATGAATCTAAATGCCACTCTTAGAGCAGAACTACCATTCTCCTCCGTCTTTGTGTTCTGCATATCATTATTTTACCAAGAGCTGTGTATATTGCTATGGCTCTCCTGCCTTTTTTCTCTCTGGGTGGAGCTCTTTGGATCCATTTAAATCTTTCTGGCATCTTGTAGAACAGGCTGGCTTCCAAATGTTAACCTCCTCCCCCAAGTGATGTGGAAATGGGTCAAAGTGGCCTCAGAATGATATTATTTCAACACATTCTTATAGTTAATTATTTCGTCTGATTTGCTGTCTTGTTGAGCATTCAGTGTTTCAGGAGTTTAATGTATGGTTCACTATTACAACCCAAATTATCCCTCAGTTATAATGTCAAACAAAATGAGAAGTTAGCGGTATCTATTTTTAAGACCCCAGGCTTGCTTTCCTTTCTGGTCTCTTTCTACCCTTTTAATGCCTTCTTCTGAACTTTGCCCATTGATTCCAAGGTAAGCCTCCTCTCTCTTTCCTCCATTCCTAGATGTGCTCTGAGAAAAGGCTCTGAGATTCATATTTACTCCTTAGGGTTGTTTTAGGTGATGTGAGTATTTGCTTAGTGCTTCTGTCTCTAGAGTATATGCCTTCTATAACATCCTCTGTGGAGAGGTGTACTATGCTGAGCTGCAAAAAGGGTTATGCATTCACAAATGAGGGTGTGGTTTCTTCCCATGCTCAGTTTTTCTGTACTCATTCAGCCCAATCTCAGGCAGTAAATGGAGAATTAGCTGATAAAAGATCATTGTGCCAGACAGCATAGTATAATCATATTTCTAAACTTCCATTCATGCTAAGCTTCTGGGAACCTGTATATTCTGAGGTGGGTCTAGATGAAAGAACTTCAAATTTATCTTTTCTCTCTCTCTTTTTTTTTTTTTTTTTTTGAGACAGGGTCTCACTAAGTTGCCCAGGTTAGCCTCAAAGTCAGGGTGACCCTCCCACATAAGCCTCTGGGATTCCAGATACCTACCACTTCACCTGGCTGTCCCTTTGTACTTTCTATTATAGAATGTCCACAGTGTGAAGATATTTATTACAGACTTGTTTGTTCAGCTAATACATAATGAATGCATTCTCTGTGCTCTAGCTGGTGCTAAGGATACCACAGTATATGGAATCCCATTGCTATCATCTAAGACCTCATGGCCTAGTGGGAAGAGTGAGAAAGTTCAGACAAGCTAACTTCATGCAGTATAAGAACTCTGCAGGGTAGGCATAATCTACAAGGCTACGTGGTGGAAGGTACTTGACTGATGAGATGAGATTAATGGAGGTAGCCTCTAGCTGCTGTCTAAGCTGAGATGAGAAGAACAGAGGGAGCTGTGGGGTAAAGGAAATGAGAAGGAGCTTGGTAAATTTGTGTACCTACTAATAGAAGAGTATGTCTGAAGCTAAGAGTATGAGTGCTGAGGCAGGGCAGGAGAGATGGGAGAAAGAAAGGGAGGGGAGACACTTGGTGAGACAAGTGTCTGGTAGGTAGAGGTGCAGATCATGAACTGACCCTGCCTAGGAACTCAGGTTTTATTCAAAGTATAGTAAGGACCATTGGGGGTTAAGAGAGCACAATCGGTTTGTATGTTTGGAAGGCTTACTTTCTGCTGTGTGCTATATAAATCAGAGTGAGTAAAATTGTTGGGGTGCCGGTTAGAATGCCTTTATAATGATCCTCAAGAGATGAAGTAGAGGCTGTGGGCAATAGAAATGGAGCAAAGTAGAGAGTTTAGTAGTTATTGAGGAATTCAAAGGTAATGAAATAACAGGTTGGTTAGGATTGGAAAAGAAGAGAGCATCAGAGAATTTTCTGGTCTTTGGAGGTGTACAGCTGTGATCTCCCTCACTGAGATTGGAATAAAGAGGAAAAAGTTTATAGAGGCTATAAGAAATCTTAAAGATAAGTTCATTTTTGAATATGATTAATTGGAAGTTCCTGTTGGTCAACCAAAGTGATATGACTAAATTGAGTTTTGTAGAGATGATTTGTAGTTTGGAAGAGAGAGCTGACTGGAGACACAGGTGCAGGAGTCAGAGATTTAGAGATTGTAGTTAAACAAGGAGAATGAAGGAGATGAGAGCATCAGTAGTGTGCTCTGAAAAACATCAGCGTATGAGCAGTAGGTTGTCATGATGGAAGCTATAAGCCATGAACACAGAAGTAGAATGAAAACAACTGGGAACTGGCAGTCCCAAGGAACAGAAGGATATGAGAATTTCAGGGTCGATACAACCATCAGCAGCATTGAGGGGGACAAAGAAAGAAGACATAGCATGAAGGGCAGCCACTAGTTTCAGTCACAAGAACTTTGTTGAGAAAGGTCTTCTGGGGATGAGAAGAAGATTGCTGTTGATTACAACGTGAATGAAAACCATGGATGAAAACAGAGTGGGTGTGAATGATTTTTTTGAGAAACTTGGTCATGAGATGCTACAGGTCCATTCATCCTTCTTGTGCTTTCGAAGGTCAGATGGAACAAATATGGTCTTTCTTTATGGCAAGCCTTTTTTACACTTGGAAGGGAGTCATCAGTGTCCTGTACATTTTCTGTCTTCTCAATTGAATTTCTGTAGTACCTCTATTATTCCTCATGTAACAATGTTAGTGGTCCCTCACATCTGTGTGGCCACCTCCTTCGAAAAAAGGAAGGTCGTCTTATAGGTTATGGGCCAAAATCTTGTCATGGAAATGGAAGAGGGGGAATTAGAAAAGTATCTGCTGAAGGTAATGAAGCATGTTTTCATTAATTCACTTAAGTATTATCTGTATATATGCCAGGTGCCCTAATAGAATAAGTGATGGTTTGACTCAGTTTTGAGTGGTGCCTTCAAGACAACTGCTGAGAGTCTGACTTTAGGGTCACAGGAGAGAGCTAACCTTAGACTCATGGAAAAAAGGAGTCCTCATGGAGAACAAACAGGTTTCTCTTGCTCTGAAGGCCAGCTAAACCTTCCTAGGAATTTGTGGCAGTCAGAACAGGAGAGAGGAGCCTAAAGGCTTGGTGCTTCCTTTAATTTGCTTTGTGACCTAAGGTAAGTCACTTCCCTGATCCCTTCTTAGGAACTGATTTCTTATTTGTAAAGGGATGATGTTGATTGAGGTGACATCTAAAATGCTTAGCAGCACTCTTGGGTTCTACCATGTAAAATTGTGCAAGTATTCACTTTGCAAAAAACGATGCTGGGCTAGATTTGTAGCTTAGTGGTGGAGCGCTGGGTTTGATTTTCAGCACCCCAAATAAATAAATAAACAAACAAATAAATGTCTATTAACAACTAAAAATATATTTTAAAAAACAGCAACAACAATTCTGTCAATGTGCAATGACTGTGGTATCTATCCCTTGACCTGTGTGGTGGTTGCATGCTTATCTCATGAGGATTCAGTGATCTACTCATTTATCATTATTTGAGTACATGGCATACTTGACTAAAATGTTCACTAATAAAATAATATTTTATTATTAAAATAATTAAGACTGTAGTTTTATTGGGGGGAATGCTGTATCATTAGCATTTGGATTAATGTTTTTCCTTTAATTTTATCAAATGTGATAAAAAGTGACAGTTGGCTTAACAGGAAACTCAGGTTCTGGAGCAAATTCCTTAAAGCTCCCATCCAGGAGCATCTTGTTGTGGAATGTTTCTCCTGCTCCTGCGTGACACAGAATTAATGCTAAAGATAGTAATCCTAGTTAGGCAACGATCCATACACCCTCTGAGATGTCCCAATAGCAGGGAAGGAACCTTGTTCTAATGTCTAAGCATTGTCATCATCTAGATTTGGAATCAGTAGATACAAAATCAGGGGTCTTATTGACTTTGGAAAGAGAAGAAAAGAACTGCTGCAGGTCTCATGGTTGGCCTTGGCAGGTTTGGCCAAGGTTGGCCTTGGTTGGCTTTCATTTTATTCTGGGCTCCTTTTTGCACTTGTACATGGAGAAAATTTGAGACTTCACAGGTACTCTGAAGTATATCAACAAGACAAGTGTTTTATCCTGGCTAAGTCCTTGCATATTGCTTTTATGTTTTATTCTTTCTGACTCTTTTGTGTGTGTATGGGAGACAGAATCTGGTGATTTAGTCATTATTCTCCTGCCAGTAAGGCTACTGCTTTACAAATGGTCAGACCAATTGCAAAGTGGGACAATTTTGTTGCCTGATATAAGTCACTCCACCCTATGTTGGTTTACAGGGTGGCTTTTTTCTACTGTATCAGACATATCTTCTGCTGAATCACCTCTAACTCAATAATCCTTGTGCAGTTTTGTGTTAATGGCAACCTCCAGAATTTATCATTGTGGAGGTATGAAAGGGAGAATCTGAGAAAAATGGGTTATAAGAGTGAAACAGATATTTAAAATAACAAATTATAAAGAATGTATTACCCTGGAGAGAGAGAGAGTAGTAAAAAATAAATGATGTAATGTTGGAGTATACACAAATATGACTCACCTCTCCATGACCTCTCCAAATCTGCAATGAAGTGCTTAACCCCATGAAATTCTGAAGGCAAACATCTTCTGTCTCTCTGTGTGTGTGTGTGTGTGTGTGTGTGTGCATGTGTGTGTTTTGCTGGTATCAAACTCAGAAAAGGGAATATGGAGGAGGTATTAGGAGGTATTAGGAGGATTTCAGGTTCATGTCCTACCAGAGTATGGTATTTTTCACCAAGTGTAACCAGCTCTTCAGGGAGTAGGGATTGGATGTGGGAAGCGGACATATTGGTTACACAAACCATATTATCTGCCATCCTGGAACACACCTTCCTCTCCTTCTCACACCTTTGCCTGGAATGTGTGTCCACCCATTGTCTAAGAAGCTGTCAGTTCTGAGGTGCCTTTCTCACACCTCTCAACCCCCTCTCTCCTCCCACGACCGTTACTCCCATCTTCTGTTTTCACTGTGTGCTCATCCTCCTATCATAGTTGTACCAGGAAAGGCTGGAAAAATGCTTATGTTCTCTCGCCCCCACTAGACTATGGCCTTCTACACATTAGAGACTCAGGCTTGAGTTTCTTTGTGTGTCTGCATCAGAGGAAGTGCTTGTGCTTTCACACAGGACTTTGTTTGTCAGTCCATAGACATTTTCAGCACCAGTGTGCCCTTCAGATCTCAGTCACAGCAGAAAAACAGGCAGGACATCCATTTGAGAAGCTTATATTTGGTGCCCACTCTGAACGTTGCCCACACTGAATGCTGGGCTATGAAAATGGTGTGGCATAGTTTCCACAGTTGCTGGAAGTGAAAACAGAGCAGGAGTGAGGACAGGAGAGGAAATGGTGAAAACAAGCAATGTGATCAATATCACAGGAGCCAGGACCTCAGATGTTGTCAAAATCCATAAAGGATGGAAGGTAGAAGTGTTCATGGAAATGTGTAAGAACATTCATCTCAGGGATCAATATTATGTTTATTAATTCTTTTCTTCTCACTTTTTTTTTAAGGAAACCACTCTAAAAATTAACTTAGTGTGAGGATCTCAGCAGACTTCTGAATTCTTTCCTTCCCCAAAGCAAGGCTCATTATCTAGGCTTTAGCCTGTCTCTGGCCTTGGCTAGTTACACATCCTACTCATCACTCTCAGTGTCTGTAGCAGCTCTGGTGATGTGGATTTCCAACTGAGTTAGAAGATATTCAGAGGACAGTACCCCTCAGTCTTCACAATGGGGACCCAAATTCATGATGATCATTACGATTCCCTTCCTCTGACCCCACAATATTTGAATGTCAAGAAAATTGCTCTGTTGGAGTCGCATCATGAAGATGAGACAGGAAGACCAAACTTGAGCAATCCTTGTGGGCTTGTAATATTTGGAGTAAATCTTGAGGAGTCATTTGTTGAGCCAAAAGAAAATTTAGGGATAATTTAGTTCAACAGCTTTCAAACTTGACTACCCCCCGCCAAACCCATATGAAAGCAGCAGAAATTATGTAACAGATAAAAATAGATCCGCTTTGACCAAAATGGGTTTGGTGACTGGAAAGCCCACCTATTCACTCCTCAGGTTGTCCTCAGGAGCAGTTTTCAGAAGCAAAATTTGAGAAACCATCAAGTCTGGCCCCACAAGCCTGCAGTACAGAGAGGAGAATCAAGGAAGCAACCTGTCCAGGGTCACCCTAAGTGAGGGAGTGGGACTCGTCCAGGGTCACCCTGAGAGAGGGAGTAGGACTCCTGGTTCTCAGCCTGGCCCTGTATGCTCTCCTCTTCCCCGCTGCTGCTGAATTGGAGCATTGGCGGCAGAGCAGAGGGCCCTGCCTGACCCAGGAGGAGCTGGAAGGGAAGAGCCTCCCTCGACTTAGCTTCCCCTCAGGACACAGAGCATCCCTGCTGGCATATTATCACTAATACACAAGATGTGAAATTGGGAAGACTTGTTTGCCAGTTTCCTTATCTCAGCTGGCACAGAAGTGGGCTTGCTGGAGAGTTACAAGGTGTTAGAGTATTGTTTATCCACCACACATGCCTTGGCTGTTCTCACAGAGACTCAGGAAAGGCTGCACACATAAATTCACATATTTTACCTTTATAAAATGTCAAAATTAAAAGTAGATTCTTATTCCGGGGATGTGCCTTGAGAACGGTTAACCCCTTCATGTCTGTAGAGATGTCATCATTCAAAAACACAGTTGATATCTTTGA
This sequence comes from Marmota marmota marmota, assembly GCF_001458135.2. Classification (NCBI taxonomy): domain Eukaryota; kingdom Metazoa; phylum Chordata; class Mammalia; order Rodentia; family Sciuridae; genus Marmota; species Marmota marmota. The sequence goes on from NW_025999969.1 coordinate 5,320,633, forward strand.
AAGCAACCCAGGTCACAAGAATTAACTTCCATCCCTCCAACCACACAGTCCACCTGCAAAAGGGGAATAATTCTTGTTAATAAGCCATAGACTTTTCTAAGTTTCTGGTCTTTCCACAAATATACCTGTGGGTACAAGGTTTTCAGCCCAATGATGTCTGTAATTTCATTCTTTTTTTTTTTTTTTAAACTCATTTTTAGGGAGCTCAGGAGAGAGACATACCCCTTTGGGGCCTCAGTTTTCTTATTTGTAATGGGTGGATGCGATGGTCTAAATGTCTGTGTACTTCCAATATTATGTTGAAACTCAATCCCCCAAGCAACAGTGTTAGGAAGTAAGGCCTTTGAGCCCCGTCTCTGAGTTCATGGGTGGTGACATTACCTTATAACAGGGCTGGAGGGAACTAGATAGGCTCTTTTGTCCTTTCCAGGGAAACACTAGGAAGGCCAAGTTGGCAAGGATCCAGGAAGGATTCTTGAAAATTAGATGTCAGATAGTGCTGAGGAAATGGAGACTGGCAAACCGCAGAGCCATTATGTAGTTCACTGAGAAACAGCCCTGAGTTTTACCAGCATCTCTGTTTAATGTCAATCTTGTTTTCTTAAATCTGAACTATGATACTTTCTGTTATATCCAAACCATTCCTTTTGGAATTCCAGGGAGAGGGAGGAAAAATTCCCAAACCTCATTTACTTTGCCTCTGACTCAAGTCCTGGCTAGTGAGTGTGGCTGGCTACTCCTTTTAATCTAATTAGTTGTTCTCAGAACTTTTTATTCATCTACTTCCCTGGGAAGCAAGTATTTACTGGGGGACAAGTATGCTGGATCTGTCTTTGATTTTAAAAGAGAAAAAAGAATCATCTGATGATGGTGTAGCTTGTTTACAGGACAGAAATCTTTCAGTATGTGGTGGAGCAGCAGCTTTGGGGGGAGACTGGAAAGCTGCGGATGAGAGGGGTGGGGAGGGTTCTCCTTCAGAAGGTCTGAGGTGGAGATCCAGAATGGGAAATTAAGTGGGAAATCTGAGGAGTGGTGTAGATTCGAGTCAGGGCCTCATTATTGTCTCCATGGGCATTTGCCTTTTTGAGCCTTTTCCTTGTAATAATATCAACATTAAAAATTGTGTTTTTGTGGCTTTAGTCTAATATTTTGTATTTGTTCTCTCTTAGTCAAAATGTATTAGGTTTGTAGTACCTTACAAATTTTACTTTTTTTTAATGTGAGAAAAAAGTTAAAATATTTTTTGATCCTAAAAGTTATTTTTTTCCCTTCTGATTTTAAAATAAGGTCAAACATTTGGTGAGTGCCCAAAACCTTTGTGAATCCCTGGCTTTGTGCTTCCTGGGCCTAATGGATGTGCCATCTTGGTTCTGGGGAAGGAGAAAGGCTTCATCTTGCCGCATGGGTTTGGGGGCTAGTGATGCGGAAGAAGCTGCAAAGGGGCCCTGCTCCCTGACTGGCCTCAGACCTGCCAAAGTGTCTCTGATGGTCACGCCTCTGCTGTTCTTCTAAAGTTGCAACTAGACAAATAGGAAAGAACAGTGAACTAGAGTCCTGAAAACTAGCAGTCTGCTTTCATGGTTTGATTCTAAGCTGCTATGTGACCTTGGGTAAGATCCTTTGTCTCAATGGGTCTATTCCAATATTTGAGAAGTACTAGACAAGAATCCTTTATATATTATTTATGCCCTACATGCTTCTGAAATGCTATTAGAAAAAGTCACAGTGAGATAAATGAAGTCATATATAAAAGAAGATGGTTATACTTAGACCAGAACCTGGAAATAAGCTATTTACTGAAAAACTACATTAAACTTAGCTCTGAATTTTCTGGAAACTGAAAAATACTGAGTTTTTTTGTCTGATTGAAATGGAGGTGGCTCTTCTTTCGAGATTTATTTGGCCTTTACTTATACTTTTTTTTTTTTTAATTATGAAATCAGCGCTACTGTGGTTTAATTTCATTTTTTTAAGAAAAATTCACTCACAATTCCATAAACTCAATAAATCTAAATATTTCTTTTCTAGACTTTATTCCAATAATCATTACCAGATAACATTTTTTGGTTTTTGCTTTTTTTAACTCAAGAAGATATGATCTTTATTGTCATGCTGGTGCAGATTTGATGCCTGTTATCCTTTTAATGTGTACACAATATCAGTTGGAAATATTAAGCCAGCCCTGATCATTAGGCAGTTAGTTGATTTCCAATTTTTTATTACCATCCAGAATGAGCTATCGATATTGTAGTATTTTCTTTCTTTAGGATACTTTATACTACACAAATTTCCAGGAATAAAAAGGTTCAGTGAAAAAGTATGAACCTCTTTTGTGTTTTCTAAACTGTGACATTTTAATTTTCCATGAGATTGTGCTGTTTTTGCTCTTGGGCACTAAATGCTAAGATAAATGTATAGGGAATCTCATGAAGCAATGTCTTTTTCAATTTGAAATGGCTCTCCATGGGTTTGTTGCAAAAGCAGAGGAATATTTGATGTGAGCTAGATTTGTTACTGGTATCAATATGCTTTTAGTATTTCAGTTCATATAGTCTATTTGTGCAGGGAGAGAGGACAGCTTATTGAACTGGGAATAAACAAATGGTCTGCAGAGAGGACTGAGGAATGGAGAGGGACGCTTAGAGGCTCAGCCCTGCTCTCCCATCAGGAAAGTTGTTGAAGAATTTTATTCCTTGTCCATCCAAGACTTCCCCCTGATTGTTGTAGAGCTGGAATCCTTCTCGATTGGGTGGCTGTGCTTAACTTTCCCACTATTTTTGGCTGTAAGAATGTAAATGGAGCTAAGTGTTTCCTTCTTTCCTGGATCTCAAACAGCTTGGTCTCAGAGTGCTGAGCTTCCCGGAGTGTTTCCAGAGAAGACAGCCTGAGGGAGAGGAAGTGGTGCTAATTAAATCCGCCCTCTGTTTTTCAGGCACAGGAGCCTTTCACAGATGTCTGTTGTTAGGTGTGTGTTCACAGAGTGCGCAAATACAGAAGCAGGCTTTCCTTCCCGAGTGACACAAACCTTCTTCCTTCACAGGTTATAGGGAACTTTAGAAAGGCATTTCCTTCCAACACCCACTGTAGCGGAGGTGGAGGTGGCAGACCTGTATAAACAGGGTGCTCAGCTGCCCGCAAGGCCAAGGTGCCTCACCAGCCCCACCTCTCTCACCCTCATCCACATTCCCACTATATTTCCCTGCTTCTCCATCCTTTGTATTCTTATAGGCCAATCTCTTCCTTTTGCACATCTAACTTTAAAAAATTACCTGAAACTAAGGAAGGCCCTCCTGTTAGGGGACAGCATGACATCATGATGGACATGTTGGGCTCACAGTTTGGTTGGAAGTCCAGGTGATGCCACAGCTCTCCAAGTGTGCTCTGGGTAGGACCCCTCTACTCTGTGTCCTCAGAAACACAAGGATAGAGTAGAAAACTCTTCCAGGGTTGCTGGAAGCATCTGAAGAAGCAGAATAAATTGCAAACTGCAGAAGACTTTCCCCTTGTGGGTTCCCCTAACTGACTGTGTTCTACACTCAACCGCATAAGGTGACTGTCTACGGTCGCATTTGTCTGAGGCAGTCCTGTTTGCTTCTATCATCCGGGCATAAGTGCTAACAGTTCCCTTAAAAAAAAAAATATATATATATATATATATACACACACACACACACATATGTGTGTGTGTGTAATTTTAATTTATATTTGAAAATATAGTTTAATATATTTTAAATTGTGTAGATGGACACAATACCTTTATTTTCTTTATTTATTTTTTGATGTGGTGCTGAGGATTGAAACCAGGGTTTCACATGAGCTAGGTAAGTGCTCTACCACTGAGCCATAATCCTAACACAGCAGTATCCTTTCAGTGCCAAAGTATCCAGGTTTAGGTAATAAACTGCATGATCATGCCATTTTGACTTCTGTTGAATACTGTAGCTAGGCCTAAGTTCAAGAGAGGAAACTTTTTGGGGAATGGGCTTTTTCTCACTTTTGGGTGTTTCATGGGAATTAATGAAATTGAATTAAAACTACCTTTGATTAAGAACAGGGAGGCAGCACTGAGAAAGTGGTACATTCCCAGTTACATGGGGAAATTAGACATAAAACCTTCCATGTAGAGTTGGTATCAGGGATGACTGGCCTCCTGCCTCAGCTTGAAAATGCAGTTTCAGATACACATTTCATGAGGCTTACGTGTGCCTTCTATTTTGGTTTGTTTTATATTTACAAAATAGAAATAAATTTATTATTTTTATTTTAAATGATGTATGATCACTACTAATATCCAGAGACATGAAAATGAAAAGCACCTCTAACATTTTCATCTGGAGATAACTATTTTTAATATTCTGTTTTACTTTTTTTCCCAGATGTTTTCTAACCAGCCACATCATGCAGGTATATACATATACAAGATCATTTATGATATTTTCTTTCTTTCTAAATGATTTTAACAGGCTGAATAACATTACCCATATAACTTATTTTTTTCCCCATAGTTTGGACATCTTTACATGATACCAATGTATACTAATTTTTTAATTATTGTATTGTATTTGATCATATGGCATAACATTTTATTTGGTCAATTCTGTATTGATTGATACTCAAGTCTCACTATAAATTTTTGGTATTATATATGATACTATATGTTTAATTTTGCTACTATATGCCATATTTTTCTATTAGACATAATGTGATGAACAAACAAATGCATTTGTGTGTGTGTGTGTGTGTGTGTGTGTGTGTCTTTGGGCAGTTGTCTGGATTATTCCCTTAGAATACATTTTTAGCATTGGAAGAAAATTAGCAAATTTAAAAAACTGTACTCAATTCTAAGTAATCTTTTGCCCTCTTACTACCCACAAAACAGATAAATTGCTAAATTTTAAATAAGCTTACAATCTGGTGAGTTTTCAAGCAACAATCCTATGAAATCTTGAAGAGAAATTGGTAATTATTTTATACTACTCTTACTTAGATCAACTTCTGGTCTCCTTGTATTAAAGAGGAGAAAGTGGATTATGATGTTCATCACATTGTAATGTAAACAAACAAACAAAAAACAAAGTACATGTATAAAGGCATGAATTGGTGTGAACATACTTTATATACAAAGATATGAAAAATTGTGCTGTATATGTGTAATAAGAATTGTAATGCAATTCCACTGTCGTGTATTTAAAAAAATAAAATCAACTAAAAAATAAAACAAAATAAAATAAATTTTAAAAAGAAGAGAAAATGGAAGACTTGCAGTTTCCTTTTCTCTGTGCAGAAGGCCTCTGCTTCTGTGCTGTGCTAAAAGGTCCTGCGGGATCATGGGTTGTAGTTAGAAGTGTGGGTTATTGAGCTTCAACCACTAGTGCCCTGTTTATTTAACCTGTGGGGTGTTGACAGTTTCCAGAATGTCTTTTTTCCATCATAGCCTATTTTGCTGTAGCTAGGACACAAATGACTTGTTTTTCTAACCAGAGAACTTCTCTTCCCTTGTTTTAGGCTGAAGAAATGTCAACAATTGGGAGTTTTGAAGGATTCCAGCCGGTGTCTCTGAAGCAAGAGGGAGATGACCAGCCCTCTGAAGCTGATCACCTGTCCATGGAGGAGGGAGATCAAGACAAGACCCCTGTATGGAGGGAAATCTCAAGACAGTCAAGTGTGACTAAATCAACACTTTGCCCCAATCCTTATCACCAGCCTTATATCTCACGGAAGTACTTCGTTACAAGGGTAAAAGCTCTTAAATACTATGTAAAATTGTTTTAAAAGATCTTAATGTCCTTCTGTGTGCCACAAGTCTTGCCAAGTGCTTGCACTATTTTTTATTCTCATGTAATAGTAGCAATGATCATGATGGAGATATCTTTTTATTCCCATTGTACATATGAAGGACCTAAACTTCAGAAAAGTTAAGTGTCTGTTCTTGACATCCCAGATAGTATCAAGGAGAAACAGTTGCTCTAGGATTTGGATCTTTGGTTCCTTAGTCTTGTGTTCATGCTAAATCTGGCTTCAGAAAACTAATGTTTTATGCAGAGTGAATCTATAATATAGCAGCTAGAATGTAAAGCTGGGAACCTGGTGTTTGTTTGGAAAAAGACATAGATTGTGAAATGGAAAAGGGTTTCGGGAATGGGCTGAATCTTTAGGATTGAAGCTGGGTACTGTTGTTCTGATGTGGGGGTATGCACTTTAAAATCTCAAGTCTGTAGCTGCAGTCTGGAGCTGAGCTGTCTCACCTGTGAAGTGCAGTACAGCTGGGGAGTAAATGGGTGAGGATGAGGCTCTTTTAACTGGATGTAAAAAGGTGTCTTAAATTTATTGCATCTGGATCAGGTACTTCCTGAGTTTCTAGTACCTTCCCTCTTGAGCTTTTTTTTTTTTTTTTAAATCTTCTTTCTCAGTTCTTCAATGTTCTTGTCAATAAAGGTAGTGGTTAGCTATTATCAATTAGGGGTAAAATTAGGGAATTGCACTGTGACCTCAGAGGTGTAATTTTCGTGTGCAAGGAATAATCGCTGGTTGAAAAAAATGTTTTTCAACTTAATATCATAAATATTTGGGGCCAAGAATTTGCAACTATTTACAAAGATTTCACTAATGAATTCTAATTTAGTATCCTTACAAATATATTTTTACGATACACTTTTAACTAAAGCAATTGAATGTGTGTGAGTTTGTGTGTGTGTGTGTATGGTGTGTGTGTGTGTGTGTGTGTGTCTGCTTAAACATTATGTAGATTCTTATGTGCAAGGTGCTTTGGTAGGTTCTATATTACGTGTGTGTTTATGTGTTTTTGCATATGTCAAACATATGGTCTGCTTTCCAAAATATGTGAACTTTATTGAATCTGCAAAGTTAAATTGTGAGATAGAGCTGCAAAGGAAATCAAAGCATCCTCTAGAGGTTTATAATCTTTGATATTGATGAAGTCGGGGTTTGATGAAAAGGAGCAATACAGTGATATAGAGTAAGGGATTTATCATTGGGAGCCAAGGCAATCGTGAAACCTGACTAAAACTCCATGTAGAGATGTTGTCTTTGCATCTGGTGATGGGCCTAATTTGGTATAGGTCAACCAGTAAGCAGTTGTAAAGAGGGAATAGGGAATAGTGAAGAGGGAAAAAATACATGGCAAAACTGAAACTTCTCAGGACAAAGTAAACCTTTGTCTATCTGCCATCATCTAACTTTGATGATATCCATCTTATGTATGTATGTATGTATGTATGTATGTATGTATGTATGTATGTATGTATGTATGTATTTATAACCCAGGGCATGCCAGGAAAGTAATCTACTACCAAGCCACATTCCCAGCACTGGGATTCATTTTTAGTAGCTGGTAACTAATGCCACTGCACTGCTCACTTAGCCAACCCAGGGTTAGGAGAATCTCGGGGAGGAAATCAGACTAATATGGATATACTGGTACAGGTTCCACTCCTTATCATCAAGGGGACCAGGTAGTAGTTGCCTTGAACACAAGCTGCCCCAGTGTATAAATGACCTATACTGATTTTCAGCAAGGAAAATGACTGATATTTCATTTTTGCCTTTTGAATCTTGCACTGATGTCTCTTTCAGCCAACTCCACTTTGGAAATAAAGCAAACACAATTCTAGAAAATGTAGTTCCAGCTTAGCTAAATTGACACAATCCAAAGCCACTACATATGTTATTATATATTTCCATAATGTTTTTATTATTGTGTCTCTGTGTGACTTATTTAATAAATTCACATCCTTTATCTGTTTGGTTCCCTGCAGTGAAACTGTGTGGTAGGCAGGGGAGGGCTTACCATATTTTTCTTAAAAGTGAACATATTGAAATTTCAGAGGAGTGAATTGAACTCTGAAAGCCACACACTATTAATGGAAAATCTGCAGGTAGATTCTGAATCTGCCTACCCAGTCAAATGCACTGCTCTTCTTATCATGCACACTTGAATTTATGGCCCTTGTATAAGAGTTTTCAGTGAATCAGTCTAATCAGCGTGAAGAACATCTTCATCAGGTGTGTAGAAAACAACCCTAAGTTCTCAAAAGCTTATTCTCATTTTATTGGTGAGTCTATTGTGTATCTGAAAACTCTTTATTGGCCATGAGGGCAAAATTCCCAGTGCACTCAACATTTGCTCTCCTTCAGACTAAAAGGCATGAGTTCTTTCTAGCCTGTGAGCATAACCAATGTGTGTTAGCACATGTGAGGATAATGAAAGGACAACTGTTGATTCAACTGAAATTTATAATGACAGGCTTTTTAAAAAAAATAAATAAAGGATTAACTCAGTTTTACTAGCTTATAAACAACAGATCTCCTGATGTGGTGGTAGTTGAGAAAACGGAAAGGTGTGTGTGTGTGTGTGTGTGTGTGTATGAATTTCTTCATCTGAAAAGTGTGGATAAAAACCCCAGTCTTATGTCAGGTTTAAATAAGCTAATTTTATAAAAGTTCTCAGAGTATATGACACATTTATCAACATTTCATAAATTATTTCAAAATTGTTCTTATGGATGCCTTTTCTCGGTTAACATTCACATTTCTATATGTGGTTATAAGAATGGCATTGAGATGCCCAGGATGTCACAGGAATTCCAGGATGAGATAGAAATGGAGATGTTAGGGTCTATAGGAGTAAACAAGAGCCAGTTTATTTTCTGAAGAGATAATTAAATAAAACCAAGACTCATAAAGTTTCAAATCTATGAACCTCTTCAGAAAGTATCACTCCTTAGAGCTGAAGTGAGATCTGAGATGCTGTCGTGCAGGGCTTCTTAATCGCTACTGTGCAAACAAATTAGATTCTGCACTTCTACAAACCTTCTGGAAACACTGAAGGTTTTTGTCCACAGACCACACTTTGTACCCCAGTGAGCTTGTCAATCCATTCAGTTGCAGAGGGAAATAAAGGCCAGAAAGGGGGAACTGCTGACTGAATGTTATTAGTGAGCTTTGACTTGCCCATGAGACTAGAAAGAGCAAAGCTGGGGCTGCTAGAACCAGTTTCCAGCTGCCATTTCATAGTTCTGGAGCCAGTGCTTCAATGAAAAAAAAAATTATTACAGATCAAGAATTTGAGGGATAGATGTTGCAGATTCAGAAGAGCAGTGAGTGAATGAAAAGATTTCTTGGTCAGCATTTTATTTTACTAAAAGATTTAAAAATCATTGCACATAAAATGGTTTATCAATACAAAATTAGGAAATATGGATAAACAAAATAGAAGTCACCATAATCCCACTACTGAAAACTAACCAAACAGTATTGACTATTCACTTACACCTTTGGGTATATATCTTTTTAAACTTCTTACATATATAATTTTTATGTAAAGTGAGATTGTATGCTCAATATTATTTTCTATGTCAATAATATCCTTCTATACCATTTGTGTGTGTGTGTGTGAGAGAGAGAGAGAGAGAGTGAATGAGAATTAAACCCAGGGCTTTGCATATGCTAGGCATGTACTCTACCATTGAGTTACACCTCCAGCCTTGTAACATTATTTTTAACAGTTCTATAATATCCCCCTGTGGGGATATACTGAAATTTATTTAACATTTGTTGGATATTTAGGTTGTTTTTTATGTGTATAATTTAAACTAGGAAGGAAAGCCATTTCTTGGCTTTCTGTGGCAGGATAAACTAATTCAGGTACCAGATAGACCTGTCAGTGCTATAATAAAAAGAATCAACTAAATGAATTTCAAGTTGGCTTTGTAGAAGGATGACTGAAATGAAAATTCAGATTAATTCTTGGCCAACAAGAGGTAATGTTAACATCTTAATCTCAGTTATTAAATACAGGACTGAGTATCAGATCATGAAAGAAATCAGTCTGGTCCTTAAAACCTCATTGTTCTTTACTAATCAGTCAAAGGAGGTTATTTCCTTCTATCAGGCTTTCATACTATTATTTCCCCAATTGATGCCCCTCTGACTTAGTTTAGGAGAATTCTGTTCAGTGGTAGAAGGTCTTAGAGAATGTCTAAAATACCCCATAAAGCACACAAAGGAGGTGTAACTTGTCCAACCAAGATCAGGCAGCAACCTAGAGACCATGAAGGACTGGGAAGTAGGTCCAGAATTCAGGACTCTTGACACTTTCCAACACACTGCACTACCTCTGACCTAGAAGAGTGAGTTAGAGGTCACAGAAGTGATGGTCTAAACTCCTTGTCATCTATATGCTTGATAACTTTTTCTTCCAGTTTGAGCTCATCTGCTATTATTGCTTAGACATATCTACATACAGACTAGTGCCTTCTCTGAACAAAAGTATCCCTCAAGGCTAATAACTTGAGGTACATTATGATAATCATCTTAGTTGTGGAGACTGTATTCAAAAGCAACTTCTTATGAAAGAAATAATACTTAATCCACATGGGGAAAGATATTTTTAAACTCCCTGTAGGACTCTATATTTGCAGATACCTTATCAGAAAGTTGAAAGCGATTTGGGATGGGGAATTATCTCTAAATTTGTACTTGAGAATGTAAATTACATACAAACTAATGGGACTAAAACTATTTGATCTTTTAATATTTAATTAATGGTTCCCCATGGCCTTTTTATAGCCTGTGTTCTATTGTGAGCAACGAGACTTTAATAAGCAGGTTCAGGACTTCCCATTGTGTAAAGAGATGTCATTGCTTCCATGACACTAATTTGGCTTTCATAGTCTCTCTCTTTCCCTCTTCGTTTGCTATAGGGTTCCCTGTGTCTTGCTCTCACATGGGGGATAAATGCATCTATTAATTTTATTGTTATTGCCTGTGTGGACTTCTTTTTGGTCTAGAAAATAGATATCTCACTGAGCAAGAGGTTTCTCAACTCCCTGCTCTATACTGATATTCCTTGAAGATTGCAATAAAGATGATTTTTTTTCTTTTTGAGGGCAGACCCTTAATAGCAATGTGACAAAATGGATTGTCTTCATTTTCAGGGAAAGACATATTTACTTTGCCTTTATAAATCACATCTGATTTAGAGCTGATTTTATTACCATATGTTATCCTTGCAAAGTGATTTCTATCTTACCATGATGGTGCTCACAGGAGAAACCTGAGTGCCTGAGTCTCTAGGAACATTCTTTCCTGTACCATCCCTTCCCCTTACTGTCCAACTGAGGAGCTCCTTACATGGAAAAGAGTATGGGTATGGATATAGTTTTTGTGACTAGTGACCCTTGGCTAGCCTAGTTTAAGGAAATGCAGGAAAACACACACTTATTTTTGGGGGGATTCCCTGAGTAATTTGCCTTGACGGAGTAATTTGCCTTGATAGAAACTATTCAGGGATAGACTGTAAGAGATGGTACTACTCATTATGCTTCTAATTTAAGTCTCAGAGCTAATTGTTGGATGGTATTATCCATTTGCTCCCCAAATTCTGCTATGATTATTTCCCTTCTATTTTATATTAGCAATAATGAGAAAGATGATAGATAGAACCTTTGTTAGTCAGTGTCTGTCAATATTTTTATATGTGATGTTTCATGACATCTCCCAATATGTTATTATCTTATACATGTAATATGTATGGATGTACAGAATATTGAGGTGACTCATCACACATCCCAAGAAAGGCTAAAATTTAAATACTGACATTCCAGGCAAAATTCAAAATGTTTGAACATTTTATTTTATTATTTCACTCAATACTTTTCACACTAGATGATTAATCTTAATTTGTTATAGTGACCAACAATAATAAAATAAAGGAGAGTGAAATTCTTTATGGAGGCCCCTTTCCTTTCTATGTTTTATAACGGCTTGACCATTATTTTCACTGAAGGTAAGAATAACACACAGAGAATTGGAAGGAGCTCCAGAGGCTACCAACCAGTTTGGTAAAGAAAAAACTTCATTTTTAGTATTGAACTTTTGAAAAGGTGTGCAGTAAAACATCACCTCTGTCCATTTACATCAATTCTTCCCTCTATAGGAATCCACTCTTAATAGTTCTTATAGACCCTGCTAGAGCTTCTTCAGGCCAGTGCAAGTAAGTGGGAATACTAGTTCTTATTTCCACTTCTTTTTACACAGAAAGTGGCCTATTTTATTCTCTCTTCTGATAACTTTTGCCTTTCATTTGATAACATACTTGGAAATCTTTCCATATTAACACAAATTTCTTCATTATTTTTGTTCCTTTGTCATGTTACTTGTATAAATTTACATCAAAATATATCTCACTAGTACCCTATTCATAGGTACTTGTGGTTTTCTTCCCCGCAAATGCTGCTACCCCAAAACATGACTGCAAAGAATTCACACTTGTCATTTGCACATATGCAGAAATTTCTGATTTTCAGAGGTGGAATGTCTGGATTAAAAGTTAGATCATGGGCTGGGGATGTGGCTCAAGTGGTAGCGCGCTCCTATGGCCCGGGTTCGATCCTCAGCACCACATACAAACAAAGATGTTGTGTCCGCCGAAAACTAAACAATAAATATTAAAATTCTCTCTCTCTCTCTCTCTCTCTCTCTCTCTCTCTCCCTCTCTCTCTCTCTCAAAAAAAAAGTTAGATCATTTTTATTGTTTATTTATTCTAATTTGTTATATACAATGGCAGAATGCAATTCATTTAATATCATACAGACAGAGCACAAATTTTCAAGTCACTGATTGTACACAAAGTATTTTCACACCACTTGTGTTTTCATACATGTACGTAGGGTCTAACTAATTCCACCATCATTCCTACCTCCTTGACCCCTCCCTTTTCCTCCCTCCCATTTGCCCTATCTAAAGTTCCTCCATTCCTCCCATGCTACCCCTTCATCACCGTTATGAGTCAGCATCCTCATATCAAAGAAAACATTCAGCCTTTGGTTTTTGGGATTGACTTACTTCACTTAGCATTATATTCTCCAACTCCATTCATTACCTGCAAATGCCATGATTTTATTCTCTTTCAATGCTGAGTAATGTTCCATTGTGTATATATACCAAAGTTTCCCTATCCATTCATCTACTGAAGGGCATCTAGGTTGGTTCCACAATTTAGCTATTGTGAATTGTGCTACTATAAACATTGATATGGCTGTGTCCCTGTAGTATGTTGTTTTAAAGTCCTTTGGGTATAGACCGAGGAGTTAGATAGCTGGGTCAAATTGTGGTTCCATTCCAAGTTTTCCAAGGAGTCTGCATACTGCTTTCCAGATTGGCTTCACCAATTTGCAGTCCCACCAACAATGTATGAGTGTGCCTTTTTCTCCACATCCTCACCAACACTTATTGTTGTTTGTATTCTTGATAGCTGCCATTCTGACTGGAGTGAGATGAAATCTTAAAGTAGTTTTGATTTGCATTTCTCTAATTGCTAGAGATGTTGAACAATTCTTAGCAAGAAGAGTGAAGCTAGTGGCATTACTATTCCTGGCCTTAAACTATACTACAGAGCAATAGTAACAAAGACAGCATGGTATAGGCACCAAAATAGACCTATAGACCAATGGTACAGAATAAAGAACACAGAGACTAACCCACATAACTACAGTTATCTTATATTAGACAAAGATGCCAAAAACATACATTGGAGAAAAGATTCATCAAATGGTGTTGGGAAAACTGGAAATCCACATGTAACAAAATGAAATTAAACCTCTATCTCTTGCCATACACAAAACTCACCTCAAAGTGGATCAAGGACCTAGGAAATAAACCAGAGACCTTGCGTCTAATGAAAGAAAAAGTAGACCCAAATCTTCATCATGTCAGATTAGGCCCCAATTTCCTTAATAGCAAGACTCCTATAGCCCAAGAATTAAAATCAAGAATCAATAAATGGGATGGATTCAAACTGAAAAGCTTCTTCTCAGAAAAAAAAAAAAAACAAACCAACAAACAAACAAACAAACAAACAAAAAAACAATCAGTGAGGTGAATAGAGTGCCTACATTTTGGGAGCAAATCTTTACCACAAGCACATCAGATAGATCACTAATCTCAAGGATATTTAAATCTCTCAAAAACCTTAACACCAAAAACAAACAAACAAACAAACAAAAAAACCAAATAACCCAATCAACAAGTGGTCCAAGGAACTGATCAGACACTTCTCAGAAGAGGATATACAATTAATCAACAAACATATGAAAAAATTTTCAACATCTCTAGCAATTAGAGAAATGTAAATCATTTTTCTTTTTCATCGACTTTGCCAATTACTTTACATAGGGAAGATAAGTAAGGTTTAGAAAATGTTCTACATTATTATATTTATCTTCACATATTTTGGCAAAATGCCTGGCATAAAAGTATTCAATAAAATGCTTATTTGGGGATTATTTCATTATTCTCCAACTTCACTTTTTTCTGGAAAGTATTAGTCTCACTACTGAATTATATTTGTGAGAGGCCAAAATTCTGTGATACAAAAAGAGAGAAAAGTACCCATGCTGACTCATCAAAGAAGCATTATTTTTCTTAGAAAACTTTTAACAGTGTACTTGGAAAAGTCAGACTGCAGAATGGGTGCCCAGGTTCGGTGAAGGGAGGACGGTCAGGAGATCATGGGAATCTCCCTCCAGGGCAGTTTAACCTTGCCTGCAGAATCTCAGGAAATGAGTCATGTTGGCACCAACTTCTCAGTTAGCAGAAGTTCAAGGTGCATTGGACGCAAGTTCCAGAAGTTACTGATTTCATGACAGGCTTCAGCAAGCCTGAGAGGCCATGTTAGCTCTCTGACAACTCTCTAGCCAGCAGCGGACAGTGATAGAGTTAGAAATCACTCAGTCCACAGGCTGACTATCCAACTCAGTGAGAAACTTGTTAAAATGATGGAATCAGAGTCTCTCACTCTAAGGGCTCTGATCATATTTCCCCGAAGGTTTATAGGATGTTTTGCTCATCAGCTTGTCTCATAAAATTTTGGCTTAGTCCAGTCTCTCATCTCACTGGCAAAGAAGTGGAGGTCCAGGAAAACCAAATAATTAGCTATCATCACAGAGTTAATCAGTGACAGATCTGGAATATGAACCCAGGTCACTCAATGCTGTTCATTCCTGGATGATGGGCTTGGGGAGGAGCTAAGTAAGTGACACTGTATCATTTACCCTCATTCCAGCTGAAGCAGCTCAATTCCTTTCTTGTTTTTCATAGATAGGTTCCCATAATCTTTTCCTTAACAAATGGACATTATGTTCTAAGTGTTTCAGAGCCTTTTATCAAAGGTAGAAAAAAACAAGCAAATGATAATCATACAACCAGCAGGTATTTGAATCAGTCCTGGCCAGGCTAGGGTCCCTGTTTCCTTTTGTGAGAGGAGGGTCTTATACTAAGAGGATTAGGAATGTTAATATGTACAGCAGTTTAGATATTTGGCATTAAAGTCCTATTATACAGAGAATACATATGAGATATTACAACTGAATTGTCATTACTGCAGCCCGGTGCTGGGAACAGAGTCAGCACCATGTTAGATACCTAAAAATGAAGGGTCAATTTTCTTGTAATCTCTTCTTATCAATAAAATAAAACAGCTTAGATTTTATAAGTCTCAGGCTATAGTGGTTCTCCACCTTGACTGGGTATAGGGATAATCTGGGATGCTTTAAATTTCTTGGTATACTTAGACATGGGCCCCGTCCACTGAGTTTCTGGTATACTCGTCCTAGTCTGCATCCTTGGTGTTAGGATTTTTCAAACCTCCCTGGCAATTCTGGTATGCAACCAAGGACTGAGAATAGTTGCCTTGATGGCATTGATTCTTATAAGTACAAACTTCACACTGACAACGTCACCTTGGGAACTTGTTGGAAATACAAATTATCTTTTTCCTGACCCAGATTGACAGAATAAGAAATTCTGGGATGATCCCATAAATATGTATTCCAACACATACGCCAGGTGATTTCCATGTGCACCAAAGTTTATGATCTTTGAGCTAGAAAGTATGAACTTATCAGTGATACTCTTAGTTACCAGTGATGAATTCTGCTCCCTCACCTGTTGAAGTACAACATTAGGGAAGCAGGCCGAGGCAAGAATATAAAGCAGGGTTTGTTTAAAAAGGGTAACATAGACTTCTCCCGGGAGGGAGAAGGGGGCCATAGCTGATATCCTGGTATCCCAAAAAGTGAGGGGTTTTGCCTTTTTTATATGTCTTAGGCTTCCTTTGTTCTCCTGGTCTCTTTCCCTTATCTTTTTCTTCCTGAGCAGGGACTAGGCCCAGGAGATCCTTGGTAGGATGGCCAAAAGGTGGGAAACAGGTGGGCTGGAGGGGCTGGGGAGAAATGATCTGGACAGGAAGAGGGCATAATTAACAACTCCCTAGGGAGGGACAATCCCTGGGACAGGTTACCTTAGCAGCAGGTTGGAGCAGGGGCAGGTTATCTTGGTGAGGGTGAATGAAAGTCTCTGAAGGCATTAGCATTTCAATCCCTCTCCAACTTTCTGGACTCAAATTGGCCTCCTCCATCAGATCTGACTTGATTTACCAATCTAGACTCACTGCCAGTCTAGTTCAGGCTTCATTAGGATAGGTGTCGATCAATAAGTAGAACTAGGCCAGTAAGCAGAAACACTTATTTGGGAAAGAGCCAAGAAAGTGAGGCAGAAAGGTAAAAAAAAAGCTCATCTCTCAGAATGAGCTAAAATTTATGATCAAAGCATTGGAAGAAAAATGCTATTCTGTTTTATTGAAGTGTTCTCCTAAGAGAAAGGTTTGATTTAAAAATGTATACAGTTCTAAATACTTGAAATTTCCTGATTAAGATACTTGGAAAAATTGGTCCTCTGAAAATGGCTGTCTGCATTTGCATGAGAAAGTAGGAGTAAGACTTGGATTACTTTTGCTTCACCAATGCTCAGCAAATTGTTAAAAAGTAGAGTTCAAGGCTAAGATCTCAGGCTGGCAGTGTGTAGAATAAATGTGCAACTGCAAGAATGGTACCTTCCCTGAATTGCTTTGTGGAGGAACGGCTGGGTTATTCTAACAAATCTGGGATATTCTAACAAAGTGGCCTAATCTTCTCTAAACTAGGTATTTTCTTCTTCCCTGCAGCCAGGGGCCATTGAGACTGCCCTGGAGGACTTGAAAGGCCACATAGCTGAGACTTATGGAGAGACCATTCAAGGCTTCTGGCTCCTGACAGAGTGAGTAGCTATGGCCAAAGGAACTAGACTGGAAATGTTTTCCTTGACATCACTATAGCAGAACAAGAAATGAACCTCTGATAGATTTTCTTCTGGTTGCTATATGAGAATTGATTGGCTTTTCCATCTAGGAAGACAAGTTCCTTCTGTCGCATGGCTGATCAAATGGCCAGTTTGGACTTTTCCTGCTGTTATCTGGGCTGGTCCTCTTGTTTGGCCGTTACTAAGACTACTTCAGGGCAGGCCTGTGGCATGGCTCTCAATGACTGATGCATTAACTTCCTAAATCTCTAGTTCTAGTCTCATTTCCTATAACCATGTTGGGCTATTAATCATTCCATTCCAGTGTAATGGCAAGAAAGTAGAGTTCAAGGTTAAGATCTCAGGCTGGCAGTGTATAGAATAAATGTGCAACTTCAAGAATGGTACCTTCCCTGAATTGCTTTGAGTAGGAAAGGGAATTAATGGATCAACTTGTATAGTTTAAATTGTATTTTATGTACAGTCAGCCATATGAGAAGGAATACCAGGCCACCTGTGGAAATTAGGATAAAAAACAAGTCTAACACATAAGTCCTTATATTATTACCCTCCTGCATTTACCCCTCAAGGCTTATCTTAGTGATGAGAGTTCTCATTGCAAATTTTCAGCATGCAGATGTTTAACTTTTTGTTGGGCCTAGAAACTATTGTCTGAGTGACCCTTTCTTTACCCACCCAGTGAATATTAGTGATTTCATGTTTTTTACAACAAAAAGCAAAATATCCACATGATAAGGGAAAGAGGCAACTCTTTTATTTATTTAATTAGTTAATTTATTTACGACAGAACACATAATATTAGATGGAAAATGTGAATATCCTTCTATGACACTTAATGTATTCAATAACTTCTGTTTTCTGGCCTGGTAACCTGATTGCCAAAGAATCCCGCAGAGAAGCTCAGTGATTCCTATGCTATGAGGGAAGAGTAATTTAGTTAAGTCGGACATATTTAACTCAGTTGAAAGAGGGCAACACTTGAAAGTTTAACATCCCAGGCCAGCAGAACAAATGCCTCAATCAACAGGAAATAGAGCCAAACTACCTGTGAGTCTGTCTGATTAATCTCTATTTTATACTATTCTTTCAAATGGGTTCCAGAATTGGATGAATAGAACTTTTGAAATACAACTTGCCTGTCCAATTTGAGCCTTTGTTTCTTCAT
Organism: Marmota marmota marmota; assembly: GCF_001458135.2. Classification (NCBI taxonomy): domain Eukaryota; kingdom Metazoa; phylum Chordata; class Mammalia; order Rodentia; family Sciuridae; genus Marmota; species Marmota marmota. The sequence continues at coordinate 5,338,953 of NW_025999969.1, forward strand.
CTATAAAATGGTTCTTCAGAAGACTAAATAAGATGATATCTGCAAAGTGTCTATAGCATAGAGGATTTTCTTTTCTCTTTAAATATATTTTCATTATACATAAGATTAGGATTCATTTTTACATAATTATAAAAGCATCGAATGTAATGTGCTCTAATTCAGCCCCCAGTAATTTCCTTTTTCTTACCCTCCTCCCTCCTGTTCCCTTCTCTCTACTGAAGTCTTTCTGTTATTTACTTATAGTTTTATTTTTAATTAGTGTCTTTTGGATTTACACGATAGTGAGATTTACTTTAGTGTCCTCCTCTATTCCCAAGCACGAACTATCAATTAAAGACTGCTTCTCCATCCTCCTCCTCTCCATCTTCTTTTCCATCTTCTCCTTCCCTTTCCCCTTCTTCATCTTTTGTTGTCTCTACCTTCATTTGCATCCTATCCCATCTCTATCATTTCTGAGTTAACGCTAATGAAAAGGGAGGCCTATAATTCAGGCTTTTCAATAATTTACTTTGAACAGTCTCCATGTTATTCCTTACCCCCCATTCTCCTTACACAGAGTAAAATTTGACTAAAGCAAATAAAAACCCTGCTTTAATTAGGACCATATCCACATAGATTCTAGAGGTACAATCAGAAATAAATTCTTACCTAATTTGTTTTGGTAATGCATCTCTCTTATAAGGAAGAATGCATAAATATGGCCTTTCAAAATCTAGTTGTAACNAAAAAAAAATGTGGATGTGGCTAAACACTCCCTTGGTTTAATCCCTGGCACCCCCCCCCAAAAAAAAAAAGGTAAAACAATGCATAATATTTATTATTTTATGTCCCAAGTAGAAATATAAGAATCTAAGATAGCCCCCCCCTTAATTAAATACAGTAATTATTTTGAAGAGAAATGTGTGATTCAAAGTAAGATAAATAAAACTGTAAATGGCAGGTCCAGGTATAAAATGTGCTGGTACCACATCTGCTATCTTCAGAGCTTTGTTGCCATGAAATTGTGGATGAGGATTTTTGACCTTAATGTGTTTGAAATGTCAAGGACAAACCAATGTGTGGAAGGTTGGGTGACAGATATTTACTTGTATAGTATCAGTCAGGGACTTACCAAATGGTGTATTAAAGTTGATTTATACTAGCTCATAAGAGGTGATTGGTGAGTTTCAGGAATTTTAAGAACCAGTTATTATTAAAACTAATTTGTATAAAATTTTCATAAAAATATAATGTAAAATAAAAATAAATATAGTCAAAACTCACCACTTTATGATTATTTTATTTCATTTTCTTGTTATTCATGCTCCTGGGGTAAATTTTGACCATTATATTTGATTAATGAAATATCAATTATGTTGTGCTATGACACATTTCTTCCTAACTCCCCATTCACTGCTATTATGTTGGCAGCTTAAATTCAGCCACAGTGACAACATTACACTGTGGAAATTGATAAACACCACGGGTCAGAGCTTTATTTTTTGATTATTGTTTTGTTGATTTTCAAAACTTAAGAAAGTAATGAAAAATGTTAACAATGAAGGTGAAATTTAAAAGCATATCCTGTCTGCAACTCTTACATCATAATACTATTTTAAAAATTGAGGAAATACTATTCTTACATTAAGAAGTTATTATGCAATTCATCAAAAGTTACCTTTTTCATTGATGAATGGATGCATAAAGTATGCACAGAGGCAATCAGAGAAATGTTATTGCAGCATGTCCAAGGCTACATGGTTGCAGAGAGACTGTTTTCTGGACCTGAGGTTGAGGCAGGCTTTGCTGGCTCTTATCCATCTTGCTGACCCCAGCTGGAAATGACAACAGGCTCCTCTTCCTGAAATATCACTCTGGTGCCCTCTACTGCAAAAGATTAACATGATCCCCTCTTTAAATGAGAAACACTAAAAGGAATTTCATTGTTTATCACGGAGCATATAACATATGACATAGCTGGGCTTTGTGGATCTTTGTGTTTCATTGTTTATGAGGAAAATCCATGACAACTCTCGGGTTTTGCCTGGAAATCGATGGATTGCCTGCTACTATTCCAGGTTTAGAAGGAAATGATAATTCAACTTTATTGAGAAGCCACCATAAGACAAACATGATAGACATTACTTTATGCACACAGTCTCACCTAGTCCTCCCAACAATCTTACCATTCACCTGTTACAGAACCTGTTGATTACAATTTTGGAAAATATGATTTTGAGATGTCCATAGAGCACCCATGTGGAGAGGTTGAGTAGGTAGTTTTACATATGGATTCATATCCTGTCTTCAAAAGTGTTTTTTTTTTTAAATGGATTTTGGAATGCTTGTTTATTAAAATAGTGCCTTATGTTGAGGCTTAGGACATAAAAATAAATTAAGTAAAGTAATTTTCCAAGGATGGCATTCAAATGAATTCAGTTGAAGTATTTTATGGTGTTCTAAATTGTATGGGTATATTACTCAGTAAATTAGAAAAATAGTTTGAAAAAAGGCATTTGGAAAAAGGACACAAGGCCTGGATAGAGAAGCCAGGAGGGGAACTGGAGTGCTAGATCCATAGAACCCAGATCCCAGCTAGATCCCAGTTTAGCTGAAACCATAATGAATATCCCAAGAAGTGTCCTAAAAGGAGCCAGGTCTTCTGCCTCATGTATCAAGGAGATTTATATGCCTCTAGAGCATTAAAGATAAGATAGTGTTTGTTTAGCTCTGACCTCCTCTTCTCAATCTCTTTCTTGGCCCTATGGAAAAGTACACTTTAAGAAATTGTGTATGTGTCTTGAGAAGTGATCCATTAAGCCAATGCTGAGACGACCATCTTGACACTTTCTGGAGTCTCGGAGAGGATGATATGATAGCAGTGAAGTGGCTCTTCAGCACCATATACTCTGAGATATCTTAGCTACAGTGGTTCAGGAGGCAGGAGGAGATGGAATCTTCCCCTGCACACATTAGGCTGAAGTGGTGGGGGTGGGGATTCATCATCATTATTTTTATTATTGCTAAATGAGAAGACTTGCCTATGGTGGGTGGGATCAAGTAATTCTTACTCTTCATCTTTGTGAAAAATACTTAGAATGTGTTTAATTATCACTTTGCTCCAACCTGCCCAGTTTCTATCCTAGGACTTTGTTATAATAGGAATGTGAAATCCTATTAATTGTCTACATTAAACATACAGACATAGAATTAAAGTAGGAAAATGATGTCATAGAAAGTGGGTAGATTTGTAATTAGGAGACTTGGGATCCTCTAGTTCCTACCGGTGTAGCTTCATGAACTTGGGTAGGGGTTATTTTTTCTCTATTAATTTGGGAGTTTGTTTTAATATGTTCTTTGGATCATAAGAAATTCACTAGTTATGAAAAACATCCACTGTTAATTTTTGGTGTTATGTTATTCCACATTTTTTTCATGCATTTTTTGCTAAGTATTGTTATATTTTAATAGTAACATTTATTGAGCTTTTGAAATGTACCCAGCACTGTGATAAGCTGGTCTGACCATGCATTTGCCATTACATGGAGATAATGCATATAATTTTTATTATCTCTAAATGGTACTTCTCTCTCTTTTTTTTCCTTGTATTTTTCTTGGTCACAATATAGTTTTTGTAAAGCTACTCAATTGTTTACCTGTTATTCAGTACTTTTCAAACTGTCAATAGCTACCCACATTAACCAGATTTAAGGGCTTATTGTTATTCTTCTAAAATTGAAGCATTGAGTAGGGATGTCTATTATTGGGGCGGAGTAAGACTTTGTAGTTGGAAAGAGAAATGAAAATATATGGTGAGTGGGGCACAGTGGAGCATGCCCTTAATCCTAGCGGTTTGGGAGGCTGAGATAGGAGGACTGTGAGTTCAAAGCCAGCCTCAGCAATTTGGCAAGGCCCTGAGCAACTCTAAGTAAAACAACCCTGTCTCTAAGTAAAACATTTTTAAAAAGGGCTAGGGATGTGGTTCACTGGTTAAGTGCTCCTGGGTTCAATCCCTGGTACCAGGATGAATCTGAATATGTTTTTTGATAAAATAGTAACATTTCTGTAGCACTTTGTAGTTTAAAAGCACTTTTTCTTAGTTGAACTTCCTGGCAATAGTCTGAGGCAGGAAGTGTTACCTCCAGTTTGTAGATAAGGGAATCAAGGCCAGAAAGAGCATCATAGCTCTAAAGTGGCAGTGATAAAACTGAAACCCTTTATGCTGCCCTGACTTTTGCTAAAAATAATCCTTTCACTATTGAGCAACGATCCCATGTGTGCCTTGTTATTACATCACAGCCTCATGATGGGCAAGGGCTGCCTCTTTCATAGTGGGCATCCCCTGCTGAGCATACTGCAGCTCCTCTGGCAGAAACATGTTTGAAAAATGAGAATTCTGTTTCTTGGACTTGGACTTGGTGAGGTGAGTAGAAGGGTTTAGAAAGATATTTCCAGAAGAAAGAGCTCTCCCAAATCTTTAATTAAAAACAAAGAGAGCCTGGGAGACAAAGGAATGTTGAGGAACAGGTGACAGAAGCATCTTCAAGGCCCCAGGCTGCCTCTGATCCCCCCAGCACTGCTTTGGGATCACTTTTACTCTTGCTCTCCTCAAACAGACCCAGGGGACAAGGCCAGGAGGAACTATTGGCTTTATTTTATGGATGAAGAAATCCAGAGATTAAATGACCTATCCAGGGGCAACCACTTATTAAGGGTCACAGGAGAGCTTGACTTCATGACACCTCCCTCCCAGCCTCGCTGTCTTCTTATTACACTGTTCTTGCTGCCTTTTGTGATTTTTCATCTTCTGACACAGCGATCACTGCAGTTTAAATTGGTTAAATGATCTTTGTGCCTGTGTCTAGTTTCTCTGTTGATTGTCTTTTGTTTGCAGGGACAAGGGTCAGAGGTTCATTGGAGACCTTTTCCTCTCCAGATCTTTCTCTGACTTGTGCTGTTGATTTGACTTTATTTAGTCTTTGCCCAGAAATCACTGAAAGACTCAGACACCTGTAGGGAATGGTGAATGATACTGATGGACTAAAGGCAATCACACTTTGATCCTGTCAGTCTACTAATGTTATAAGGGTTGCTGAATTAACTGTAATGGAAAATACTACTACTAATAATTAAAAGGGTAAAAGACCCAAACCTTGGAAATCAGAGATTTATAGTCACAATGAATTGAAGGATAAATCTACTATGCAACTTAAGTTAACATTCTGAACTGTTCTACCTAACACCATTTTTTGCACACTTCCTGGTATTCAGATTCCCGCTATTCTAATTGTGGTCCTGGGATCAGCAGTACCATGGTCCCTGGGAACTTGTTAGCAATGCTGACCCTCAAGTCTCATCCCTCAGGCCCTCCTGAACCTGAGCATGCATTGTCACAGGATTCCTGTACACTTTATAATTTAAAAAGCACTTATCCAGATCACTCTCATGCTCATGGTCCATGCACTTTGCATGGGTCCTCACTATCTCCATACAATTTCATTGCATTTTTAAGACCCTGCATGTAAGACTGAATTACCCACTCCAGCCCTATTTACCTTTAGAAATAATCACTTAAAATAAAGAGTCTGGTGTTTCCCCAAATTTCTAATGCTATGTCTTGGCCTCATGGTTTTACTCATCACCTGATTTCCTCTAACATGAATGCATTTCCCTGCTTGTTTACTGGCCTAGATCTCTCCTATCTAGCAGGAATACCAAGTCCAAAGAACCATTCCATATGACCTCAACAAGAATAATCTAACTTCTCTTCCTTGGACTCCTTTTATAATGAGTATAGTCATCATGCACATTGAGAAAGCATTTAGATTCACTTAATTCTAGCCTATCTCGCCTCACCTTCCAGTACTCCACACAGTGTATGGCACATGTTATGGCTTTGAACCTAATTATGAGCTTGACTCAAATTTAATTTGATAGAGTTTCTGACACTAGCAGAGTCCATGTGTAGTCCTGTCTCTGCACCCCTCAGCCTCCAAGCAATGCAAAGCAAAGCCCAGTAAGCCTTGCATCTGTCCTTGGGTGAAAGTATTCAGGCTTAAAAGAGCCTCAAATCTATCAAGATGTTAATGACCTGTGGCAGGACTCTGGCAGCAACAAAAGCACCTCTGTTGCCAGAATCTATTTATGCAGGGTGGGTGTTTTCAACAACCACTTAATTAAACACGTTGCTTTTCTCTATAAATTCTCCATGGCTGCAACCTCATCCAGATAGCTAATGGTCCCTCAGTGACCTGCATTATAGGTCAGTGAGGGCATTTAGTTACTGCAGTCAAAAGTGTACTTGGAAGTGTTTGTTTTCCCATGACTGCCACCAGTAAGGGAGGACACAGAAAGAGCCAAGAGATGAAAAATGTCTGGTGCTGCTAAATGCCTAGTTCCATCACTTATCAGCTATTGGACCTTGCAAATCTTGTAAATTGTGTAATCTCATATCCTCTTGGTCTTAGTTTTATCATCTATAAAATGGGGATATGAAGAAACTTATTTTTATGGATGAAATTACTGAATATATGTATAATGCTTACAACAATATTTGTTATGCCATGAAATGTTGAATTTTTATTGATTTTTTAAAATTCTAATTTGTTATGTATGACAGCAGAATGCATTATAATTCATATTACACATATACAGCACATTTTTCATCTCTCTGATTGTACACAAAGTAGAGTCACACCATTTGTGTCTTCATACATGTACTGTCTTCCCTACCCCATGACCCCTTTCTTCCCTTCCCTCCCCTTTGCTCTATCTAGAGTTCCCCTAATTCACCATGCTCCCCACCCCTCAACTTCATTATGAATCGACATCTTTTTATCAGAGAAAACATTTAGCATTTGTTTTTTGGGGATTGGCTAACTTTACTTAGCATTATATTCTCCAACTCCATCCATTTACCTGCAAATGCCATGATTTTATTCTCTTTTTAATGCTGAATAGTATTCCATTGCGTATATATATACTGCATTTTCGTTATCCATTTATCAACTGAAGGGCATCTAGGTTAGGGCATCCACAGTTTAACTATTGTGAATTGTTCTGCTATAAACATTGATGTGAAAACTCAACTCAAAGTGGATCAAGAACCTAGGAATTAAACCAGAGACACTGTGCTTAATGGAAGAAAAAGTAGGCCCAAATCTTCCTCATGTCAGATTAGGCCCCAATTTCCTTAATAAGACTTTTATAGCACAAGAATTAAAATCAAGAATCAATAAATGGGATAAATTCAAACTCAAAAGCTTTTTCTCAGCAAAAGAAATAATCAGTGAGGTGAAGAGAGAGCCTACCTTTTGGGAACAAATTTTTACCACACACATATCAGATATAGCACTAATCTCTAGGATATATAAAAGAACTCAAAAATTTAACACCAAAAATAAATAAAGAAATAACCCAGTCAATAAATGGGCCAAGGAACTGAAAAGACACTTCTCAGAAGGTGATATATAATCAATCAACAAATATATGAAAAAAATGTTCAACATCTCAATTAGAGAAATGCAAATCAAAACTACTCTAAGATTTTATCTCATTCCAGTCAGAATAGCAGCTATTAAGAATACAAACAACAATAAATGTTGGTGAGGATGTGGGGAAAAAGGCACACTCATACATTGCTGGTGGGACTGCAAATTGGTGCAGCCAATCTGGAAAGCAGTATAGAGATTCCTTGGAAAACTGGGAATGGAACCACCATTTGACCCAGCTATCCCACTCCTTGGTCTATACTCAAAGGCACAGACAATCCAGTGCAGCTGGATTATGGTGAGCAGGTGTGAAAGAGCTAAAAACTGGCTAGAAGAGTAAGAAGGAACAAGAAAATACATGTATTTTGATTACCAGACTAAAGTTTTGAGCCACATTCTGTTATGTAACCATTAATTGGAGATCATAGGCCACTTCTACCCTGCTCAGTGTTTTAGATAGGAAATGTGGTCCCAGTTTGCCAATGCCTTGCCATTCCTCTCTGTCTTGACTAGCCCCTCTCCACTCCCTTGATACAGTGGTGTGTGGAAACCAGCCCATACCCTCTCATATGAGAGGCAGCTGTGTGTGTCTCTTCCAAAAACATTTCATGAACTCGCCTTGGTATCTTGACATAGTTTTATGTATGGTAACCATTTATATCAATAAGATAAAAATCAAAGCACTGTTTTTATGTGTTTTTTATGATCACAGTGGACACTTCTCTCTTGATATACTGAATAATATCAAATATGGTATTGATTTATTAGAAAGGCAGTAGACTCTGGAAATAATTACCCAATAATACAAAATTAATCTTGATGAACAGGAGGCTGCCAAATATGTTTCATTAAAAAATGAGACTTAAATCTTAACAATTATAACCTCAACACATATGGCTATCACAGTTGTTAGATAGATAAATCCCATAGTTTTCTATGTGTAAGCATGCTTCCTCACTTGAACAGTGCTCTATGAAGAGTTGTCTAATTCTATGGAGTCCATAGTTGTCCCCAGATGTCTTGCTGTAGGAAGGCCAGGGTGGGTTTAGAAGAGCAACCACTTTAAAGAGAAGGAAGCCTCTGCCCCCACTGGTCTATCCAGCAGACATAGCTGGATAGTCCAAGTGTTGCTGTGATTCCTCAAATGCTATCCTATATAAATTAATAAAAGTGTGAAATTCTGAGTAAAGAAAATGGTCAGGGAAAGAGAAGGACATTGATAAGTATTCAGTCTACCAGGAAGATATAGCAGTCTAAAGGTGAATGCACCAAGCAACAGAGCTAAAAAATAGTTTCAATAAAACTGATAGACTTGAAAGCAGAAGTGGACAAATCTGTAAGTATAGTCAAATATTCCACATCATTCTTTCAATAATAGACATAATAAGTAGACAGAAGAAGGCAGGAAAGATCTAGAAGAATGCAACATCATCATCAATAAACAGGACATAGGCAACATTTATAGAACACTCTATCCAATAACAGCAAAATACACATTCTTTTCAGTACTGATCTCTCCAATACTCTGAGCCACAAAACCAACCTCATCAAATCAAAAGGAGTTGAAATCATATAGAATATATTCTCTGACTACGATAACATCAAAGTAGGAATCAATAGTAAAAAGATTATAGAAAAAAATCTCTAAACACTTGGAAACTAAATAATATACTTCTAAATAAATCAAGGATCAAAGAGGGAGTCTCAAAGAAATTAAAAAGTACATTGAACTGAACATAAAGAAAAGCATAGCATATACAAACGTGTGGGGTTTATCTAAAACAGTGCTGAAAGGGAAATGTATAAGTGATAAATAAAAGTGATCATATATATTGAGGGAAAGTCTCAAATCAATAATCTAAGTTTCTGCTTCAAAAAACTAAGGAAAAAAGACCTAACGTGAGCAGATGAAAGGAAAAATTGTAGGTAAGAGTTGAAATCAATTTTTATAAATGGATAAAATTAATAAAATGAAAGCCTGATTCTCTGAAAGGGTCAATCAAATAGATAAACCTCTAGCAAGACTGGCAAAGAGAATAAAATTATCAATGTCAAGAGTGAAACAAGAATATCAAAGAGATAATAAGGGGTTATAACTAGCAACTCTGCGTACAGAAATTTGATAGCTTAGACAAAATGGTCAATTTCTCAAAACACACAAACTACCACAACTAATTCAATATGAAATAGGACATTTGAATAACCCTATAACAATTAAGAGATTTAATTTGTGATTAAAAATCTCCCTCAAGAGAAATTTCCAGGCCCAGATTGTTTCACTGGAGAATTCTATTAAATATCTGCAGAAAAAAGAACATCAATTTACACAATCTTTTCCAGAAAATAAGAGAAACACTTTCCCACTTATTCTGTGAGGCCCATATAACCTATTAACAAAACCAGACAAAAGTAAGGCTACAGGGTAACATTCCTCATGAATATATAGGCAAAAATTCTTAAAACAAGAGAGAATAAAATTTGGCAATATATAAAAAGAGATGTAAACCATGACTAAGTGAATTTATTCCAGGGATGGAAGACTGGTTTAGTATTTAAAAAAATCAACCAAGGTAATCTACTATATGAACTGTCTAAAGAAGAAAGATCACATGATCATGTCAATTGATACTGAAAAAGTATTATGATAAAAACTCTCCAAATAATAAAGGGAAATATTTCTCTGTGTAATAAAGATCATCTGCATAAAACCTATAGGTACCATCATGCTGTTGAAAAATACGTTGTGCTTTCTGCTTAAGATTAGTAACAAGAAAAGGTGTTCATTCTCACTACTGCATTCAAGATAGTACTAGAAGATTTAACCAGCACAATAAGACAAGAAAAGGAAATTTAAAAGAATCAAATCAAAAAGGAAAAAAATATTGCAAATGAAATGATAGTTTTTAAAGAGAATTCTAAGAAATAACCATAAGAACTCAGAGAACTAATAAATGAGTTTAGCATAGTTGCAGGATACAAGATCAACATATATAAATCAGATACAGTATTCCTACATATCGGAAATAATGAAATGAAAACCAAAATTAAAACACAATAACATTTATAATCATGAAAAGAAGAAGAAATAGGCATAAATTTAGCAAAACACACATAGAACTTGCATTCTTAAAGCTATAAAATGCAGATGAAAGAAATCACAGAAAACCTAATGGATACTGATATCTGTGCTGTCGATTAGATAACTCAACACAGTAAAGATGTCAATTATTTCCAAATTTGTTGTGTGTATTTAGCACAATTTCTATCAAACTTGCAGCAAGATTTTGGTAGATATATACAAGTTTATTGTAAAATAATTATGGAAGACAAATAAAGTAGAATAGCTAAAACTATTTTTAAAAACAAACTAAAGTGTTCTTCACTGACAAATTTCAATTTTTATCGTGGAATTTCAGTTTTTGACCATAAGTCAGCCCATGAACCAAAAGATAGTTCACTTGGATTATTTGAACTAACAGAATTCCTTATCTTGAACTGGAAGATACAGAGATACACCAACATTAAGAGGATGGGTCTGAAAATACTTGTAGGGTCAGGCATAGTCAAGGTCATAATCAAGGTTGAACTGAACAGGAATAAAACATAAACAGAAGGAGCACTCTTTTCAAGAGAAAACAGATGAGATGTATACAGAGATACTGAAATCCTGTTAGAGGCAGTTTTTGAGAGAGTAGCTTTCATTCCTTGTGATTTCCCAGGTTCCATGGAGCCCAGCTGTGCTGTGGTTTCTGCTCTTGGATTTCTGTGGAACTCCTCTGAGGATTTTTATAGCACATCTCCCCCACTTGGGTTTGGCTGATCTGGGCTGTATCTCCTGTATTCAAACAGCTGTAACTAGCACAGTGGAGGAATATCCCTTCAAAAAAAATTGAACAATTGTAGGTGGCAAGATATGTACATTTTTTCTATCTGTGTCCCTCTGTGCCATCTTCTCTGCTTCCTCCTCAACACTGGGCTTTGCTTCCTGCCAGCTCTATTAAAGTGGATTCAGAGAGAGAGAGCCTCTCAGGGGCAGGTCTCTTGTGAACTCTTGGCGTGCTATAGAGGACTTGAGCTATTCAACATCTTTTCAGTAGTTTTGTGGGAAAGGAAGAAGCTGGGGTGTACCCAGATTCTTTTCTTTGTGTGGCTTTTCAAATATCCTCTTGCTGATGTTACTGAGCAAAATGGGCTGGTAGCATATGAACTGTAAGTGGGAAGGGCAGCTTGATGGAATGTATATGGACTGAGAAAGGAGTCAGAAGAGCTGGCTCCTGGCCTTGGCTCTGTCACTTTGTGCTAGACCCATGTCAATTTATTGAGGCTTGCTTTCTCCCTCTGTAAAGTGAGGGAAAATAAATGGGTAATGTTAAAAACGTATTCATAAGTTGCAAAGGAGCAGTGGTTGTTCTTGCATGTGATCTGGCTTCTGCTTGAGTCTTCCTTCCTCCACTCTCCTCCTCCTTCCCTTGGCTTCTGTGGTGCTGGCCTCTTGCTGTGTCATAGCCTGGCTGAATCCCATTCCAGAGCCTTTGCAGTATGTCCTCTCTTGACCCAGAATACCATTCCCACAATTATCCCCTGAAGCCTTTTTATCCAGTTCTCTGTATTTATCTGTCTATTTCATTTTATCTGTGTTCCTTCCTAGAATGTAAGTGTCAGAGGAATAGGGGTTTATTTGGTTCACCACTATACCACTAACGCCTATAATGTAATAGTTTTTCAATAAATATTTGTTAGATCAGTAAGAGGAATTACTTCTGGCCTAGTTTCCTGGTATTGTTTCTCTAAAGAAATACCTTCTTTATACCATATAATGAGAAGTTCAACTGCAAATCAATAAAAATCAAATTTGCTTTTGAGCTATAATCCTAAGCTGCTGCCCTTGTGACTTCTGACTTGAGTGAATATCTGAATCCACTGCTGGTTTCTGAGCTCAGGGTATCCAAATGAATGTGGCATGATTGCTTCAACTTGTGCTCTCATGGATTGCCTGTGGGGTGTTCCAGTTGCTCCAGGTTCGTATTGTCTAAGGTGTCCCATAGCACCCACCTGCAAGGGGAACTTGATATATGATGCATAGTATATATTTTAAGCCAGAGTAACTCAAATATAATATCCAATATAATGAATGGGTGCACCCAGCTGTGTCAGACAAACAGGCAAACTGGAAAACAGAGAAATTTGTTTTATATGTATATAATGAACAACTGTTCTTTTAGTATTTGGGGGAAATTAACACACAAATATTTTGTATATCTGAACACTGTAATAGACTTGAGGAGTTCTCTTTAAGTAGACTTACTGCATGTATCCATTCATTAATTCAATAAATGTTGCAGAAGTATTTAAATAATTTAGAATAATCATTTCCTTTTTCATTATCATTGTATTAATGACCAATAGCAATTAAATATTTTATGCATAATTTTTTTTACACTAAGTTCTTTCTACATGTAGTATTTTTTGTCCTCACAAAAGCCATTATCTTCATTTTGGAGATGTGGAAATTGGGTCTCAGAAAGGATGAGTAACTTTTTGCATGAAGTCATAGCTGGTAAGTGACAGAGATGCATCTCAATCCCAGGCCTGTATGATAGTAAGCCTGCCACTGCTCAGGAATCTAGCACTTGGAAATATGAGAAGAAGATAAAGACTTATTTGTGGTCACAATACAAGTTCTTAAGAATCTTGAAGAAATTTCTGGTCAAGTATAGTGTGTCTTCAGGAAAGGGATGTGAAAAAAGAAATGGGTGTTCGCAAGGCAGTTTCTCTGCACCAGACCAGGTTGGGAGTATGTCATGATATGATGATGTGCCCCAGTCTTAATTATCCTGGCATGTGGAGTCAGACACAGGTGTTTATTCCTACAGTTTAAAAACTTTTGATAAAGTGAGTGGGGAATTCAGGATTCATGGTCTGGAGTGAACAAGAACTACTTAGAAGTATTCTGAGGCATTCTAATCCTGAAGGCTGTGTAAATCCACAATCTTTCAGTGACAGCTAAAAGTTCCTCAGGACTAAGGCCAAAGAGGGTCTATATGGGTAGCTAAAAGTTTCTAAGAATGACTCAAATTCCTCAGAAGCCCTGAAAATGTGTGGTTTTTCAAAACCTTGTCTTGAACCCAGGTAACTTTCCAAAGGTTATAGATGTGTGGATCCTGTTGCCACGCTCCTGAATCAGAATTTTTTGTGAGTGCTTTCTGACATTGTTAGGTGATTCTGTTTCCATGATTTTCATCTACATACTATGTGAAGACATTTCATCTAACATGTCATCATGTACATGTCCCTGTATTTTGGCATGTTTTACCTTTTGTTAAAATTAATTACCCTATACTAAATTGTCTCCTCTTCATTTTTCAAAATCCTCTCCAAGCACACTTCATACAGAGCCTTGATGACCTGGGTACCTTTAAGCACCTTTTTGCAGAACAACATGGTGAATTCCAAACATAGGAGGTAGACTCCCTTAGTTTAAATTCCAATCCCCAAACTTCTGGCTATGCAACTTTGGGCAAATTACTTAACCTCTTTATGCTTTAGTTCTTCATCTGTAAAATGGGAATAATGTCACTACGTTCCTCAGAGATTGTTGAAAACCTCAATGAAACAATCAGATAAAGTACTCAGAGCAAAACTTACATGAAACTAACATTAAGTAAATGTTAGCCATTCATGGGGAATTCCAAATCACATTGTACCCGTATCCATCTTTTTACTTACTGCTCTATCCCATAATGGTTGATTTACTTATCTTTCTCCCTAATTAGATTATAAACTTCTTAGTGACCGTCTGATAGACATTTTATAGACCTACACAGGCACCTGGCAGCATTATTGATTGAAACAAGAGTCTTAATTACCTTCCTGATGGATGGTGGTTTGGTCAAGTGGAGAGTTCAGGGTCTGAAGTCAAAACATATCTTGGATGAATCTGGGCTGTTACTTAGAATAAGTTAACCTCCTGAATTAGTTTTGATTGCCATAACAGAATGCCACAGACTAGATGACTTAAACAGACATCTGTTTATCACAGTTCTTTGGCTGAGAGTCTAAGACCTGCGTACCAGTTGGTTGGTGAATTTGGTTCTTAGTGACAACCTTCCCTTTGAACTCCAGGGAGCTGCCTTCCCCGGTCGGTCTCCTTAATTGGCAGAGAGGAAACCCCTGTGTCTCTTCTCCTGATTGGGCTCAGTACTTGTTATCTCATCTAAGCCTCATCTTCTCCCAAGGACTCCATTTCTTAATACTACATGTTAAGGGGTAGAGCTTCAACAAAGGAATTTTAGAGAGTTACAAACAATCAGTCCATATCACCTTGCTGGGACTCAGCTTCCTTATCTGTGTTCAACAGGATTGTTTGGTAATGATTAAAAGAGCTAATATATAATAGCATCTGGCACAGTACTTGATCCCAGACAAGCCGTTTAATACTTGGGGACTTCTGTTATTATAATCACAGTAGAATTATTTGTATGTATGTGCAGATCTCAAAAGCACCAGACCTGAGATACACACAAACACACACACACACACATTTTTTTTCTTCTCAACTCAAAATCACTCTTTGTAGTTCTTACTATATTTTCAGAACTCACAAACTCCTTTGTTTCCTAAAGTAAAAATGACTATTTTTGCCTCCTACAGTCAACTGAATCTAATGATACCTTTGGTAATACTTCCCTTACTCAGGAGAAAAATGGTTTTTGGAACATTCATAAATGGATATTTTTAGGTCTTCTCTGTATTTTATGAAGAGACTCTATCTGCCCTGTTATAAGTGCGTGTTAAAAGTGTTGAAAAAACAAATAAACACTCTTGAGTTCTATCCTTGTTCCCATTACAAAGAATAATCTGTATTTTGTGCTTTTCCAACACTGAGAGCTTCACTGACACCACGAAATGAAGTGGTGATAAAAGAACCTTCTCTAATGGTGTCAAATGGATGCCTGGGAATCCTTTTGCTCACCCTGTGGGCAGGGGACTGCCAATTCCAAGGCCTGGTTCTTCCCCCATGGACTCAAGTCACCTGTATCAAGTCTCACTGTGACTTTGGGTGCCACACTGTTCTTCCCTATGTATTTTCCTTCACATAGGAGAGTCTTGTGTAATCCTTAAAAGTAGTAAAATCTCAGTATTCCCTATAAAGAGCACAAAGCCTGGTCCATGACTGGAGCACAGGGGAGCAGGGAGAAAATAACACATCATAGGAAGCCAGCCTAGGAGAACTGTGAACAAGGAAGGTTTGTGGCATAACATTTTTATTGGAATACAGAGTTTACTTTGAGGGTCTCCTATTTTAAACAAATTGGAGAGGCCCTAGGAAAGAGTAACCAAACAAGTGAAAGAAATGTATGTGGATTATTTAGCTAAAGGTTTTACAAGACTCCACTTAACTCAGGGGTAGGGAAATTGCTTTGCTCTAATGCCATGCATTTTTCTTCAGTTTGTGTTTGAAGAGCAAACCCGAATTGGATTCTCTTCAGGGTCTGGAACGCAATGGATGCTCAGGGGAAATGTGTGTAATGAATGAGTCCGTGTTTTCCTCCTGGGATGCTGATTCCTGGCTAGCCAACACACTATCTTATACTCCAAGACCTGGACATCCTAAGAGGCTTGGGGCGTGCTCCAAGATTGATAATGCAAATCACAGATAGTCACTGCATTCAGTATCAGGAAAGATATTGCTGAGTGGTGTGTGTGTGTGTGTGTGTGTGTGTGTGAGAGAGAGAGAGAGAGAGAGAGAGAGAGATGGGGGAGAGAGAGAGAAATAGGAGAAGGAAGATATTGAGAGAATATTATTAGAAGAAAATCTTTCAGGGAAGTAAATCATTTTAAAACCACAAACTGATTTGGCACAATCTTTTTAAAAAGCAACTGTAAGTACTCTTGGTGTGAGGCTGGGGCTTCTAGGGAGGCATCTGGGATAATTTGAACAACTGGGTGGTAGTCCCTGGAAATTTACAGGATGGGTCCAGCTTGTCATTGCTAGTTAGCTGTTGCCCTCTGCTGGTGAATCTGTTATCATCCTAGGAAACTGCAGGCACTGAGCTCCTCAGGTACCCTCTTCTAACCTGGAATCTAGGCTCCTTCCCATCATGTATGGCAGGGGTGCTTGTGCTGAGGAACAGCAATGACAAACAAAAAGTGGTGAAAAATCCTTTGCAGGAAACATTGGCTCTCAGAACAGAGGGGATAGATCTTATGGTTCTACTTTTCATTCCATTCCCTGCCTATGTGCTGAGTCCCTATTCTCTTTTTGGCTTTGGTTAGGCACAGGTAAGAGACCCAGATATGAAAATAAATGGATTATACGCTAGATGGATTCCCATTCAATGTGTGTAAAGGGAATAGGTAGAATAGATACAGAAATCACTATAATATGGGGAACATTCTGACTAGGGCCCCAGGGGAGGCACTGATACAGGCTTGTGTGTATTTAAAGGAAGAGAGAGGAGAAAGGTGAGAGTAAGACTCTATAAGATAGGAAATACTTGTGCTGTGAACCTGAATGATGGTAGTATTTTTATTTTTGAAAATCTCTTTTTTTGTAGTGGTAGAATATATTTCTTATAGAATGGATTCAACTTTGGTAAATTAAAGCATGAAAAGCATTAAAATAAATATTTGACATCCTACCACTCAAAAATAATCAACCTCAAAATTGGCTGTGTGCATTATTTTGCTGCCATTGTTACAAAATTTCATCTATACAGTATGTAGCATGTGTATCCTACTCTTTCTCATTATTATGTCATCAACATTACTGATTCTTTAAAAAAATGTTTTTTCTTAGTTGTAGTTGGACACAATACCTTTATTTTATTTATTTATTTTTACGTGGTGCTAAGAATCAAACCCAGTGTCTTGCATGTGCTAAGAAGGGCTCTATCGCTGAGCCACAAACTCCAGCCCCCTGATTACTTTTTAATTGTGCTACTTTATGGGGGAGTATTCTAGTGTATAAAACCAAGCATTGAATTCCCCAGGCAGCATGAGCCAAGCCAAGGTTGCACAGAGCAAAAATTGTTCATTCTTCCCTAGTTCAATTCATAAATATATTGTTTTTGGAAACCTACAACCTTGGAGACACAATAGGAAGATCTGACTCTGTCTTTGCAGTGTTTACAGCATAGAAGAGGAGACATGAATTATATAATCATAGACATCACTGTAAAGTTTCACCTGGGACAAGTACCATAATAAAAGGGAAATGTAGGGTCTGTGTAAGTGTATATCGGAAAGAATAGAAATGGACACAGAGGTTTGGGAAGGTGTGCTGGAGTAAGTGGTGGTGGAGCTCAGTTCTGTATGAGTTAATTAGTTGATGAAGATAAGCAAGAACATTGCATGCAAAGGGAAAAGCAGGTGCAAAGGCCCCTTAGTTGAAGGGCCATGTTGAAAACCAAGAAATTGAAATGAGCTGAAGGAGAAGAGAGCAGAGAGACTTGGCCAGAAATGAAATTGAAGTAGTGGTGAGGCTTAACACTTCAGAACATTTTAGTTAACATTTTTTTTAATTTATATATGACAGCGGAATGCATCACAATTCTTATTACATATATAGAGCACATTTTTTCATATCTCTGGTTGTATACATAGCAGGTTAACAATTTTTGTCATTTCTTATAAGAGCCACAGAGAGCTGAGGTGAGCAAAGCCAAGGTGGGGAGGTAGAGAGGAGATTTATTTTATCTGAAGAGTCACCTCCCTGCAGTAGCATGCAGAGGTTGGAAGGGGGCAAGAGCAGATGTAGGTGATCCAGGTCCAGGTGGTGAGCATCCCAGGCACAGTGAGAGCATAAAGGGCAGTGGTGTAGGCAGGAGGTAATGGAAGACAAGCCAGAGTGATGGGAATGGAGAGGGAGGGAAGAGGGGGGGGGGTTTGAGAGACATTCTGGGAATAAAATAGGAACTGGAACAGGAGGTGAGGAAATGTGACAAGCAATGGACAACCCCAAAGTCTCTAGCTTGCCCACCTGGATGGAGAGAGGGTTCTTCCTCAAGAGAGGGAACACCAAAGGAGGACAAGGTTGGAATAGGACAGTCATGAGTGATGTTTTGAGGAAGGAGTTGCTGGAGGGAACAGTTCCTAGAGTGGTACCTATTATCACATCTGGTCCTCCCAGGGTTTAAGAAACTTGCACAGCACACCAAAGGGGCTTCTTTTTGAAGGTGATGGCACTAGGGAGAAAGCAAGCCCCTTGTCTCAGTGTCTGAGTCAGATCCCCATCCTATTCGTAAAACCCTGGGTAAGTCATTTGTAAGGTCTTTGGGCTTCAGTTTCCTTGTCTTTACAATGAGTGGTAACATTCAGTGAGTTCTAAAGGGTTATTATGGGGATTCAATGAAAGCTTGGTTATTTAAGGACTTTGTAAACCTTTGAGCTGCCCAAACTCAATGTATCATTGTTATTTGTATTTCTTTATTTATTGTTATTCTTGCCATCCAAACTTCAAGGGTATTAATATCAGGAATATGTAATTCAGTGTTTTCTGCATGAGTGCTTTAGGGAAAAAAGGT
Organism: Marmota marmota marmota; assembly: GCF_001458135.2. NCBI lineage: Eukaryota > Metazoa > Chordata > Mammalia > Rodentia > Sciuridae > Marmota > Marmota marmota. The sequence goes on from NW_025999969.1 coordinate 5,357,947, forward strand.
GTGATTGAAGTCTAAATAAATAAATATACCACCCAAGAGCTAGAGATGGTGGCCCTAAACTATTTATAAGCCTGTATGTTTACTTGAATTCAGACATTCCCGGCATGTAAATTATGCAGAGTCTATGTCACAGCAGAGCACTGTGTGTTCCTAAAAAGAATTCTCCCTTTTTTTCCCGGAATCCTTTACCTTTTAAAATAAATCTCATTATGGAGTGCTGACATTTTCAGTAAAACCATTTAACCAAAAGCAGCAGTTATTTTAGACTAAAAACAAGTCTGGTTTATTAGGCAGCAGCTTATAACGTACTGCTAAGTAGATACGATCTATTTAGAGAAGCTTATGTAGATCTCTGAGAAAGACATTTCAGAATTCTCGTCTCTTCCTGACTAAGATTGAGAGTGCTAAACAGACTATCAAGATTTCTCTTTCTCCCCGTAGAGTAGGAGTTGAATACCACTGCGTGTTAGAGGGGGTGGAATCCAAAGAGCCAAGATTTTAACAGATCTATGGGGTTCTATTCTGTTTCTTTCCACTGGGTGCCAAGTCTAGCACCATAGTTTAGCAGAGGGACTTTGGATATAACCTTCCTCAAAGGATCAGGATGGATGTAGAGAGAACCTTATAAATATTCAATGATTGCCATCCACCAGCACTTCAATTAGTGATCTCATCCTTCTTTCCCTCCATCTGCGGATTTTCCCTCTTTCTGTATTCTACATCTCTATTGCTCTTTCATGTTTCTTCCTGTTGGTCTTCCCGTTGAGCCAACACACCTTTATGGTCTTTTAGTATGAAATGTGCTGAAACAATTCTAAGAGGTCACAAAGTAAGATACCCTAAAGACTAACAGACAGCAAAAGTGCTGTGGGTCAGGGGAATTACAGAAATGCTCACTTTTTCTAACCAGAAACCACTGTTCTGATTCCTTCTTGTTCTTTCTTGGAGGATTTCTTAACTCTCAGAATTTCTCATGTGTGCCCTGAAGGACTCTCAATTCTGAAGCAAATAAAATCAATAAATATTTATCTAGTGTTGATTTTGAAGAATCCCATTTCACTTGTTCAGCTATATTTCTACCAGAAGGATATGAGCTTTCTAGATAATGTTGGCCTCTGTTTAAGTCTCCAGATAGTGATGTGGCTGTCGGAGATCAGCATAAACTAGTGAGTAAATTTTGTGAGTTAGAATAAAGAGCTGTTTGGGGTGTCCTTGGAGGAAGATGTGCTCCATGAAGGCTTCCTAGAGAAGATTTGGACATGTATACATCAGTCCAATGCCACAGGATGCAAACTTGGTATTCTTCTAATGGATTCTGCCATGGGTAATCACCTTTGAGTTCTGTGATGATAAAACATTGCCTACCTTCCCTCTTCAATTAGTCATGGGTTCAGAGAGAGAGAGAAAGAGAGAGAGAGAGAGAGAGAGAGAGAGAGAGAGGAGTTGACCTTAGGTACTCCTCAGTCCCTCTTCCCTCCAATATGATCCAACCTCATTGTCTTCTGTGCTAGATGTTTCAGCAAATGCCATTGTCTTATACTTGGGAAGGCCATGTTATCAACTTTTCTGCCCTGTGATGACCCCTGCAGGATAGACCACTGGAACAATGAGAAGGAGAAAATTCTGCTGGTCACAGACAAGACACTCTTGATCTGCAAATATGACTTCATCATGCTCAGCTGTGTGCAGGTGCAGCGGGTTCCCCTGAGTGCTGTATATCGTATTTGCCTGGGCAAGTTTGTCTTCCCTGCCATTTCACTGGACAAGTAAGTATGATGTCTGAGATTTGGAGAAGGGGTGCAGTAGGGAGAGGCAGGCAGGAAAATCAGTAACAAAGTCAACTCAGTAGTGTATGCTGGGAGAACTGAGGGAAATAGTGAAATTCTGCAATTGAATCCATCAAATGATTGAGTTCCTACTCTATGTCAGGCACCAAAGGTCTCCTTGTCCCAGCCCCTTTAAGCAAATGTGCACTTTAACAGGAGAACCTGACAAGTAAATAGCTAACTGTAAGGTAGGAAGAGCAGTGAGAACAAGGAAGAAAGGTTTTTAACCCAATCCATGGGGCCCATAGTTAGAATTACTTTTCTGGGGGAGCACTTGAGCCAATATTTGTTTTTAGGTAGGATTTAGCCAGGGAAAAAGAATCTCACCCTTGTCAGAATGGCAATTATCAAGAATACAAGCAACAACAAATGTTGGCGAGGATGTGGGGGAAAAACTTCATTCATACATTGCTGGTGGGACTGCAAATTGGTGCAACCAGTATGGAAAGCAATATGGAGATTCCTCAGAAAACTAGGAATGTGAACACCATTTGACCCAGTTATACCCACTCCTAGGTATATATCCAAGGGAGTTAAAATCAGCATAGTGCAGCAATGCAGCCACATCAGTGTTTATAGCAACTCAATTCACCATAGCTAAGCTATGAAACCAACCTAGGTCCCCTTCAACAGATGAATTGGATAAATAAAATATGGTATATATAGACAATGGAATATTAATCAGCCATAAAAATTACTTTATGACATTTTCTGGTAAATATATGGATCTGGAGACTATCATGCTAAGTGAAATAAGCCTATCCCCCAAAACCAAAGGTCAAATGTTCTCTCTGATATGTGGATGCTAACACATAACAAGCTGGGAGTGGGAGAGAATAGAAATTCACTGGATTTGACAAAGGGGGATGAAGGGAAGGGATGGGGATAGGAATAGAAAAGACAGTGGAATGACTCTAACAGGACTCTTATAGGTATATATGAATATACTACAGTGAATCTCCACATCATGCACACCCATAAGACGGGGATCCTAATTAGAATATGATATCATGCTTGTATAAGTATGTTAAAATATACTCTACTGCCATATATAACTAAAAAGAACAAATAAAATTTTAAAAATCTAAGAACCAGCATTAACATTCTAAGTAAAGGGAAGAACGTAGTCAAAAGATTGGAAGTAAGAAAATGTGTAACACGTTTGGGAATTCAGATTATTTTGAAAATCCCAGTGGATAGAACTCAAGATGGCTGATAGCTCTTTCTTTTGGGAGTCTCCCCTGGAAGCTCAGTACTGGGGGATCAGCTTCTCAGAGATGTTGATAGTTATTGAGGGAATGAGTGAGCTCTACAAAGAAGGATCATTGAACTAAGTTCGTTCCTGTATGATCTTGGAAAGAAGCACATTTGCTAAACATTTTAGATTTAAGCCCGAGGACAGCAGTCTTCCTCTAAGATAGAATGTGAGTTCTTCCCACTGAACTGTGAGCTCCATAAGGACAAGTGTCACTTTTTTTTTTTAAGATATGGGTGAAAAAACACAGCTTTATCAAGTGATTGTGGTTTTTCTTATGCAAAGCTTACCATATTGAAAATCTACTTTTTATTTATTCTTTTCACAAGTCAAAGAAGTGGTTAATTCCTTTAGTTTATAAACTTTTAAAAAACTGGTAGATTTTTCAATAATATATACATTGGAAAAATATATTTGAACATCACAAAAGATGTTTAATTAAGACTTTTCATTTCTACCCCAGACCCTCAGTCCAATCTTCTCACCACAAATGATAACAGTTTCTTGTCTATTTTTAAAGAAATGGTCTATAATCATAAAAGAACAAAACCCTTTCTGTGCATATACATGGGTATTTATACATATATCAAAGTATTTATCCATATGTGCTTATTTATTGTGTGTTATTTTACCCAGGGGGAGCACATGTCATAAACTGTCCTGTCTCATGCTCTATGTCCAATGACATACCTTGAAGACAAATTGTCTAATCCTATGTAGATCAATCTCAGTGTTTAAGAGTGCAGCATATTATGTTTTAAGTCTAACCTATTTATCCAGCACCACATCGACAAATAAATATTTATTTTTACCTCAAGTACTACCAACAATGCTGCTATAAATATTCTTGCCTATAGGACATTTTTTGCACACATATGCAAAGGATTTGTAATGTGGATTTCCAAAAGTGGAATTATTAGGTCAAAGTCATGTGAATATTAACTGACAGAGATTGCCAAATTGCCTTCCAAACAGGTGATATCAATTGATGCTCCCACAAAGCCTTGGAATATTCTTGGATACACATTCTAACCAATATTGTGTATGATGAAAATTATCTTCTTTTTTAAATTTGTGTCAGTAGAATTTGAAGGGAGTCTAACATGTTTTACTTTAGTTAGAAAGTAATTTTATTTATTTTTCTGTGACTTTTTTTATACCACAACCCATTATTTTTCTCTATTAAGATACTGATTTTTTTCCTTAATGACTTGTCAGTGCTATTCATGTATCAAAAAACTTCATTTGTTTTCTGAAGATACATTGCAAATATTTTTTCCCAGTTTTTCATGTCTCTTTTAACTTTATGATGTTATTTTTGTGACCTTTAAGTGTCAAATTTGTCATTATTTTAATGCTTCTAACTTTGTATCTTTTAAAGAATGACTTTCTCCATAATGAAATCATAAAATAAATTTCCAAGGTTTTTTCTAGTGGTTATATAATTTTATTTTTAGACGCATTTAAACATATTTAATCTAAACTTCCTGTTTCAAGGAAAAGATGTAATCACCTTTTCAGCTGGTATGCTAGATTTTTCAGCATCATTTATTCAGATTTCACCTTTCCCCCGATGATTTGAAATGAAGCTATGTCATATATTACTCTACTTTGTGTATTTGTGACTATAGGTTTTCAATTCTATTCCATTTATCTATTTTTTAAAATAAAAAAATGGCTTTATTTTAATCTTTATTATGTTTTGGTATCTGATGGAGTTACTCTCCATTTATTCTTCTTCCTAGAACTTATATATTTATGAATATTTATTTTCCATCAATTTGCCTAATTTTTAAAAATATCTTGTTTTGAGACTGAGGATGTATCTCAGTGGTACAGAGTTTGCCTAGCCTGTATGAGGCCTTGGGTTTGATTACTAGCATGTAAAATGAAAATCACATTTATAAATATTTTCAAATATAAATCAGTCTTTCATTCCTGAGATAAGCTCATTGCTGGATTCAGTTTGCTAATATTTTATTGGGTACTTTTGTGTTTGTGTTCATGAGTGGAATTAGTCTGTTATTTTTATTCTTTTGTAATGCCTTTACCAGGTCTTAGTATTTAGAATATGTTGCCCACATAAAACAAGTTAAGAAGTATTCTCTCCTTTATTTTCTAAAAGATTTTCATCTTTTATTTTCTTGAATTTTATCTTTTACTTTCTTAAATTTTATCTTTCCTTAAAAGTATGATGGAGTTTATGAAGGAATTCATGTGGGACAGGTTATCTATTTCTAGGTGGGAAAGTTCTTTAAATTATTTGTTTTATCAGTATTGATTTAGTTATATTTTTTTCTTTGGTTTAATTTAATTGGTAAGTTATATTTTTCAAGAGATATGTGAAGTTTATTTAAGTTGTATCTGAAGGTATAAAGTTGCTACTGATATTCCCTTATTGCCCTTTAATAATGGTAAGACAGTTTCGTCTTTTTTTTTTTCTCCTAATAATGGTGATCTGTGTCCTTATTTTTTTGTTGTTGTTGTTGATGATCTCATCAATTTTGTCAGTTTTGGTGAGAACATGTGTTCTTTTAATTTGACTAATTTTCTGATTACTGTTTAGTTGATTTCTACTCTTTTCTGTGTTATTTCTTCCTCTACTTACTTTGAGTTGGATTTTCTTCTTTTTTGACTGCTTAAAGTGGAACCCAAGGTGTTGATTATAGTTTTTTTTCCCCTAATTTCCTAATAGAAGCATTTAGAGTTATAGATTTTCTTATGAGAACTCATTTTGCCACGTCACACAGACATTAATATGTTATATTTCTATTTTCATCCAGAGATACTTTCTAATTTTTCTTGTTGAAAAACCCATGAATATGTTAGAGGTTACATTGGCTCATTTTCAAATATTTTGTGCTTTTCTAAATATATAACTTAATTTTAATTAAAAGAAACTACTGTCTTTAATTTGAATTCTTATAAATATATAGAGATTTATTTTATGGGCTAAACTCTGACTTATCTTTGTGAATGTACCATGTGCTCTTGAAAAGAATTCTATTTGTAGTTTCTATAAATATAATATCCTAATGTATTAGCATAGTATGTCTTTACTGACTATTATCTAGTTTTATAATAGTTACTGAGGCAGTTGTTAAAATATATTATTATGATATTTTATAGTACTCACTTTAATTTTGTTATTTTTTATTTGATGCATTTTGAGAGTCTTCTGTTAGATTTAGGCACATTGACAATCAGAATTTCTTCTAAAAAATGAGCCTATTTTCATTGTAAAATATTTCTCATTATCTTTGGCAATACTAAGTGTCTTAAATACTGTTTTAAAATCAGATATTATTGTAGCCACTTCATCATTTTTATACTTACTCTTTGCATAGCAGATCTTCTTTATCCATTTACTCTCTGCTTATCTATGATCTTGCAGTTATTTGTTTATTTTTGTTACATAGTTAAATATTTATTTATATTGACATATTGACTTTTCCTGTAACTCTTCATGCATCTTGGTTATTACCTTTGAGTTCCTTTTCTCTACCTTATTTTAGACTAGGATTACTAGTGAGAAAGTCTGTATTTAAAGTGTGTTTCTTGTAGAGATCACGTAATTAGATCCTGCTTTTAATCTGTTCTGATGATATATGCCTTTTGAGTGTTTTCCCATTTTGATAGATAGTTTTTATGTGATTGGAGTGAAGCCATTTATTATCTATTCTCTGTGTTCCTTTTTTGTTTTTTGTTTGATTGTTGTTGTCTCTTTACTCCTCTTTGGATTAAATATTTTCCATCATTGAATTTCAACCAATCTATTGACTTCTAGCTATAGCATATACAAATGTGTTATGGTTGCTTTAGGGCACCGTTTCACAGTTTCACAGTTTCTCATTGATGTTTTGGACATGACAGTTCTTCCGTTGGGAAACTTATCTGTACGTTGCAGGCTGTTCAGCATCATCTCTGACTGACTCCTTCCTATAACCAATCCCTGAAAATTACTGATATTTTAACTGACTCCATAGTTTGCCTGTTCTAGAATGTTGGGTAGTTGAAATCATATAATACATAGACTTTTCAGATTGGCTTCTTCCACTTAGTAATATGCACTTGAGGTTATGCCATGGCTTTTCAAGACTTGATAGATCTTTGAAAATTATTATATTTTCCTCCTCAGATCTAATTAAAATGGTGAGCTATGCCACATATTTCTTATTATTGAAAGATTTCTGCACATTCAGTATATGAATTCCACTTGGAATTAATACATTTTATTAATATTTAATTTTTGTATTAATATTCCTAAGTTTGATTACATATAGTTTTCTTTTGTTTGTCCATACTTGCAGACTTGTGTCACTATTTTCTTTATTAATCAAGTTTTTTTGTTGTTGACTTTATCAGCTAAAGAAATGGCTTCATCTGGTAGTAGAAGTTTATTCTGATTCACCTGTGAAAATTCCTGTAGCTGGTAATTTTAGAGGCAACTCACTACAGCTTTCTTATTTTATCTATAGTATTGGCTTATTTAGATTTCTCTTTTATGATAAGGTTTTGTTCTCTATATCTTACTAGAAAATACTGTTTTTTTAGATTTACATCTATTCATTAAATTGAGAAAGCAATAAAAGAAATTATTAAAAATAACAAAAGATTATTTTGTACATAGTACTTTTAATCCTTATATAAAGATTCAATTAGCAAATGAACAGTTGATTGGCTGATTATTTTCAAAGTACCACCTTGTTGAGTTTGCTTGTTCATAATAGAATTCTTTTACTTTCTCATTCATTATTTGGGACCTTTATGCACATTATTCCTTAATTCATTCATTCATTCTTTATTTATTTATTTATTTTGATTTATTTGTGTGTGTGTGTGTGTGTGTGTGTGTGTGTTGCAATTTTCAGCATGTTCTCCTGGAATTTTGATTCATTTATAGTCATTTTATTAGATATGTAAGCTTTACACATTAAATTCCCTCAATGTCAATTTTCCATGTATGTAATAGTATTTCATTATTACAGTTCATATACCCTGCTATTTTTCTTTGTTCACTTCCTCTGTGACCTGAGAATAGGTTGAAATAACTTTTTTACTTGAAGCTTTTACCCCTTTCAATTTTATTATTAATTTCATTTTATTACATTGTATTCAGAAGATAAACTTCTCTTACTTTTTCTTCTTTCTATGATTTTCTGGGTACTTTTACACTTAAGTAGATTTTTTTTATTGATTTCATAAATACTTTAATGTTATGTCACTGCTTTCTCTGTTTTGAGTTTGATGAATAGTGTTCAGATCCAGAGTCCTCGTGCTATTTATCTTTCCTCTATCTGTGCCTATTTATTTAGTAATAACTTTTTTCACTACTTGATCTGTCATTCAGTAGACTAATTTAGTTTCCTCTTAGGATGGCAGATTATTTTACATCGATTTACATTATGAATGTGGATCTTGTGTTGTTCCATGCACAACCCTTTGTAGATGGTGAATGCATTTTCCATTATAAAGTTAATCTCTTCTAATGCCTTGTCTGTGGAGAATTGCAGCACTTAGGTTCTTTTTCTTTGAGTTTTCGATATATCTTTGTCTATTTTTACTTTAAGCTTTCTGAATCTTTTTTTATGTGTACTTGCATGCATATAGCATATAACTAAATTTTACTTTGTAATCCAACTTGGCATCTTTTTCTTTCAATTAGTAAGATTTTAAATTGTTTACAGATGTTCATATGATAGTGTCTTAATTCTGCCATCTCAATTTTTGTATTATTATATTTTTAATATATATTGCTATTTTATCTACTTACTTAGCTTTCTATTGAGTGAATTTTTCTCCTAACATAGTATTTGTAAATTTTATTTTTGAGTTGTAGTTGGACATAATACCTTTATTTTATTTTTATGTGGTGCTGAGGATTGAACCCAGGGCCTTGCATGTGCTAGGCAAGCACTCTGCCGCTGAGCCTCAACCCCAACCCCTAATATAGTTTTGTAATCTGTTTATTTTTAATTGTAACAACACAAAATCCTTGGTCCTATCTTTTCTGAATATTATCTAGTACCTTCCTAATAGAAACTTATTTAGCCAAGTTTGGTGGTGCATACCTATAATCCCAGTTTTTTGGGAGGCTGAGGCAGGAGGATTGCAAGTTTGAGGACAGCCTTAGAAATTCAGCAAGACCCTGTCTCAAAATAAAATAAAAAAAGGGCTGAGAGTGTATCTCATTGGTAGAGCACCCTGGATTCAATCCATAGTCGTGCAAAAAAGGAAAAAAAAAAAAGAAATCGGTTTACATAAAACCACTTTCTTTTTCTTTTTTCAGCTTCTACATCATACTTTTTTTTTACAATTGTTAATAATGATCATTATTAGTTACTTTAATGTTTGTTTACTTGAAAAATAGGTTTCCATTTGACATGCTGAAGTAATAAGCATAAAACCTGCACTTTGAAAGATGAGAAATCTGCATATTTCTACTATTCCCCAATGTTCCCATCCTTTGCTTTTCTTCTTTCATTAGTTTAATCAGACAAATTTCATTTTTATGGAATATTTTATTTAATTTCCTATGAAGCATCCAATTATTACCACTGGGAATTGATGTAATTCCAGGCCTCCTAATTAACCAGTGCAGCCTTGTCCAGATCCACATTCTGTGTTTAGAGTGGGAAGGCTGGTGCCAGCAGCTGGCATGCTGTCAGGTGTTGCAGGGCTTGCTGGGCATCCGGGGGTCAGGGGAGTGGTGATGGTGGGGAGAAACATGGATGATGTAAGGTGGTTGCTTCAGGACTGCTAAGGGACTTCTAGCAATCCTCCATATCAGAGTACTACACTAGGAGTAGAGTCCTGGGTTCCAGTCTCAATTTTACAGCCATTAACCTCATTTCCTTCTACATTAAAAGGTGACATTAATGGCATTCTGCTTAGTTAACAGTCTCAGTGTTAGGCTCTAATGTCACAACGTGAAAGCACTTTGTAGTATGCCTTCCAGACAGCCAGGTATTAACAAGTTCTGATTTTCTCCCAGGTTAAAGCTTTTGTTAACATGGAACTAAGCAGATTAATTTGATCGCTATCTTTACTTCCAGCTGAGTTGGCCCTCCTCAGGCATTAAGTCACCATTATAAGGTCAGGGGTGAGGCAGCAGTAGGCAGAGGACAGAGTGGGAGGTAAGGGAAAATCAGCTGCAGAACAACAAGAAACTGATTCCTAAGAAAAACCAGGACAGAGTCTGAGCAAGTTCCCTTGCTAAAAGAAACTGCCTTGGTTTCACATTGGTACCCACAGGCTGTAGGCGGTAATACTGATGCTGTTTCTCAAGTGCCTTTCCGGTGCCATTTGACCTTTCGCACCCAGGAACAAGCTGGACTGATCACTGGCATTTTACATATGAGAAAGGTGAGACTGAAAGAAATTCCAGGATCCAGGCACCATCAGCTGTTGAGCTGGGTCTCAAAACCTATTCTTCCAACTCCGTGTCCATTGCTCTTTAATGTGGATCAATAACGTTCTCTCCCTTTCTCTCTTCTTTACTTTGGGGTAGAGTCACTTGGGCTTCTATGAAGAAGGCACTATGAAGACTGTTGGAACTTAGCAGAACATGTGCCAGTGTCTCCCATGCACCATTGCTTACAGAACAGTGGCTTTGCTTTTTTTCTGCTTGCCTTTGGCTTCATGTGGAGAGAAAGGGCAAGAGACAACCAACAGCTGTGTGTCATTTATTTGTGAGATGAAGCCAGACTCTTTTCAGAGCATTCACCAGAGATAAAACCAGGACATTGGGGAACGCCCTGGCTTACCCTTCAGGGTGGCTAGTTGCTAGTACATACCTTCTGCTATCTTTCCTTATCTGAAATGATAAGGAAATCTAAATCTCATTTCTATCCTAAGTGGATGCATTTCCAGATTTTAATCAAAAACAAATTTCCATACCTAACAGTACCAAAAAAGTAGAGGCAGAAGGGGAAGACTAGACTATGATTCTATGCGAATTAATCATAAAGTTAGAGATGTGACTGATCTTAGTCACACCATTTTCTTGTCACTTAAATTTGTAAAATAAAAAGAACTTTAATTCTTGTGGATGTAAATTTCAAATTTAAAAAAAAAAAATCAATAAATAAAAATCTCTGCCAGGCCTAATTCACACAGTCATTGCAGATTTAAATGATGAATGTGAAAATTCTTTGTCAATCGTATAATGGTAAAATAAAAGTATATGTTCATTTAAGGGTTTCTAATAAACCCATATTTATTTGTCACCTCTCCCACTTTTTCAAAAGTACCACAAGAGAGAACGATGAGGAAAATGAGATTCTGAGTGGTTCAATGACTGGTCCTGAAAACAGATGGTGGTAGAATCTGAAGCATGAGATCCTTTGATTTCATATCCTCCTCATTTTGTCATACACCCAATTCATACTTGTCCTCAAATGCATTGAAGTTTTTGAGTGTAAGAAGGCCCCCTTTCTTTATCTGTGTTCCCATCAGAGCTCTGTTGAATGTGGAGAGCAGGTTCTGATGTCAGACTGGCTGGGAGCCAGCCCCAGATCTGCTTCTGGCCACCTGGAACAGTTATTTAACAATTCAGGCCTCAGTCTCCTCATTTCTACTGAGGACTGGGGACAGGATTGGGGTACTACCTATATCTTTGGTCTGTGTTGAAGATTTAATGAGATCACACATATAAAGTGCTTAGAAGAATATCTGGTATGTATTAAGAAGTTAAGTAATGCAATGTATGTAATAACTTTGGCAGGACTACAGAGATTTAGGATTCAGGGACTGGGTCCTATCTACTTTCCTGTTAGAAGGCTCTTCTCCTTGCTAAATCTCCTCTTGCCAAATTAATGAAGTCTCTAAGGTTTTGTTTTTTTTTTTTTGTATTGAAATGCAGTACTCTTAACAGTGTAGCAATTTTTCAAAAGTCATTCATCTTAGAGAACTAAATGATTTTACCTAAGCAATTCCTTCTGTGAAAGATCTCTCTAAAGAGGGTTTCTGTTGGAAAATATTGTTGCTGTCACACTGATATGCCAACAAAAGCTGAAGGAGGAGGTCAGGCCAAGAAATGTCTTCCTGTAAGAGCAGGCATTGTGCATCTCTCTCTCTGCTGTTGACATTTGCATTCTGCAAAATAAAAAGGATACACCATGCTGCAGAAGTAAGGTCCTGGAAACTGCTTACTGTGACCTTCAAGCATCTCATTTTGGAGATGCTGGTGAAAGCTGCAAACTTCATCCTGCCTGGGTGATTTAGGGTCAGCATGTGGAGGACATGGGGAGGGCAGGTAGATATTATTCTATCGGCTCAGCCTTGCTCTCACGGATCTGAAGGCCAGGGAGCTGCTCCCTGTCCTCAGAGTTCTAATTTGGCATCTCTTCCTCAGATGAGAGCTTCAAAGGGCCTCTGCTTTAGGATGAAATCGGCTCGTGGCCCAGGCTGATTTTGCTGGCTTTGCGTCTTCAGTGTGTTCTAATCACTGTTATAAGTGTGGTTCTGCGGAGCACCTTGTAAAATATTTTCCTATTGCTCCAGCAACATCTCCTGTCTAGACAATCTAATTATGAGCACAGAGCAAATAGTTGAAGAGTATGCCGCCCCCAAGGGTTGCGTAACTTCAGGAGAAGGGCTAGGAAGGCAGGGAAGGGAGGGGCGGGTAGTGTTGGTTACTGTTTGTTGACCTGACCAGAAATTGGGTGTTCCAAAAGAATCAGGATAACTTTTAATTAAGAAGAAATAATCTAGTGGAAGCCGGCATTTTATTGTTCTTCCAAACTCAGAGAATTAAAGGTATTGAAGTGTTTTCCTCTAATCATATCTTTTTCTTGGCTTAAGAGGTGGTTTGTGGTCTTTGCTTTAAAAGAACCAAAAGCCACCGATTAATAATCCTCTCTCCCAGCAGCATTTTGAAAATAAAAAAGCAGCTCCTTAAATGTATGGTGTTTCCAAACAGCAGTTTGATGACATTCAGTGAGTCCTTCCTGAGGCCAGCTATATGGCAGGCACTGTGCAGGACAGCGAGACAAGACATAAAGATGTTCACTGTCTGGTGGGGACATAGATGCAAATCATGGTTTATCCCAAATCAGGCTTGGTTTAGGGATCTAGAATAAAGCCAATAATGCCATGGGCACAGGAGAGGGAGACAGAATTTGTACTGGGAGAGATGAGAAGTTTTTATGGAGAAGGTGGAATTAGAACAGATTGCTATATGGTGAGTAGAATCTGGGGACAGAGATAAGGAGGAACAGGACAGTTGAGCGTCAGTAGGCAAATGCACAACTAATATGATTATTTTGAGGCTCACATGCACTGGGATTCAACTGTTGGGAAGGTCAAACTTCAGGAATAGTCTCAAATGGTAGTATGAAGAGTTTAGGTTTTAGTCTTACTAAGATATGAGATGTAGACGGTGTTTGAAGGGAAGGACCTGAAAAAAATTTTTGCTACAAAAAAAGTAAGGGTGGTAATAATATGATAGCTGGCTTGGAGAAAACAGAAACTGGAGCAAGGGGTCAGCTAGGGGAGGTATTGTGTGATAGTAGAGTCAGGGAATTATAAAGATTTCAACTGGGCCCACAGGTGAGAAAAAGAGGACTTTAAGGTGTGGGAAGACTTGGCAGAAGCAGAATCTCTGGCCTGAGATGACTGGATTGAACTTTCCTGGTATGGGAGAGGGGGGCAGAAGGGTCAGGCTGTGAGCCCATAAGTGGAAGATGCATTACATATTTATCATCTGGGGTGCCTGAAAGGCTGCAGGAGAAGACGAAGGTTGAGATAAACGATTCACTCGTCTGACATTTACTGAGCACTTGTCATATGCAAGTTGCTGTGCTGGGCTCTGTGACACCATAGTTATGATAGACTCAGAGTTTCTGCTCTCATCGAACTGACAATTAAGAGGACAAGCAGATAGTAATCTAAAATCATACTGATGGGCATAAAGTCACAACTGATCAGGGCTTTGAAAGGGAGAGTATGTGAAACCTATATTGATACATTAAACTTACCTGAAAACAGCTGTGTAAAAACAGCAAACATATTAGCCCTTTGTTTGAAGATCAGAAACATTGATAATATCAGCTATTTTCTCTCTCAAAGCTTCTATCAATGTATCGGTGGGGCTGTGGCACCCCACCACCAGGGAAGCTCACTTTTAAGCTCACTCATGTGGTTGTTGACAGACTCAGTTTCTTACTGGCAGTTGCCAGAACTCTCAGTAATCCTTGCCACATGGTTCTTTACATAAGGTGCCTGACAACATGGCTCCTGGCTTCCTTCAGAGGAAACAAGGGAGAGAAAGAGAAAGAAGGAAAGATTGAGCAATTGAGAAACCAGGCTTTGGATAACCTAATCCTGGAGGGGACGTCTCATCACTCTGTCACATTCTGTTTTCTAGAGGCAAGTCACTAAATCCAGCCCACACTCAAGGGGAAGCTATTACACAAAGGCATGAAAATCAAGAAGTAGGCACCCTCTGATAAGTGGATGCTGATCCATAAATGGGGGAGGGGCATGGGAAGAATGGAGGAACTTTGGGCAAAGAGAAGGGAGGGAGGAGGAGGGGGCATGGCGCAGGAAAGATGGTGGAATGATATGTTTAAACATTACCACAGGCACATGTATGACTGCACATATGGTGTGACGCTACATTGTGTACAACCAGAGAAATGAAAAGTTGTGCTCCATTTGTGTAGAAGGAATTGAAATGCATTCTGCTGCCATGTATTACTATTTAGAACAAATAAAGAAAATAAAAGTGTTTAAATAAAATTAAAAAACAACCCAACAAAAAAGAAGTAGGCATCATTGGAGGGAGAGCACCACAGGCAGGGGAACAGACTGGTCAAGATCCAGGATTTTGACCCAGGTTGGGGTGGAAGAAGATAAGGAAAGACTTCTCTGAGGAAGAAATCCTGGTGCTGGAAGCAGAAGAAGGATCAGAAAGTTAAGATGAAGGATATTATGGAGTGTGTTCCAGGTAGAAAGGAGAATATGTGCAAAGGATTGAGGGAACTGTCAATAGGCCAGTGTAACATGAACCTGCTAAATATGAAGGGTGCAGAGGACCAGAAGTAGAGACGAGTTTTGCATTTAGGAGTAGATAAATGAAGGGCATGTTGCAGGAGCTAGAACAGTTCTGCTTTATGAGTTTCTTGCACTGGCATTCATAGAAAATGAAGAGATTCCCATATAAATTGGTCAGAAAGCTCTTGCTACAAACTATGGTACCATTTCTGGAACTGCTGGGAAATGGGTCTGATTCAGTGTATAAAATGAATAAAATTGCCCACTTATCTGTAGGATAATTACTTATTCCGTAATGGGATAACGTCCATAAATCACCTTGGTTTCTTGGGGGAGAGGTATCATATAAACAGAAGGCTTTATCAGTGATGATGAAGAGATTTGAAGGATAAAAATCAGAAATTCATCTTGGTGCTGTGGCATTTTGCTAAACTAAGAGATTCGTAAAATTTGCATGAGTTCTTGAGAAATGTTTTAGATTAAGTGGAGGCTGCAGGGCATTGGAGGTGGTTGCAACTGGTATAGGTAAGGAGAAGCTGGTGGCAGATGGAAATGCCTCTTTTTAGCTCATTCACTCTGATAAAGGGCATCTGCCCTTGTCAAGCCTAGTTTAATGAGGGCAATTACTTGGAAATGTACTATGGAGGCTCCATCTTTGGTTTGAAAATAAGAAAATCTGAATTCTTGTCCCAATTATTCTTCCAATTTGCTGTGACGTTTCTTCTTGCAGAGCCTTAGTTTACTCCCTTGTAAAATGAAAGGAATTACATTAGATGATCTTAAAGTCTTTGCCATCTCTTAAGCCAATAATTAATAAATATTTTAGAAACTTCTTTCTAGTTTTGGTTTTATAAAATGTGGAAAAATAACCCCTTGTCAGGAGACAAGGGGTATAGTAACCAATGACAGTTTTTGCTTTGGGAATGTTTGACATTTGTAGCAAAATATGAGCATTTTTGCCTTTAATTTTTTAGCTGCAAGGGAAGGATGATATGGGAACAAAGAAGATGGGCTACAATTAGTACTTGATCTACTTTTCCAGGTTTAACTGACATTCTTCTCCTTTCTCCTCTTTTGTCTTTCTTTGTTTTTCTCCCACTCTTCTCCTTAGTTCAAATTCCTGGACCCACTAGTATAGTTCATTTTTTAAAGTATGATTCCTATTTCCAGTCCTTATTAAAAATATCCATCAAGGTATGAAGTTGATTATTTTTTTTCTTTATTTAGATGTGTCTAACTATTAGACTCATCAAAACAATGGACTATGACCTCATTCATGAAGACATAATTTTTAGGCACAAATCAAAGCAATTCCATTGAGAAGAAAGTGGGATAGAAGACTATTGAACAAGGGTCCAGGTTCTTGCTTTTCCTAAGGAGTAACTCAGATCTCTTACCTCTTCTCTTTCCAAATACTCATTCGCTAAATAATATAAAGCAACACAATATTTTCTCTTTCATATTAATCACTATTTGTAGAAACATTTCTTCAGTCCATATGCTTTAGGATAAGAACTGAAATCCAAGAAAAATTGTAGATGTGCTGAACTACCAGACATGGAGACAAGCACAGATCAAAGACAACAGCAAACCTTGCTACCAAAAATGATATAACTTTATCCTTAAAGTATTTTTTTTTTAATTTTTGAAATCTGTGAATCTAGAAAGAAGATCTTTTGTATTTTCACACTCATGAAAAGATTCAGCTTGGTGATGTACTATGGTTTGTATTTCGATGTGTATTTGAGGAGACAGGTTGGCCATAATCTTTGTAGGACTTGGGGTCTCAAAGTCTTAGTGTGGCTGCAGAGTGAGAGAGTAGTGCAGCTAATAATGACGTGAGTCTCTTCTTCCCAGAATGGCTTTGAGCTAAAGAGTCATGGCATGTTGGCACATCTTCTATTTCCACTTAGGCAATGAGCAGCAACTTATACCTTCTCTGTGGAATATCTTTAGGCATGAATAAGAAAGGAAAAAAAAAACAGGTTTATTTTACTACCATTTCTAAATTAAAATAATGAAAATTCTGACTTTATAACTTGAAATTCACTATCAGAGTCAGAAAACCATCTGCAAATACTAATGGCCTGGTATTGGTTCCCAGTAACATTCTCTCATCCTCCCTTCTGACAGGATTTAGAAGTTACTGGGGAAGCCTGTGCACAGTTGAAACACTAACCACCTCACTCAGGCTGTCTTCAGGCCAGGTCTGTCCATTTGACTGAGTTCCATACAGTAGAATGTGAGCAGGAAAAATGGGAGGGCCTTGTGGGAAGACTCCTCAAAAGCCAAGGAAGTATTCTTCAGGGACTTTTCCTACTTCCTCCCTACTCCCCCCATCCCATATGGATGTAACATTCCAGCCACTGTGGATTATGGATCCTAGGACCACAAGTAGGGATGGCAGGGTGGGGTATTTAAAGGAGCCTGACTTCTTCATGATTCAGGGGAGCTGCCCTTCTGGTCCTATACCACCCACCTTTTTTTCTTTTACTAAGAGAAGAGATGTACAGTTGGTCATTAGATGGGATTTTTCTTTTATACTGCAGCCAAACCTAATCCTAAGTAACTGATTCACAGAATAAGATGCTGCCAGGTCCTGAGGGTCAAAGGTGGTGAGGATTGTGGTTTTTTAAATGTAAAATAACAGTATTATGGAGGATTCTACATATCATGATTCCATGCTTAGATCGTCACTTATTGGCAATGTGTACTCATTGAGCTGTGAGGACCAAATAAGAATGCATGAGTAGTGCCCACCTGGTGACTGCTATAAGTGCTCCTTTTCTTTTCCATTTAGCTTCCTTTTCTTTTATTTTCCTTTAACTAACTCTTTTTTTTTTTTAAATCCAATTTGCTTTGCTTTTTGTTCAAAGATAGAAGTTACTCTACATGGATCCTTTAAAGTATTTCAAAGTGCTGTTCCCTGAGAAGCTGCTGAGGACAGTCAGGACTACAGGTCTGTTTTATAAATTTAGCAAGAAAGAAGTATTAATCATTCAGTCAACTCAAGGACTGTTATGCAGTGACTAGCAGAGAGCTGGAGCCAGTTTTCTGATTGGAATAGAAACTTGATGTGTTGGTTTGAGACAGTGAAACCCCACTGATGGGAGATAAGGGATATTTTTTTTCCTGTGACTAGGAAAGTATATGTAAAAATTTCCATAAGAACAAGATGGAATCATCCAACTCAAACCAGGCAGGAAATGCATATAAGGGATGAGTCCATACATGTACATGGTGAAGTGATCTTAAATCCAGTACATGGTCACTTAAAACACCTTTGGTTATACCTTATATCATTTGACCACCAGAGGAAGCTGGTTATAACACAAAACATGACTTATAAGTGGGAACAGCAGGACAGCAGATAATTTATAGTCCTTTTTTTTTTTAGTTAAAAGACTATTTCAGTTATTTTATATAGTTGCCACCATTATGTGTTTACCTCATGTTTTTTTTTTTTAATTTATGATAACTTGTATTTTGCTGCATCCAGATACCAGAAACAGAATTAGTTGTGATAGCTTCAGTATGATTATTCAACAAACAGAAGGCAGTGGCCTAGTAGTCTCTGCTGGGAAAAACATCATGTATATGCATGTGTATATGTATGAGATAAAACACCCATTGGCCCTATCTTCAAATAAGCTTGAGATCTAATTGAGGATGAGGAAACTAAATATATATAAAATTAATTTTCATTTAAGGCATAACATTACAAACCCTCAATGGAATATGAAAGCAATATATTGTGGGAGCATACACTGGGCACACGTTTCTTAGTGGTACAAATTTTGCTAAAAAATGAATATGTTGATGGATTTTGATAGAGAAGAATATGGTTTCTCATAGACTGATAAAAAATGTGACAAAAAGATGTGAAGATGCAAAGTATGAGAAGTAGCTTAGTATGAGTATGAGTAGTCTCCTGAGTATCTGGAACATAGTAAAAGTGGACAGAGAGAAAACATTTTCATGGACAGTGTTGAATGGCCAGGTAGAAGGTTTTATTTACTTTGGACATTGGGAATGATAAAGCCTGGATTCTTTATGTATCTCTGTGCTTCAATAAATCTGTAGAGCAGCTTCAGTGTGATAGGCACATTGCCATGTGCTTAATAAATGCTGAGTGATTAATACAGGGAGTGGTGTATGGGATAGAGTGGACCATTGAGAAAAGTGTAATCAGGTCTTTGAGCCAGTTCTGGGGAGAGGTGTCAGATGCATAATCTTGGTGTGGAAAGTTGAGGTTAGAGGTAAGATTCTGAAAGTCACCTTCATACCAGCAGCACTAATGATATCAGAACCCAATAGAGCAAAGGCACTTGAGAATTGCTTGAATGGAGTTAAAGGCTGAAAACAGAATTGCCTTGGGGCTTATGGACCTACTGTCCTCAGCACAGATCAAGTTATATCACATGCTGTGATGAACTGGGCAATAAGCGAGGATTTTGTCATGCACACCCTGACTTTGCCTCTGGGGATCTGTGCCAAGAATGCCCTGGATTTGATCTTGGGTGTGGTACTGTCCACTCACTCATAATGCCAAGGGAGGCGTGTTGACAAGAATGGGTGGATGGTGGGGGATTGCTGAGCTATTTCTTGGCAAATCTCTCTGGGGAGGCGTTCCCCAAATGCCACAATCCTGTTATTTTTGAGTAATGGATTGAACCCAGGTGCCTTATTGGACAGGGCCACTCCCAATTTCTTCCAGATAAATATTTGGTTGCCAAGAAGTTATATTTAAATGAGAAATACCTCCTTAGGAAGTTGTTGCCCAGGAATTCCTGCAGAGGGCAGGATCCCATCCCTGCTGGGGAATGCCTGACACCCACCCCCAAAGGTATGCTGCATTCACTATGTGCTTCCTGAGAGTACCTGACTTGAGGTTCTGTAAGAGTCTGTTTCTCTGAATAACAAGGTGACCCATCAATGTTAGAGATACAGCATTTATTTAATGGCAGGATTCTGAAGCATAAATAGAATGTAGATCAGGGATTTGGCTTCAAGAAAGAAATTGGTTCTCTGAAAAAGCTGAATCTTTCCTGGGATAATCCCAGAGTCTATGCAGCCAGGGAATTTGGATCTTTAAGGCATGGAGTATTCTTGAGTTTACTCTTGCTGCTTGTAATCATTGTTTAATTGTTGATTTTGCAAGCCCCATCGATTTAGCTTTTCTATTCTCATTATGGGAAGAATCATCTTATGTATTTTCCTTCACTGAATGGGACTATTGAAACTTAGCAATTAAATCTTAGAACTGCTTTTGGATCAACTATCCTTAAAAGTACCCCAGTTAATAGCCTTGGTATTCTTTTTATAAAGCACACATAAGAAAATAAGAATAAAAACACACAAGAAAAAAAAAAACAGAGGTGGAGGGTGGGGCATAAGTCAAAAAACACAGTAAGAATTCTATTACTCTAACTTTCTGAGTGAGAGTTTAAAGTTTTGGGTCTTTCTTTTAAAATCTAGTCTACACATCCATCCTCTATTACAATATACCACCTCTCCCCATGATTTTCCAAAGTATTTCTTAGTAATCACCCATGTACTATTTTGGTTTTGTTTCTAATGCTGGCCCCTCTGCTTTTTTAAAAAACAAACAAACAAACCAACAAACCAGAAGTTGTAATGATTTTCACTGACAAAGATCCCTTCAGAAAGGAGAGACTGCACTGATGTGTTGTGTACCAGCTAGGATGTAAGTGAGAAGAGGCACGTTCAACAGATGGGACAAGCCCTGGGGCTTCATTGGGCATGTTTTCATAAGAATCCATCCTAAGGAATGGCATGGGGCTGAGGGATGCTTGCCAGAGCATCAGAGTTCAGGATTTGTTTCTTCTGATTTATTGCAAAAGAACCGTTAATGATATGTTTAAATTTTTCCAAGGTGCTATTATTTTCATTCAATAAATGAGAATGAATGATAAGAAATATAAGCTTTGGAGCTGAAAGGGAGTTTCAAGTGATTGGTTCAATCCCCTTACTTTTTTAAAAAAATATATGTTTTAGCTATAGATGGGCACAATATCTTTATTTTATTTATTTATTTGATGTGCTGCTGAGAATAGAACCATGCTTCATATATGGTAGGCAAGAGCTCTACCAATGAGCCACAATTCCAGCCTCTCAACCCCCTTACTTTATAGCTGTAGAAGACTGTGACCAAGAACCCTGATGGCAAAACTGAGAGTAGAACTGAAAGCTGGGTAAACCACTAAGCAGCTTGTTCATTGACCCAAATCTACAAGTTATTGCAATTTTTTTATTTTCCTCAGGGAACCTGCTATTTAGAAACAGCTATGGAGAGGAGCATTGGTTGAGTAGATAGTAGAGTGGAATTAGAGTTTTGACTTTTCCTTAATAAACTCTCTGACATGGGTTTTCTTCTCTCTTCTCTGTATTTTTTTAACATCTCTATCTGCAATGAAAGAATAGCCTAGCAATGATCTCTCCTAGGTATCCTTTGGAACTAAAATTCTGTAATTTGAAATTGTTATCTGGGTTCTCTTAAAAATAATAATAATAATATGATGAAGATGATGAAGAGAAAAGAAAAGCCCAGGTGGTCTTACAGCAATCATACCTTATGGAAAGGAACAGGTCTGGACAGTGTTGGAGCTTTGAATTTAACCCCATCTCAGCATTTAACTCCTTGTGAACTTCACTGCTAGGGAGAAGGCTTTCAATAAAGGTCTTTCCTCTTGCTTCTTGGAATTTTCAAATAACTATCCCTTTAAATTGGACTTGTCTGAAATCCATGTAGTTCCCCTGGGTAGTTGCTGGGTGGCAGTAGAAGTGCTCAAGTGGTAGCCTGTGGAAAGTGCAGAAGGGCAGAGCTGCAGTATGCTAGGTTCACTTAGCACTAACTGTGTATGGGCTCCTGTCCCACAGCAAGTCAATGACAGCTGGAAAGGCCAAGAGACCTGGGGTTGGTGGGCAGGGGCCTGGGAAGGGGTGACTTTTCCTTTCCTACTGTTCATCATTGGTCGTTTGAATGGAGTGGTGAATAATTACAGTGACTACTACAATTTTATCACACAGTTACTGTGAACCAGATGTATTAGGCTCTTTTAGATAATGTCATTATGAATTCAATTACACTATCCAGGCAAAATTCTCTCCATTTTACAGATGAGGAAACTGAAGCAGACAGAGTATCAGACATACTCAAGGCCACAAAGCCAGGCTGTGATTTACCTAGGATGAAACACCTATCTGCATGACACCAAACTCATGCTTTTCCTACCTTGGTCTCACTCACACACACACATACACACACACACACACGATAAAGACAGTAGTAAAAGCCTATCTCTGATGTGAATAAATCAATGAGAGTGAAAGAATCAGCTAAAATTTTGACTACAGAGAGAGTGATCATCTCAGCTCTTAGTACCTTTGGGTCATAGCATAGAATCTGCAAGACCCCAGTACACTCATTATTTGATTGGATACACAGACACTCTCTCTCTCTCTCTCTCTGTCTCTCCCCCCAACCCCATTCAGTGAAGCCCGGGTGATGGTTAATTTTGAATTTATAAATAAAGAATTTAGGCCCAATTGAATGTGAAGTCATCTTATGATAGTCATTGGTAAATAAGGACAGAATTGGGCCTCTTTGATTCACAGGCCTGGTGAGATATTTCCCATTGCTCTAAAATGCCTTGAAGATGGGTTATTCTCTCTGCATGGAAAGCCCTCTAAGGCTGATGGACTCAAAGGCAGAGGAGTCCTCTGAGATCCTACTGCACAGAGCTGAGATGGTCAATGATCTCGTCTTTCAGCACCAGCTGACTCCTGTCCACACTGAGGATGTTGCCTGTTTAAGCTGCAGCTGTTTATAGAGTCCTGCGCATAGTAGATGCCTACCTTAAGCTTGCCCACGTGCATATAAAGAAACTGTGAATGTGTCGCTTCTTTACTGAAGGCCCTCAGTTGGTGTCAACATTCAAACCCACCTTGATAAGTATGCCCTATCAGAAAAATGAAAAGAAAGAAGTCTAGACAGTCTAGGTAGTATGCATGCTTGTGTTTTATATTATTTATTTATTTTATATATATATAGATTTTCAATCCTAATATGTGTATCAGAAGAGCTTCCAGAACTGGAAGGAGCCTTAGAGATTGTCTAAGGCAAAGAGGGAAAGTGAAGTAGGTGAAATTAAACTTATTTACTGAGCTTTGGACAACTGAAGTGTCCTGATTCCTTAGGGAAAACATGAGTTTGAGAAGTAAACCAATGTGGATTTTAATCCTCACTGCCATTTACTGGTTTATGACAATAGATGAGCACTTTTTATTTCTGAACCCTAGTTTCATCTGTAAAAGTGGAGATGAAAATACTTACTTTGCAGGGTAGTTGGTCAGTTTAAATAACTTGCTCTAAATCAAAGCCTAATAGGGTAATTTTGTATTTTGCATTTTCTCTACACTCTGATGCCCCAATGTCTCTCATCTGGTTTGGATTCCAGTGAGATCACATTATATAGTTTACAGCACAGATGACCCACATGATCTGGGAATACAACTCAGTTCTTGATGGGAAAAATACAGTGCAATCAATCCCTTTATAATTTATTTACGTCATAGATTAATCATGTTATAGCATGCTTTTCCCATATGTAGTTTTAAGCATCTATTATTACACTTGGGATCTGCTTTGACTTGTATTCCCAAACCTGTATAATTAAGTGTTATATTATAGTGGGCTTCACAGCATTGGGTAATGAAAAGAATTCTGGCCTTGTAATCAGCAGAATGTTGTGCCAACTCTACCAGGCCCTGGCTGTATGATTCTAAATGAGTCTCCTTTTGAAACCACATGTGATGGTTCAGGTTAACTGAAAGGATCTTGTTAGTTTTCAGATTTGATTTGTCTGTATTTTTTTGTACTGATTGATATATGTTGAAACTCCTGTATATTTTATCTGTATGATTTTACTCACAGGATGGTGGTGTCATTCTTCAAATATAAATAAGCTCAATATTACAATATTAAGCTTATTTCCCAACCATATACTACTTCTGTTAAGTTCTTTTCTCTGTTTAAATTTACTGCAGAGGCTCAATATTTAATTAGGATTAGTAAATCCACTAACCAGTTTAGACAAGGAGAGACCTTTACAAAATACCCCATCTAACAGGAAGGTGGCGCTAGAGACTCTTCTCAATGATAAGATGTGGGGTCCGGAGTAGAATAGTCATAGCTTCAGTAAATTGGAGACCACCCAAGGCAGGCATTTTCTCTCTGGTAACCCTAACATATTATTATACAGCCTCTGTTTGAAGGCTTCTGGTAAAATAGAATTCACAACTTTTTCCTTTGCCTGTCTAACTCAAGAAGACTGGTTAGAATGGTTTTTAACGTGTTGAGTGGAAATCAGCTCCTCTTAAAACCCTTTGATCCTAGAATTTTCCTCTGTAGTTACACAGAATCAGGAGTCAATCCATTAATTCAATAACTATTCACTTTGTATTGTATGTCAAGCACTCGAGAGCTAAGTGGAGAGGTAAAATATGTCATCTTTCTTTTCAAGGGCTTTCGGTGTGATTGGAGAGGTAGAGAAGTGTGTTGGTGGCAGTTTGAGGTGGCAAGTGCTGCTATGTGATGAGAGGGCAGAAAAGATGCCTCAGAGTCTGAAAAATCAAAAGTTTTTATGTCCTTCAGTCTGTTTTCTCTAGGCTAGCTGCACTTGTAGGATGGGAAGGGAAGTATATTTTTGAATATCATAGAAAATTCAGGAGACTTGAGATCTAAACCCAGTTTCGCTGCCATTGTCCCTATATGACTCAGACAAATTTATTTATCATAGAGGATTTGAACAGTGGGATGTCATTTATTACTTGGAATTTTTATATCAGCAGTAGGTACATTCATTTTATGGCTGTGGCCTGATGTTTCCTTCTTCTTTACTTCTCCTCCTTACTGGTTAGCCTAGAGTAGAAAGTCAGTACTTCATCCTTCCTGGGTCTGGGCCTTCCCAAGTCCCCCTTTTTCATCATGGAAGAGTGATGCCCCTTATTTTGTGTCTGAAATACTCTCAACAGTCACTAAATAAAGAATACTTTTAGAGAAACTCACACAAATTTTGAACGTGCCCAGGCACATTGGAAGTTGCCCCCAGGATCTTTCCATTGACCAGCACAAAAAAAGATGACTAAGGCAGTGTCTTCCCACTCCTATGTGGAAATAATGTTGTATTTGTCTTGAAGCCAGAGGAAAAAAAAATGTATGTTGAAAATGGCCTGATGACAGCCTATTTTGTCAATGCCTCAATACTTCAAATCCTTTATTCTAAAATTCTTACACTCCAAGTTTTTCACTGAATCATGTGAAGAATTTTAGAAAAAGAACTAATGATCCTGAGCCAGGGATATGTGGAACCTGTTAGAAATGGGCGAGGCTGGGGTAGGCATTACTCCCACCTGCCTCAGCCAAGCTCTAACAATTTTCTTGTAGCTTGACATGAAGTAAAAATATTGGGTGAGTGTGATACCTAACAATCACTGGGGAGAAATCCCTTCCTGAAGGGATACAAAAATCAGTCTCTAAGTCCAGTTAACATAAAATAGTGCTTTCCTTAAATTGTCAAAAAATGCAGTAACCATTTGTTCAAACTCTCTGGATAAATTTCAAGGCTAAGTTACTTTTTCTTGCTTTTATATCATACAAAACTTAAAAAGAATATGAACTCAAAGGACAGTAATCTCACTGATTTCTTGATTTAATGGCTCTCATATGTTTAGTGGGAGTGTAGTAGTTGAGGCATGGAACCCAGGTAATTGCATTGAGAATTCTCTAAGACTATGATATCGGGGTGTATTAGTCACTTTTCCATTGCTGTGACAACATACCTGACACAATAAGTGTAAAAGAAGGAAAATTTATCTTGACTCCTGATTTCAGTCTTTGGTGGCTGCACTCTGTTGCATTTCACCCAGTGGCAAGGCAGCATATTATGGCAAGAACACATTGTGGAGGAAATCTGCTCATTCCATGGTTGCCACAAAGGAAAAGAGAGAGAGAGAGAGAGAGAGAGAGAGAGAGAGAGAGAGAGAGAGAGAGAGAGAGAGAGAGAGATAATGATTCAATATCTTCTTCAATGGCATGAAGTCAGTGACTTAACTTCCTCCAACTAAATCCACCCCACTTTTTTTTTTTTTGGACCAAGAATTGAACCCAGGGGTGTTTAACCTCCAAGCCACATCCCAAGCCTATTTGAGACAGGGTCTAAAGGTCTTGCTAAGTTGCTAAGGGCCTTGCTAAGTTGCTCAGGCTAGCTTTAAACTTGTCATCATCCTGCCTTAGCCTCCTAAATTGTTGGGATTACAGGTGTGCAGAACTGCACCTAACTAGACCCCACCTCCTAATGGTTCTACTAGCTACCAGTAGCACAACAAGCTAGATAGAACCTAGAACCCATGAGCCTTGAGGAACATTTAAGATCCAAACTATAATTCAGGGCATACATTTTCTAATGGGCTTGCAGTAAACTTTCAGCACTAATTAAAATTTTTGCATAAGAATCCCCAGGATTCACTATCCTCTCTCTTTCCCTGAAGGAAATGAGACTTTTCCTTCAACTTGGCAATAAGTATTTATTGCCAATTTAAAAATATATGGAGAGAGTTTAATGATGTTGATCACATTTGAAAGCATGTGAATAATTAATTCCTACCTTAAGTTTAATTTTGATCTACACTTCTTTTCCTAAGGGAAAAAGAGCACTAAGTTTTCACAACACATCTTGAAAATTTAATGAATATTTATAAATATCTAAAAGTGAAATCACTGTTGACTATAACAATTGCAACCCACAAAACCACTAATTTATCAAATATTTGTTGAGGTGAAGGTACTAAGTGTATTCATGACTTTTGATGACTCCAGGAAGAAGGGAATGAAATAAATGCATCCCCTGTAGGGAGTTCTGGGCCCTTTTCTTTTTTGACTAAACTTCTCCAAATCAATCTTTACTTGGCATGTTGGCTTAGACACCAAGCAGTATGCATAAAAGTAATATTTCAAGCCAGGTTCAAACAAGCTGTTCAAATAGAACAAGCATGCATTGAGCATGAATATATACAAATCTCTATTTTAGCTGTGGTAGTGATATGGAGATAAGTAACACAGTTCCTGCTGTACATAATGCCAGTTATACTAACAGAAGTATTTTAAGTATATTGATATCTATGGTAGAAGGTGCAACAAAGTCATACCAGTAAAGAGGAGTTGACACTGAGTAGAGACTCTGTGTGGTTGTGGCTGCATCTGAGCAAACCAAAGGAAGTAGAATATGACATGACCTTGGGAGGGAGAATACCAGGTGAGTAGTTGGGATGTGAAGAAGAGATTGAAGCAAAAGGCTATTCCAGGTGGAATGTTTAGCAAAAATAAAGCCACAAGGTCAGAAAGAGAAACTCGGAACATTGAGTGGGTGTAGTTTTTGTTTGAGTGTAATGAGTGCAAGGTGGATGATAAAGATAGAGATGGGGGCAGATGAAGGAGAGAGGCTTTGAATGTAGAATGTGTGTACTACACTGAGTATCTTAACTTGCTCAAATTACTAGAGGATAGCATCTGAAAGGGCGTAGACCTTAGATATTGGATAAGGATTTTCTAGGTGGAAAATTGGAAATACTACTATAGTAAGACCCTCGAAAGTTTGTGTGATTGATAACAGAAGGAACTGAGAAATTGATTTGAGTGGGGGAACAGAGTAAGGAGGGAGGGAGAAAGGGAGGCCTGTTGGGAAGCTGGCACAGTGGAGTAGGGGTGAGGAGATGAGTACTCATACTACTGGACTGACTGAACTTGAAGGTGAGGTGACCCTATAGGAGAGGCACATCAGGAGATCTTCAATTGACTTTGGAAGTGGGGAGTTAGGCGTGGAAATAGCAGAAATGGAAGAGCATGAGAAAAAAAAAGTCAAATGGTGAAGATTAGAATTCTTGGAGGCAAGGAAGACCCTGCTGGTAGGAACACATCAGTTGGGAGAAGTGGATTTCAGGGGAACTGTGCAGATTTCCATGTTGGTGACAATTAGAAAACAAAATAAGCAAATTCCCTTAAAATTGGGCCATGAGAAAAATTTCTTGGGATGTCATATCAGTTTTTCACTTTTCTCTTCTAGAAAAATTGAGGCCATAAAGACAAGTACCCAAATATTGCTTCAAGCCTACTTTAAAGTATTGATGTATAAATGATTTCAATTTAGGAAAAACTTAGTAGAATGTGTGTTTTAACCATGAAGTGTAAAGACCAGACATTGTTAGCAATCCCTAGTCTCTTCCTTTACTTGGCCGTGGCTGTTCTAAATAATACCTTGGGATTACTTATGATGACAGGTTTGGCACTGTGCTTAGAACACATACACGTCCCCTTAAGCAAGCTGCTTCCTCTGGAACAGACCAAGAGAGAGGCAGGGTTTTCTCAAAACACCTAATTTTCATTTCTTCCTCCTTCTTTTAGTTAGTGGGTAAAATTAGTGATTACCGGACCATGTATATATTTTTAATGACCCTGCGTGCTTTAGGGATGAATCATGGTAGCCTCCACTCTCTGCCTCCTTATTACTTCATTTCCAACTCCATTTCTGTCTCCACTGTAATTGCAGCGCTGGGTGAGACGCTGCTGGGGGAGGAATTAGCTGAACTGTGGTGGTTTGGCAACAGAAGGAGAGAGAGGAAGTAACATGGAACGGGAGGTCTGTGTGAAACCTTTAGTGTGTGGCTTTCTGCCCTATCAAGGCACTTCCCTTACTGTTTCCAGCTCTGTGGGGCTTTGATGGCATTGGGTGTGAGAGGGTGGCAAGCCTACAAGTCTACCGAAATGTAGTTATCAGGCTACAAAGGAGACACTGTAATCACTTGTGTCACACGTATCTCATATTCGAAGGTCCCGGGGAAATTTCTAAGCCACATGTGTATTTCATAAAACAGTAAATTCAAACTTAAGAAAGATTGATTCGAATGGTCTGATAGTTTGATGAAGAAAAACAACACAGACAATTACAATGAAATTAAGAATGGGAGAAAATGCAGTATTGTTGTGTTAGAAGTTTTCATTTTTTAATGTGTTATATTAACAGGGATTCAAACCTTTCCAAATTAAAATGTGTCACTGACTAGGCTTTTGCAGTGGGTACATGTTTGGCTAGGGTAGATTGCAGAAGACTAACTGTAACTTTGTGGTCTTCTAGTGTGCTAAGTCCCTTAATCAATTAGATATGTTGTTGGGGGAAAAAAAAATATGTACAGCCAGCTTCAAAACCAAAGCAACAATACAAATATATTGAGTAGTAACGTCAATATCATGGATTGGGTAGTATTAATACATGAACTAGAATGTATTTTATAGCATCACTACTCTAATTTCACACTGTGTGTTGGAATCACCCTTATTGTAGCTGGCAAAGAGGAAACTAGCATCTGCTTCGACATGCCCAGAAATTAGGGAACTCACTACCTCCTCAGGCAGACTGTTCCATTTTTAAAAATCAGTTTTAACACTTGAAAGCCTCTGTTTTTCTAAATCTGCCTCATTGGTCCTTATTTTGCTTCTGTAGCCCCATGTAAGCATTGTCTCTTGCAGAAACAGCAAGCATGGCAGATTTATGAACATCAGAGCTTGTCATTTACCAGGCTTCATGTCACCAGGCCAATCAAACCTCTTCATGGGTGGGCATTGTCTCATATTAAAGACCCTTCTCACCATGCTCCTTCCTTGAACCCTTGGTTATTTTACTTAGTCTTCTTTTTCATGGTAGGCTTTGTGGAGTTAAACGATTATTGAGACCCTTAGCCTCTGAATTACTCTAAGCAACTATCACCTGAAATCATCAGATGAAGTCTTCCCAGGTGAGAACTTGGGTAGTGGTTGAAGGTTTCCTGGGTGCAGAGAGAGCAGTAGGGTCCAGGGTTCAAGGAGGAGTCAGGGCCCTGCAGACTTGTGTCTTCTCTCCCAGTGTGGGGTGCTGGGAGCTGGTGCTGGGAAGCAGATTACTTTACATATGGAACAGATTGCTCAACTCAGATCCATAATGTCCTTTTTTCAGCAATGGGGTAAGTGGTGCTTTGAGCAGTTGCTGTTTCTATTCATCTCATTATAGTTCAAGTGCTTAGTAAATAAAGTTGGATGTGACATCATGCAGCAAGATAGTGCTTGCAACTCGGGGAACCCAGATTCTCATTCTTGCAAACACCAGGACCTAACAGCCTAGTTTCTTCCATATGAAAAATAACTTCTATTTTCCATATGCCAGGCATTGTGCTCAGTACTTTATATACTGAGCCTCATGTTCACAGGAATATAACCTGAGTGTAATTATCCCCACTTGATCACCATGTTCCAAAACTGGAACCCAGGTCTATTTGTCTTCCAAATTTGGGCTTTTTTTTCCCTCTTCTATTATCCCCTTCCTAAAATGGGAGGGATGCACAAGAAACCATATCTAGAATGCTATTTTCAGTCTCAAGCACTTCTGATCAGTATTCTTAGAAAGTCTGTACGTCGAATAAAATAACAAGTTCTACAAATTTTAACAAATCTGTTAGAACATCCATGACCTCAAATATATCCTATCCTGGGAGGTCAGCAAACTTTTTCTCCAAAGGACTAGATAGTAAATATATGAAACTTTATAGACAATACAGTATCTGTAACATCTACCTAAGACTACTGTCATAGAGTAAAAAACAAACAAAAAAAATTTTCTTAATAAATATATGTGCCTGTGTTACAATGCAGATTTACTTACAATAACAAACAGTGGACTAGATTTGGCCAACAGAACCTAGTTGGTCAATCTCTACTTCAGCAAGTAGATAGTTAGCATAGTGAAGGGTGATTCCTAGTCTTTTTATTTTTTAAATCTTTGATACTTGGGATTGAACCCAGGAGTGCTCTACCACTGAGCCACACCCTACAGCCCTTTTTATTTTTTATTTTGAGTCAGGATCTTACTAAGATGCTGAGGCCCATCTCAAATTTGCAATCCTCCTGCTTCAGCCTTCTGAGCCTCTGGGATTACAAACATGGGGATTACCTAGTATGAGGGGAAATCCTTTTGAGAAAGGTCTTGTCACTTCCTGTTGAATACTCTATGCATGAGTCAGTTGAAGTTCAATCACAACCACTGATTCTGAAGATTTCAGATAAAGAATTATTCTCTAATATACCTGGAGACACAAATAGGATACAGAAACAGACAAGTAGGCCCCATGGTTAAGATTATTGCCTTTCACACTCAGCAAATTGGTGCAACCAGTCTGGAAAGCAGTATGGAGATTCCTTAGAAAACTTGGAATGGAACCACCATTTGACACAGCTGTTCTACTCCTCTATCAATATCCAGAGGACTTAATCAGCATACTATAGTAACACAGCTGCAACAATTTTCATAGCAGCTCAATTCACAATAGCTAAACTGTGGAACTAACGTAAATGCCCTTCAATAGATGAATGGATAAAGAAATTATGGTATATATACACAATGGAATATTACTCAGCATTAAAATATAATAAAATTATGGCATTTGCAGGTGAATGGATGGAGTTGGAGAATATCAGCCTAAGCGAAGTAAGCCAATCCCAAAAAAACAAAGGCTGAATATTTTCTGATAAGTGGATGCTGATCCATAATGGAGAGGGAGATAGAAAAAATAGAGAAACTGCGATTGGGCAAAGGGGAGGGAGCAAGAGAGGAGGTATAGTGGCAGAAAAGATGGTTGAATGAGATGTATATCATTACCCTAGGTACATGCATGTCTGCACATATGTGCCATGCTACATCATGTACAACCAGAGAAATGAAAAGTTGTGTTGCAATTGTGTACAATGAATCAAAATACATTCTGCTGTCATATATACCTAATTAGAATAAATAAATAAATTAATTTTAAAAAGAGTATTGCCTTTGAGTCAGATGGGCCTACATTAAAGTTGTAGCTCTACAATTTTCTAGTTGTATGATTTCTTACCAATCAGTGTATATTAGTCAACTTCTCTGAGCCTCATTTTCTGTATCTTTCTCAAGGACCATCAGAAAGCTTAAATTAGATAATG
The DNA here is from genome assembly GCF_001458135.2 of Marmota marmota marmota. Taxonomy (NCBI): domain Eukaryota; kingdom Metazoa; phylum Chordata; class Mammalia; order Rodentia; family Sciuridae; genus Marmota; species Marmota marmota. Next base: position 5,390,099 of record NW_025999969.1, read on the forward strand.
CATATAAAATACTTAGCACATAAATTATGGAATCAACCTACATGTCCTTCAGTAGATGAATGGATAAAGAAACTGTGATATATATACACAATGGAATATTATCCAGAATTAAAAGAGAATAATATCATGGCATTTTCAGGTAAATGGATTAAGTTGGAGATTATTATGCTAAATGAAGTAAGCAAATTCCCCAAAAAACAAAGGCAGAATGTTTTCTCTAATATATGGATGCTGATCCATAATGGGGATTGGGGGGAGTATGGGAGGAATGGAGAAACTTTAGATAGGGCAACGGGGAGGGAGGAAAAGGGAGGGGGCATAGGAATAGGAAAGACGGTGGAATGAGATGGACATTATTACCCTAAGTACATGTATGAAGACACAAAGGGTGTGACTCTACTTTGTGAATAATTAGAGACATGAAAAATTGTCCTCTATGTTGTACTATGAATGAAATGCATTCTGCTGTCATGTATAACAAATTAGAGTAAATGAATAAATTTTAAAAAATACTTAGCACAGTCCCTAGCATTTAGTAAGCCCTCAATGAAAGGTCATGAAAAACCTCACCAAACTGAAAGCAAAAATGAGGGAAGTTGGCCTCCATACCATGAACCCGTCTGCAGTAACCTATGCAAGTTTACTAAGGACATAAGCAAAACCTCTGAATACTACTTCAGTTTGTGTCTAGACTTTCATTATCAACCTGCAGATTGTGGCTTTGGACAGAACAGTACAGATGTGTTTCCCTCTGATGGTGTGTTTATGGAAAGTTATAGAGGGAAAGGTATGAATGAATGGTAGGAATGCAACCTGGATTCAGTCCTTCAGAGAGGCAAAGGATGTGGTCTCTAAATAAGGAGTTACAATCTTCTGGCAGATCACAGGTCTATAGCTGGAAGATCTCTATGTTGCATCTATACTCAGTTTCTGTTATCTCCATCGTCAGATGTGATTTGTGTTGCAGAGACAGGAGAGATCAGTAATACCTTTATATCTTCTATTTTTTTACTCAGAGACTTTGATGTTAATATAGATCCCATATCAGCATCCACTGCTTATACCAAACTAAGGGAGATGACTTCCCAGGAGATAAACTAGGTCTTGCATAGCTTTGATCCAATGTTTTTGAAAAGTGTGACTATCATAAATAAGAGGAGACTTAAATGGTTCATTAGTAACAATAATTGAAGAATTTTTATCTCCTTTTATCTTCTTCTTACTCTCTTCCTCCATCTTTCCACCCTTCTAAATTAAAGTATAAATAAATACAGGAATATAAAGCCATTTTGCATATGTCTCCATAGGGCCAAAGGAAATGCATGCAAACAGATGCCATGAGAAACCTTGGGTCTTCTGATAAAAAGATAAATGGAAATAACACGGGACTTGCAGACTGGTGTGAGGCACCAGCCCTACCATAGTGACTTCTAATACCTTAGGCAAGTTAATTAACCTCTTCAAGCCTTAGATTCTGTGATATGAAAATGGTGCTACCTGAATCATAGGTTTGTAATAAAGATAAATGGATGTATGTGTAGCAGACAAGGCTCACTGCGTACCCAACAACCACTTACACCCTCCATTCTAACCAGAATCAGTTTTATTTATGCGTCTTTTATTTATTTATCCAAGGAGCCGTGCAGTTCTAGAGGGATGATTTCCAGCCCTAGGACGTTCTCCCCTTTCAATTAATGCTGTAGGCATGAATGTGGGGCTCAATCCAAGGCTGAACAGCAAACATGGAAAGGACTTAGTATGATTCAGATGCTATTGTAAGATCTTTACATACATTAGCTCAGTTGATATATTATGGGGTCTATATTATCATTAAATTCACTTTACGAACAAGGAAACCATGAACAGAGAGGTTGAATAACTAGTCCAAGAAAGCACAGTGACTAATTGGTAGAGCTGGGTTTCAACTCAGTTCTATGCTAAGTCTGTGCTTCTAACTACAAAGCAATATTTCTTCTCACATAAATAAAATTTTGCTAGTTAAATTAAGGGAAACGTTTTCTCACTGCTTTTTGACCAATATTCCACACTATTTGGTCTGCATGTGGAAACCTTTAGCTATCTTGTACCGTGATCCCAAGGCTAATGTGAATAATAAAGGACAGCCAAAAACAAAGATAGAAAACCTTGTTCATAAAAATGATATTTGGGGAGCTGGGGTGTAGCCCAGCAGTAGAGTTCTTGCCTAGTATGCATGAAGCCCTAAGTTCAATCCCCAGCATCACAAAGAGGGGGAAAAAAAAGAAAGAAGCATAAAATGGTATTTAGTTGTGGAGCCAATCAACCCTGGAACTATACTGTTGTGAGATCTTGTGTGCCTGTGTGCCTGTGTTTCAGTGTGTACCTATGTACATGCATATGAATGTGTATAGGGGAAGGAGAGAGAAAGAGAGAGAGAGACGGGGTTGGGGGAGGAGGGAGGGAGGGAAGAGGGAAGAAAGCATAATAGGTTGGGACATTTTTATCCTAATTATATGACATATAATTTTATAAATATAAAATCAAAACAAAACAGCTGTTTTTGATCTTTCTGAGTTTCTAAATACAGACTAAATACTAAATGCATTGTAAGCCTGGTTTTACAAGGATTGAGTTCACGTTGAACAGGGAAGTTTTGTCCTCAATGAATTTACCTTTCTGGTTTGACACTTCTTCCAGCTCAGATACCTATTTTGATTCATATTTACTTATTCTATCTCAGGGTCTAATCCATCACCCAAGAAAGACTTTGAAAAGCACCCACAAGATTTTTAAATAGTTGCAAACAGGCTGAAAGAGTTTTGTAACCCAGGGCCATACCAATAAGCATCAAAGCCCTTTCCAAAAACTGTGAAGCACGAGCGGTGGAATGTTAGGTACCGGCCAGTAGATGAAGTGGTGTTATTCTGGGCAGAGGGTCATCCGGGTGCTCCTGAAATCATATGTGGTAGGCGTTTGTTCTTTCAGCAAGCCTGGCCAACACTGGTTGCTGCTTCTGCACACTCTTCAAACACCTGTATCTGCCTGGACACGCAGTTCAAAAGACAGAGAGTGGGGGAGAGGGCGTTCAACACATGTTTGTGTGCTTCATTTTTGTTTTGGCTCCTTCCTTCTCCATCTCTCTCCTCTCTTCCCTCTAGTCTTCTTTCATTATTTCCTCCCTTCTTGCTACTCCCTTTCCCCTCTTCCTTCCTGTCTCTCTCTGCCTCTCCTTTCTTTCCTCCTCCTTCACCATCTTTCTTTTGTATCTACTTCAGTGCAATGATATTTTGGGGATTTTCTACAAATTTGCCTTGAGGCCCCTCAAGGAATACCTTTCCCATCGCCCTGTTTTGATTACTTTGCAGAGGTACACACAGCTGGCCCCCTGTTCTTTTTTTGAGTAAAACCACAATCTACTCAGCAAATCACTGCTTTTTATTGTGTTGGCTGGAGGGAGAAAGGATCAGATGGGCGAAGTGAGGATGGGGAGTGGGGGATGGGGGAATAATGACAGATTTGATGATAATTAATATTTTCTGTTTCTGAATAGTGAAAGTCTCATCCAAGTCCCCCAGCCAAACTCAAGTTAAACTCTTGGTGTGTGGGTTTAAATGCGGTGGAACCTGACATGCAGGGGCTGGTTCAGAGGGAGTGATGCTGTGTAGGTGGAATTTTGTGGTTCTCTTTTGTTATTATTACTGAGTAAACCATGCATATCTAAAAAGGAAACTTTAAATCAACCTACTCACAAGGTGAATTAATGTATTGGATCTGAGTTACCTAGCCCATAATTTCAATTACCAGAAAGTTTATGTATTAATTGTTCAAGGCTTTCGAGTTCCTTGACCACTCACTTTCATCTTTATATAAAAGCTCTGTTACTAATGCCTCATATTTGTGCCAGATTTTTAAAGAAGTATGACCTCTCAGAACTGATTGGTAATAATTTTTTGATTCACCATTTTCAGTTTTGCCAGTATTCATAAATGGAAATGCCTCTTTTGTGACTCTCAGAATTTATTCACTTTTTTCTTTCATAAAAGCCAATGAACCATTCTCTTGTATCAATAATAAATACAAATAAGCAAAAGATATATCTGCAATATTATTGGTTGGAAATTTTTGATGCTGTGAAATTAGACTTTTTTTTTTTTTTTTCTGGTGCTGGGGATTGAACCCAGGGCCTTGTACATGCAAGGCAAGCACTCTACCAACTGAGCCATATCCCCAGCTCCCAAATAAGAGTATTTTTTTTTTGAGAGAGAGAGAGAGAATTTTAATATTTATTTTTTAGTTATCGGCGGACACAACATCTTTGTTGGTATGTGGTGCTGAGGATCAAACCCGAGCCGCACGCATGCCAGGTGGGCGCACTACTGCTTGAGCCACATCCTCAGCCCCAAATTAGAGTATTTTTAATGAATATATTTTAATAGCTGGGTGCCAGAAACAGAAGGGCCCTTTGAGGATATCTGTCCTGACTGTTCCATGTACACATAAAAAGGTACTTTAAGTAAATGAAGAAATATCAGATTGCATAATGCTAAGAATGTTTCTTACTGATGCACTTCCATATATTATACTAATATGAGTGTCTAAAAGAGAAAAATGTTTCCTGATCACAGAGTTCTTTCCTCATAGGGCTTTTTTTGCATAAATAACTACATAACTTAATTTATCTCCTTTCACAACAATTCTTTAAGGTAGGTACTAACTCTGTTTTATGATAATCAAAGAGGCTAATTCATTTGTTTAAGATCCATGTGGAATTGAACTCAGGTCTTTCTGGCTGTGAAGCTCCTTATGCAATGTTGCCTTATTTATTTTTTTTTTTTCTATAAAGACTTTTCTTATTTTTTCACATGGGATCATTTCTCCTTTCAGAGTCCTATAGTCAGTCCTCTTGTATTCATTTGTACTAGGCATTGTGAAGGGTGTTTCCCAGTCCATGTGAATCTTGCCTGAGTAGGGTCACTGTTCACAAAGATGGAGCACATTAGTCACAGGCTTCTCTTGGCTTACCTGTTAGTTTGCCTCCTCGAACACTCTGCTTCAGATGTGCTGGCTTCTTTGGCTTTCTTAAAACCTACCAAGCAAAAGCTCTGGTTTTAGGCCTTTGCATTTGTTGTTTGTACTTTGAATGTTGTCTCCGGATTCCACAAGGATGTCACCCTCATTTTCTTTAGACTTCAGTTTAAGTGTCACCGTATCAGAACCCTGGCCATCCTATTTAAAAAATAGCCACATCGACCTTTTTGCTTTACTCTGCTTTATTTTTATTTTTTCTATCACATATTCCCACCACATTTTGTTTATTTGTTTGTTTCTTTCCTGTTTCCATGAACCAGAAGATGAGAGCTGAAACTGGGTTTGGTTCACTGCTGCATCCCAAGTGTCAAGAACAGTGCCAGTCCAGAGAAGGAGCTGAACAAATTAGTTTTTGAATGAAGCTGAATGAATACATGTTTACTCTTTTCTATTCCCCACTCCCAACCAAGTGCTCCTGTCTCAATATTTGGAATTGGGACTTAGAGACACTAGGGAAAACTGGGAACTTATATTAGTATGTTAGGAAAAGACATAACCTTAGGTTTGTAGGCCAGTCAAGTGAATGTGGAACAGAGGAATGTCTCTAATTGCCCATCAAAAAATATCTTTCTGCCACACAGAGAATGGATTAGTCATAAGAAACTGTGTGGCCCAGATAGAAAGACATGGAATGGCTGGCTGTCTGGCTCCTAGGCAGTTTTCTACTTTCTCTTCTGTCTCTGTTATGAGGCCTGGTCTTTGAGGGGACATGACCCTGCTCAGTGGATCTATGGACCTTTGCTGCCATATGTTTGGTGGGTACCCTGGTCAGCCCAGCTGGTTGTCCTAATTATGGGCTATGTTTCCCTATCAAGTATTGGGAAAGACCTCTCTTTATAATGAAGTTGTTTTCTTCAATGGTTTAGTTGCACGAATTATACATAATTAAAATGAATAGTAACTCTAACACCTATTTATAAAGTTCAGGTCTAATGTCCAATGTTGGCACACTGGGAACTTCAGGGACTCAATCTTTCTTCAACTTTTCATTCTGCTCTCATTTCACCTAAAGACCACAATATTCCTGCATCCTGCCTCATGTTGCAAGATGGTACTGCTGCTTTTTCTAGCCTCACTTCTGTACTACAGAAAAGGGGAAAGAGGAAAAAGCAAAGCGTTTTCCTTCCCTGCGGCTTTGCCTTTGTCATTTTGGAGAGGAAGTCTTCCTCAGGGAGTTATACCTGTACTGTCATACAGACAGTGTCACATGGCTGGCCTTAGGTAGAACAATCAAGATGGCTTTTGAGAGTTTCTATATGAGGATGGCAAAGGAGACAGAAGCTATGAACATGGTTATCTGTTATTTCAGTTGAGGCTAATATTGCCCAGAAGAATCATATGACCGCATTAAATATCAGTTTTTCAAAAGGGTTTGGAGCCTCACACTTGCTAGGCAAGCGCTCTACATCTCTATCCCCAAAATATCAACTCTGGAAGCAGAACTCAAATGTATCTTTTTTTCCGACTGTTCCCCAATTTAAGATATGGGGAAAAGACTGAAAACTGAGTCCATAATGATAAAATGTGACTTTATCACCCAACACTAGAATCATAAAAATTAGCATTTTGATTATAAATAGAGACATAGAGAAGAGAGAGAATATTCTCATGCGTGTGTGTGTGTGTGTGTGTGTGTGCGCGCGCGCATTATGATTTCAGCTAAATAATAAAACTGATTTTCACAATGTTTAGATTTGGATCAATAACATAGTTGCTTCATTTCTTTTTTAATTAGTAACATATTGCATGTAAGAAGCAGATGCTATTTAAGATAAACTAAGATAGCAAAGTCTATATATTCTGTTTAGCTATTTCTGGAATCTGTAGTAAGCCTGTAGTAGGAAGCACAGGCATAACTCCAAAGGTCAACATACATTCAAGGAGGTAAGGACTGTGTAGTACAGTATACAGCATGACTAAGGAAATCATATACTATTTGTCATATAATTTGGGGGCGATTTACTATGTTTTTAGAAGGGACAAACCCAATCTATTTTATGATTAAAAATTCCTAGTAACTGAAACAGATTAAGCTTTGTGGAGGACCTGGGGGTTTGCATTTCCTCTCTACTCTGCTCCTTTGTCCCTTTCTTTTCTGTTCCCACCTCAGCTGAACCAAGGGTCTTCTTAGGCCTCGCCCTGAACAAATGATATTATTTTGAGCCAACTTGCAGTTTCAAAAACCCTAATAGACTTCATTATCATGAAGGAGCAAATTAACCTTCACAAGGGCAGCTTGCTGCAGGGAAAAAAAGGAATTACTCAGCTATTATTGAATCTATCCTCAAGCTACTGATTTGTACCTAATACTATGAGTTTTGAAAATAAGCAGCTTAAGATGGTTTTGCAGAAAAATTTCAGCTTGTTACCAGGTAGCTGAGTTTGTGGGTGTCTGTATCCAAGTGTGAGCTTTTTTTTCCCCAAAAAATTTCATGGAAATTTTTATGGAACATTTATCCTATGTCACTCACAAATATGCTGTACCTGTATCAGGTAAGTGTTAAAGACTGAAAACCCAGGTTGACAAATGCTGATTGGACCTTTAGCGAGTTTGGGGGCCCAGTGATTGGAAACACATTGCAGCTGCATTTTTTACCAAAGGCCATCTCCACCTGTATGCCCCACAGGCATCTCAAACTCAACACATCATCTTTTCCTATCTCTTCTTTCCCAAAATATCTGCTTCTTTTCTGTAGGTCTTTATTTATGAGAATGGCCTTGTTATCATCCCAATTATCCAGGCTGGAAAAATCAGTAATCTTTAACTTCTTCCTCTTCTTTCCCCTCAATCTCATCAGACTGTCAAATTCTGTCAAGTCTGTCTTTATAACATTTCTCAAACCTAACCCTTTCCATTCCTACTGTCCTGCTCTAATTTGAGTTTTGTTACTTCACACTTCAGTGGCTATCATGGCTTCCTGGTGGTGTTTCTACACAGTTGAGAAGAGTTTGAACTTTGAAGTTCTGCAGCGTTGGTAAAAGTTGAGGGTCAGTTCCTTATCAACGACATTGACTTTGGAATGTTGCTTAAATTCTCTCTCTTTTCACTGTTGCTTCTACAAAATGGAAGTGATGATAGCTTTTACTTCATAGCATTCAGAGGATTGAGGCTATATATTGATTGAAGATGTCTAATATAGCACTAAATAAATAGTAAGTACTATGAATTTTTTAGATCCTCCTGACTCCAGTTTCCACAAGTCCTCAAATCCATTCAATTTAACATGATCAAATTATCTTCTTAACATACCACTCTGATCAACTCATCTCTGCTCAAAACTTTCCAGTGAGGCCCCATTATCTACTTAGGCTTCACAAACTGGATTATAGAAAATCTCAAGTAACAGAGTTGTGGTAATGGCTGTGAGAAGTCATAGGGTAAATATGCCATATCTACTTGAAGCCTAAATTTTGATCAGTTAAGTGGTTTATTATTTTAGAATATTACTTTTATGTTAAATCATCCAGAATAAAGGGAATGCAATAGGGAACACATTATTTTAATGATAAAACTAGAGATGGTAAGTAAGTTTTGTGTTTATGGCAAGTGGTCTTGATACAGTGGCAGTGGAAGTATCTACTGATCAAGAATGAGCAGCAGGGATGGCTTTAGAGCAATGCACAAGTCTTGGCAACATGGTTGCAACCTACTCTTCTAATCTGTCCATTCATTCCTGGATTCCATTTATGTCCTCATAGCCACATCAAATCAGATGTCGATGCTGCCCGTATATGTCTTATCCTTCCTCTTCCGCTGAACAGACTCATGTGGCCTTCCTTTTCCCTATCCTAAACCACTTGTCCACCTCTGCCCAACACTCATACATACTTGACGTCTACATTCATCCAAGTCGTAAACCCTAATTCTTGGTGATGAATCAATAAAGTGTGTGATAAAGTGAAGAGGCATGTGGATGGTCACTTGAAGGTTGCTTTATTGAGCACCTTAACTTAGCAGAACTTTTACTGAAGCCCTGTTAGGGATAAATAAAACAAATAAATATCCTTGCTATTAACCAAACCAGCAATTACATGGGAACTTTTATTAAAAGGCTGTTGGTTTTCTTCTGGAGGAATAATGGCTTCTGAAATGTTCTAAGGCAAAGAAGCATGGCCATATTTAACTGTGGATTATTATCTCTGTAGAGGAGGCTTGGGATGAGGCCATTTTAGAGAACAGTTTGCAAGTGTCCTTCAAATTATATAAGCTGGCTGAGACTAAGTCAGAAAGATCCCTATCAAAATAGTAAGAAGCTGACATTGGGGTATTTAAGATTAACTGGACAGGAAGATTCCTAATATTATATGAAAGTTGTAGTTTAGTTGAAAAAAATTCTAGGTAGACCAAATGATGAACCCAGATCAGACTTCTGTAAATTGTGTGAACTGAAGGAAATTGTCTTTCTGGGTCATAGTTCCATTATCCAACATAACATAAATAGTAATGGGGACAAGAGGATCAAACAAGGTGATCTAGTTATTCACAAATGTGTCTTATATATTGTAAGGAGTTTCCTTATGTGTGAGATGGTGATAAGAGCATATGTCTTCACAGTGTCATGCTGAGGACTAAATGAGAAATCCTGGCAAAGCATTTACATGGTGTTTAGCAATACGATGCTCAAGAGGATAAGTATCAGTCACATCATTATTATCATTACTACTCTTCATGCTCTACACCAATGAAAGTTTGTAGTATTATTATGCTAGCAGTTTGATTTTTGTCTTATCACTAATTTATGATTTGGAGCTATAAAGGAATAGTATCCCAACTCCTGTAACTCTTTAGGAAATTCTCAAAAGAAGCTGAGTCCTGAATTATTAGAGATTTCAACCATCCTCTTTCTCATTTGCATACTGTTTTGTTTGTCTCATTAGCTCCTGAAAGCAACTGTGACAACTAAGCAGATAAGATTGATAATCACTAGTTGGGATAGGGACAGACTGAAGCTAGGGGCACTGTGTTTTTAGCTATGACTGTACAGAAAGTTTATGAAGGCTACAGAGGGCCCCTTTGGCCCTAGTGCAGACTTTCCAGAGCTCTAGAGAAGCCTCTGAAGCTGCCGTTTCAGGTGAGCTCTGGGAAGACAGGTATTGAAGGCACACAAATGCCTTCTGATTCTTCAGATGCCAAGCTACATTCAAGCATTTGGTGGGACTTGTGACTGCTTCTTGAGTCACTTTTGAGAAACATGGGAACATCTTCCACGTTCTTCCTTGATGATTCCAAATACAAAAAGAAGATATAATCCGCTTAAAAACTTTTGCAGCATCAGTGTAGGAACTCGAAAAAAGCAGTCAGTTAAAACTTTTACAATTGCAGGATTTATACAGAATAGTAACAGTGATTATCCCTGGGTGGTGGGATTAGATGTAATTTTCCTTATTTTTTTTTGCTTTTTCTTTTTGCTTATCTGTGCTCTCTGCTTGTTTTTCCCTCTCATTAAATTTTATGCAAAAATAGCAATTATATTAGGTTAGCTAGTACCACACTTTAAAACTAGTATGTTTTTCAGTTACTACTTTGGTATCTTGAAAATTTTCTTTTGCTTCTTTGATTCTGAATTTCTTTTATCTATGAAGTGTAAATAATAACAACAACAGTAATAATAATGCATAGCTCATAGGGTTGTGGGGGAAATTAAAAGAAATAATGGTAGAAATCTTGGCCTATGATATTCAATTAATAGATTTCTAACACTACCCATAAAATGGCAGAACCACAAAAAATTTCAGTAGTGGATCTAAATTCTGTATCGAATAAATAGATTTGCAAATATATCAAAGGTGACAAGTCATCCCAAATCTCAGTTCTTTTCCACGTATCATTTAATGAATGGCTCTCACCAGCTTTTGCAATTAAATGCTACATGACAACAAGCAGAAAAGCCTGGGCAGCTTAACTTGGATGGAAGGTTGGGGAGCCTTGCTTTAAAAACATCCTTGGAGGGGAGGAGACAGCTGAGAGGGGTCTCTGCAGTGTGTGCCTGGCTGCCTTCCAAGGCAGAACAGGATTCAGGCATCTCAGGGTCCCATGTCTGCTTGCTTTGGACCTTGTTCAGATCACTCCCCTTAAAAAAAACTTGCAGCCTGTGTTTCAGAGCTCGGGCTTAGTTTAGGCAGCTCTCTAATTGGTTTATGTCATTCATTAGGAATTTCATTTTTTTTTTTAAAGTTGGCAACTTGATGCCAGATTGTGGGAAGTGATTCCCTGCCACCCATATCTGCTTTGTTGTTCCCCAGGTTATAAATGAGCTGGTGGGTAGGCTCCCCTGGCAGTGGCCTTAGCTTGGCTTCCAGTTCAGCGGAGTTAGAGGCCTGGTCTGATGGGATGGGTGGCCCTCACCTCCCACCTCCACCTTCACAAATGGCACCGACTGGTGGTGACTTGCCTGGAGGGACTAACCACTTTCTTCTTTTCTGCTGAAGTTAAAATTGAGGAGTTCCTAATCTGAATCTTAGAGAACTGAACAGCTCTTTCACTCATGGAGAGGGTTGGGCTGAGAGAACACGGGGAAAGAAGCGTCAGGAAAGAAAGTACAAGTGTCAAGGATGGGTTAGCTACCATACAGAATGTCAAACTCAGCCAGTCTGGGAATAAACCTTCTCCTCTCCCAAACTTGTCCTGATGCTCTGGTTAAGGTCATCACTGTCTTCTCACTCAGAAGGTTAAAACTTAGAGTCATAGAATAGATGGGTACATGATTTGAATTTTTAAGGCTGTTTCTAACCAATCATATGATCCTTTGATCTTTGAAGTCTTTCTCCTTTTATTTATTTATTTAAATTTTCACTGTGGCAGTCCAGGTCCTACAATCCCTTTACACGCAGGCTCTTACGTTTCTGTCTTACTTTATGCTCTGCAAAATCCATCCTTCCTGTCAAGTTTTGGCCATTTATTCTTTGTAAGTCAAAACCAGGGTCAGGTCCATAACTCTTCCCTTGTTAAAAGCCTCCTTTAGTCTCTAGTTGTTTATAGGACAGTACATTAGAGTACAAGGACCAACTCCTTAGATTGAATATAATGCCTTCTATTTCCTGACTCCAGTCTTTAAGTCCAAACTTTTGGTTGACTACTTCCCTGATATATACAAAATTGAAATCACACTGGAATGTTCAAATTTCTGTATAATACTTTATAGTTTCTTTCAGTTACACTCTGTGAAGTGCTAAGAAAAAGGGGGCAGTTGGATATGTGAAACATGTGAATGTCTCCTCATCAGTTTATCACCAGATGGCCGGGGACTGACTGGTGATATTCAGGATTGAAGCTGAAGTTTCTAGAGAATGAAATCTGTGAATAAGATATGGAATCAAGTCATCAGACACTATATTACTCTGCAGTGATATATAAGATTGTATGAAAGAAGAGAGAAAACTCAAGCTCTTTCTTGAAACCAATTCTGAATTATATAACCACCAGGTGCAGGGTATAATATCACCATAGAAAATATATAAAATAGTAAAAATAGTGCTTGGGTCTTACTTTGGTTCTTGTATGGAAAAGGATTAGCAAAGTTTGAACTGGAATTATAAATTAACACTATTGAAACATTTGGCATCCTACAAGATTTTTGTAATAGGACAGTGTGTATGAGTTCTATTACAATAACATACACACTGTCCCCTTCAGAGAGAGAGTAAGTGGGCTGGGTTTCAAGGAAGGAAACCTAAGCCTTGAGGTTAATTAAACAATTGGCCTTCAGCAATTTTAGTAGGCTATTTGAATTTCACTTTCCTCATAAACATAGAAAATAAAATCTGATTCATAAATTGCTATAAAATAAGTGTCTGATGAAGGTAAAGCCCCTAATTCATAAATAGAAGCTGTGTGGCCATCCAGTGTGGCCATAATCCAGGCCAGAGATAAGCACAGAGAGTTTGCTGTGTGTAAAAAATGTCTTTCTATGCAGAACATGAATGTCCCCATTTCTAACCACCCTCAGTAGCGCGAAACACACACACACACACACACATACACACACGAATGAGAGACAGAGAGAACTGTGGAAAAAATGGGTTATTAAAGACTTTGAGCTTAAGAATAATGCATATTATTCATTCCACCTAGATAGAAAAACCTCAACACTATCCTGTATCCATGACTTTTATTATGTCCTTCTATTTGCAATAGAACCTTCTCCTAATCTTTGAGTGACTACTTTGCATTTTATCACATTCTAAGTAAATTGCAACTTAAGTTCTTAAGGACTGACTGATGTGAAGTCAGATGTGGAGTGTTCCCATCTGTGATATGATGCCAGTTTCTCTTCTCATGGTTTTTTTTCCTCCTGTTTTTCTTAGAACTCATATCATTCCTAATAGGCTGTGAATAAACCAAAGGCAAAGAAATTTCCTTGTGCATCTTGATGAATGCTGCCCAGGGCAGTGTTTCTCATATAGCTTCACTTAGCCTGCAATTGTTGAATGAATAATATTGTTGATAAGAAAGTTTTAAATCTTAACCTTTTAAACTATGTCCTGTGACTTTAAATAAGAATTCACTTTGTTTAGTTTTCGATAATTACTTGCATAAAGTCTTTTGGGTGCAACTCAGATTATAAAAAAGGTCTTGGTCTCTTTGACCTTTAAATTATTATAAAGATGCTGCTTTGATATTCTGAGATTCATTTCTTCTCTTCTCTCTCTAGAAGCATGTGGGGATATGGCAGAAGAAGTCTTTTTTTGGTACCCATATTTGTACATTGAGGGGATTGTGTGCATGTGCAAATTTTAATTTAAATGATCAAAAGTTCCCAAGGGCACACACTGATGCATTAGGCATGATGCAGGATTAATTAAAGACTTTGTTCAAACTTTGCCTTCTTGTCTCTTACAGTCTTGGATAATGCTTACAATGCAAATAGAATTAATTTGCCAGACACAGAATTGTTCTGCCATCCCCTAATTATGTTTTAGAAAGATAATTTCTTTGGTTTCATGTTTAAATGATATATTTTGCTTTTTTTTTTTTTTTTTTACATT
>NW_025999969.1:5404169-5471357 GCF_001458135.2 Marmota marmota marmota
CTTTTTTTTTTTTTTTTGAACACGTAAGATGTTTTTAAGCTTTGACCAGTATAGATTTTTTTTTTTTTAACATTTTTTGAGAATCTACCTGCTTTAATTTAGGGACAATTTCTATGATGGTAGTACATTTTATGATGAGCAGGAAACTCAATGCCTGTCTTACCAAGACATCCCACATTCAGTTCTTTTGCTTTTGCCTTAAGCATTTAGCCTAAATAAGTCATCAAGAGGGTTTGTTTGTTCTGCCTTATAGTTTCTGATCAAAAGCTTCTTTATGAAAGATCAGATGCCAAAGGTGGAATTTAACTGTGAGCTATATTTTCCATGCCTAATTTCTCCCAAAGTCACTTTGAAAACTCAACCCTTCACGATGGAGTTTAGCAGTGGTAGGTGTGACAAAGACTTAGAAAAGTTTCTTTCCGTTTGTATACTCAATCCTTTGCTGTAATAAATCCTACTGATAATTATAAAAATAACCAGAAATAGAAGCTGTATTTGATGGTGAACTCTAGGCAAGAGGGCAGCATGGTATGTCACCAGCACAGATTATGTTGTTGGCAGCTTGTTGGCTAAGTTAGCAGGTGTGCCCCTCCAGGAGGAAGAAGGAGTTGTTATGGCCTATCACACAGTATGGGGATAACTGTTGGAGTAGTTTTCCTTGCTTAGCCATACAGCTGGAAAACTAGAAGATGTTCAGAAGAGGGAACATGGCTGGCAAAGGAATTTTGACCTTGTCAATTGAGGAATGGTTGAAGAAACTAGGTGTTCATTGCAGTTGTTGCTTTTAAAATTATATAAATAAATAAATTATATATATATATATATATATATATATATATATATATGCATGTGTTTATATATGTACACATACATGCATACATATACATACACATATATAGAGAGAGAAAGGCAGAGAGAAATTCCTCCAAAAAGTTTTATCACTATAAACCTTTGAATAATCTTCACATGTAATTTTGTAATGTCTGTTTTCTTAATGCAAACTAATTTGTTTCAGAACTTTTATGTGTGATAATTCTGTTATGGTAAGAAAATGTGAATTGTAGCTTTTGGATTTTGCCTTGAAAAACAGTTGACTGTTAGTATCCTCTTCTGCTTAGACTCCTGACTCACCATCAGGTAAAAACCATGGTGTAATCCACTGTTTAATCCAAACCCTACTGTGGGCCCATACCTTATGCAGCCTTTTGATTCTTGTCTAGCTGTGTGCATGCCCATAACATGAGGAGCTCTCAGATTCAAAGGGATTGGATGACCTTGTGTCCGTGCTCTGTCTCTCAGAAACTTGTTCCTAGATCCAGTGGCATCAGCATTACCCAGGAATTCAGAAGGATAGAGTCCAGAACATCAGGCCCCACTCTCAAACGACTGAATCAGAATCTGTGTTTCAATAAGGTCTTATTATTATTGGAGAATAATTCAGATTCACCCTGAAATTTACCATGTATTTTTTTAGACCATGTTCTATTTGCCTGATACCTAAAATTCCCTGTCCAAATGGCTGTACATCTGCTTTTAAGGCTTGTGTGGGCTCTTCAATGGTTCTGTCCTTCCAAGAAAATATCTTGCTGCCAAAGGACAAATACTTGGGCCTGAGGTGTGACCAAGAGTTGATCATTTGGGTAATGAACTTGTAGATGGAATGTGGAAACATGGACTGATTGTTTTTTACCCATGCATGTAAAACCTGACACAAGGAGGGACAGATGCTAGAGTTAGGGGAACAAAGGGAGAATCCCAGCTCTCCATCTGTACTGTTGTACTGAACCTGGGCGGAAATGCAAAGTCTGTGGTCAATGGTTAAATAATAACAAAATCATTCATACAAGCCTGTATGTATGCAAAGCAATGCCACAGCAATGTGAAGATAAGTGGAAAGCCTTGAGTAAAACTTTGTTCATTTACTCAAAGCAAATATACACAGTGAAATGTAGGTGAATTATTTCTACTTCAAGATATGTCTCGAATTCATTGATTTTGTACAGAGCTTAGTATTTCTTGCCATTTTTCTTCCTCTTCACCCCACAGGTTTCTGAATTGATGGGTTTTAGAACAAAGCTAGCAGGAGAACAAGAAAAAAATTATGAAATTCCTTTTTTTTTTCTCATTTACCTTTCCAAGTTTTGCTAAGGGAGTACTTTAACCTCATGAAGAGAGGTACCAGACATTTTACATGGTCCTACATGGGACTATAAACAGGCAGATGAGAAAACAGGACTAGGGTGGGATCTCCTAGGTCATGTATTAATGTAAGTACTGGCACTTAATTCAAATCTGCATCTTCTAAACTCTATGACTTCTTTTATTACACCAAACTACATCCTAATTAACAGATTTCTTTGTCGCCGGAGTTTCACCTGGCGTAGGTGGACGTAACCATTCTGGTCAGGGATAGAGGAGGCCATTGGACATCAATTTATGCTAAACAATTAGAATAGCTGAGCATGTGGCTTTTCTTGACCATGACCAAGTGGGAAAATGTTAATTGTAGACTACATCTGTGTGTGAAAGTTAGAGATGGGCATTTTTGCTTTGTCCACATAGCTCATTGTGTGAAATACCATGAACAAACTGAAAAGGAAAAATAAATAGGCATGTTACATGTAATTTCTTGAAACTTGTTCCATTTCAAATTCCTCCAAAGTAGAAAAAGCAAAAATGTTCTCAGTCTCAGGAGCATGACCCACAGGGACCTGTGAGGAGAGACCTGGGTTCCTGATTGGTCAGCCAGAGAGCCCTCTGCACCTTATCCAGTCCTAAGAAGCCCCAGCCCTTTCTCCAGGGTTATGCAGAGTTGGACCAGAAGCCTGCAGCACCCTGTCTCTCCAGTTACCCCTTTATGTATTCTAGACCATCTACTCTCAATATCCCTTGAGAGGAAATGGAAAAGATGAAAAATTCAGAAAAATGTTTCTCTCAGAACAGACAAATAGCAACAAGCAAAAACACCTAGATACTCTGTACATGTTGAAACTTGGATATTTGGGGTGCTTAAAAGTAACTTCCTTTTAAGAGGGGAGCTGAAGACTTACACAAACCCATGTGATTCACCAAATGTCCCAATTTATAATAGAGGGAGTTGCCTCAAAATATTTCCTTTATTATGTGGCATTTTTCTGTAAACCTTGCAAGAGTTGTCCTCTCCCCTCTCCACCTGGAAAATTCTTGGCACAGAATTCAGTACAGACATGGCGTGATAGAAATGGTGGCAAAATGCACTCAAAGCAGGGACATAGACTGCTTGTTCTGTAAAGGTACAGCCTCTTCTGTCCTGGGTGTATCTCTACAAACTCACTTTATGTACACAGCACCCTTGATGATGGCTTTCTCCCATCCTCCTTAAACAAACAGAAAACATCTTACAAGCCCCTTTTAAAACATGAAATTCACAAATACAAACTAATGAAAGACAAAAGCAGCATCAACCAGATTACTCTGGTCTGAGGAAGGAGCACTGTTTTTGGTTTTTGTTTTAAGAGTGAAAAGCATGGTTCTACTCATTTCAAAGCTATTTTGAGCACATGTTACAAGATGGATGGTTGTGGGGACAATGGGCATGATTCTGACACAGACTCTATTCCTAAATAGTTCATAGTTTATTTGGTGATAGAACAGGTAGACAGCATAATTGAATGAAATTTTCACATGAGTTGTAATACAGGTTGTAAGACAGCAAGTTGGATTGTTTGGTTAGATTTCTGAGGTGTTGTTGGATATTGGGAATGTGTGGTAGAACTGTACTGAAAAGGTCTTAAAAATTAGGCTGACCAAATGTTCCTAAATCTTATATGCAACTGGAAGCCTCTGAGTTGGTTGAATTGGTTCTGTGGAAAAAGGCAGAGGGTAGATTGGTTCAGGTGGAGAGAGATGGCAAATGAAAACGGGAGCTCCCCACCCACCAACTTTTCATGAGGGAATGAACGACTGTATAGTACAGATTCTTCTTTTCTTCATTGTCTTGTACAGCCATAGGATACATTATTAGGAGATGCGGAATCAGAGAAGCCAAAATTCTAGTGCCACGTCTGCCAGTTTCTGCTTGATGGCTTTGGACCTCAGTTTCCTCATCTGTAAAATAAAGATTCTAAATCTACCTTATAAGTTTATGGTAAAAACTAGAGATGAATGTAGAGCTCTTATTATATTGATTGGCCCTTATTGGCCTTTGCTCTTATGTTCATCTCTTGTATCTTAAGTATGCAGACACTTATTTCCATGTGAAAACAATACCTGCCCCTTACAAAAGATTTTTAAAAGAAAAAAAGTCCCACTATTGTCATATATGTAAGAAACAAAAATAAATAAAAAAAGAAAAAGGAAAAAGAAAAAAATCCCATTGTCGTCTCAATAGTGCTAATTTTCTAGTATGTTTATTTCAATCTTTTTATATGATTCCTCCTCAGGTTCAGTGCCAAGGTAATGAACCATAAGGGAGGCAGCTTTAATGCTGTGCTTCTTCAGATTTTACTTTTGATGTTGCCAGATTTGCTCTGCTGTTTTTAAGAAGAAGAACTGGAGCTGGATGAGATAAGTTCTGTGTCTTTGCATCTGACCTTTCTCTTCCATCACTGCAAAAACAGTCCTAATCCAGACCTGTACTCTGAGCATTGTTGAGAGGAGGCAACCTCTGCCAGCAAAGCCACTAAATATCCCTTTTGTTAACCAACCCTCAGTTCTCCCGAGCACTTAGTCACACCTTGCAAATCAACCTCAGGACTCAGGAGTAGGAGGCTAGGTAGGAGTTTTACCTTCAAATCAGATATATCTAGGTGTACATCTCAACCTTCACTAGCTCTGTGTCTTTACACATTTTACACATCTTTTCTGATTTTTCAGGTAATAATTTTATAAAGTATAATACAATAATGGGTGATGAAATATTTTGTGTGCTGTAAGTCATAGTCTAACTCGCAAATATTGAATATCTACCATTTACAAGGTGCTGTTAGAAAACTTTACATTTTTAATTATATTAAGCCCTCATAGTATATTTTTGAGAAAGGTCAGATTTGGAAACCCACTAATTTACTTCACTGAGCCACCACACCAAATCTGTTAAAGACGAAGTTTACACTTAATGTTTTCTGTTCCTCCCATGACCACAACTACCACTCAAGCTCTGATTTTTTCTCTCTCTCCTTTTAAAAATTGTCTGATTTACATTTTCACTTCCACAATGGTATGCATCAGGAAGCTAACAGCTAGCAAGATTCACTCCACTCTTGACTTTGCATCCAGGTAAGGCACATGGCGTAGCCTTGTGTGCCACTCACCTCTGTGCCAAGTGCCTCTCCATTCTGTAGTTTTGAGTCTGGTAGTCAGACAAATTTCTAATTAAACCACTCCACACTTATTCCCCAGTGGCTCTTCACCAGTGTCTCTGTTAGGATCAAGTTGCTCTAGACCCCTCACTGACATGTTCGATAACCCTCTGCCCCAGCCTCCACCATTCCGTATAGCCTTTTTCTGAACTGTCTCCCTCTACCCTGCTTGTTCAAAAGCAGTCCAGCTGGAAGTCAATATGATCATCATAAAAATACAAATACAAATCATAGCACATAATTGTATAAAATTCTTCTTATATGGATCTTTGTTCTCATTACTTCCTATGTCCTCATTTTACTTCCTGCTATGTTTTCAATCACCTTTTTTTTCAATTATCCAATTCTTCCTATCCATCAACCCCCAGAAGAGAACATCTATTTTATAGAGCCTGTTCTGAACTTCTTGAAGACTTATTATCTTTCAAGATTCTTTCAGGATAGTTGGCACAAAGCAGAAGACCAGAAAACACGTTAAATGAATGAAGACTGTATCACAGAGTCAATGATCAGAGGTTGTTCCTGTTTCCAAGTTCTCATCACATTATATTCCAAAGCAATTTCTCTGAGTTTTATGGAGAAATGTTCTCAAAGACTTGCTTAAAATGTTGCCATTTGCAGTAACTATGAAATATTGTAGGAGTTACACCCACACTTTGTATGGAATCCAACAATGCCAGTGCCTGAGGAGTATAGCTCTAATAATGACAAAATTTCATGTCAAGTGGAAAGAAGGTTATCATTTTTGTTTCATTCTGACAAGCATGCTAACTGGATGGGCCATTTAGGTGCTTGAGTAAAAGGGTATGGAGTTTTGTTTTTTTTTTTTTTCCCCTTAGTCCAAAAGTTATCATAAACTTCATTGAATTTGCTTTCCATTTAAATTACATCAGAGAAATCCAATATTTTCCTAGAAAATGGATGCATTTCCCTAGAAGATGAGCTGAAAAGAGGATATTTTAAATTATCTTACCATGACCCTAATAATAATGCATTCCCAGGTTCCCTGTCAACAGAAGTGTAGAAAACAGAAATTAGAAGAAGAGCACCTGGAGTCAGGAATGTTGATAGCAGCAAGAAATAGCAACCTGATGTCGAAGAGATAGCTGACATATAAGGTTATTAGCTTGGCAGTCAAGGATCTTTTAGAGTGTCAAGCAAATCATCATATGTAACAGTTCTTTCTTTTATAGAAAGAACCACTGGAGCACAGGAAGATATTATAAAGGTATTAAATAGTGACCAAGATAACTCTCTAGGTTTTAGTCTCTGTATTGATGAAATTAAGGGGTCAAGAACATACAACATAAATGCTGAATAATAAATTTTTTCTAGGTCTGAATGTCTGAGGTTTGTAATGGCTTTTATTATGTAATAAAAAACTAGCTATTTTTTGTATAATCTATTTAAGGAAATAATTATATAAATTTTAGAATGATGTCCTTTCAAATAATCCATTCATTCCAGCTCTGGGCTGGGAACAAACAAACTTCTGGGTGTTCTTTCAAGTGAAACCCAAAGATTACCAATCTTGTGACCTGACAGATTTGAATTATTAAATATTAGATTTTTGTTGAGTTACAGTGTCCTGTAGAGACTATCTAATCCGTTGCTTCCACTATTTTATAAAAAGGCAAATGGGATCCAGAAATGTACCTAGGTCTAAGTCAAAATAAAGTTATTATAGTTAAATACAAGTACTATAGAGTTTACTCTAAGTTAGGATATGTGCTAGGATTAGACCAGTTTATATTGACTGCCAAACTAAAGATCTTACTATCATAACATGTAACATTCAAAAAATGTGGAATATGGAAGTCAAATTCATATATGCATCCTACTACTGTGAACCCCGAAATCTTGGGTTTAAACTTTGGTGTGGGCCTCCTTCTTTCCCTCAGCTATGAAGATGACCTACCTCTAGGACAAGCTCATCTCAAGTTTCCCAAGCAGATAAACATTTCTGTTGAGGACTTTGTTCCTGGTAGATAGCCCTTATTTAGTCACTGCCCTTTTTGTAAGCATTCACCCTCATTTTCTCTGACATCTGCTTTTGATTTAACCCCTTTAGGACTTTTCCCCCCAGTAGCTTAAGATTATTTCTTCTGCTCAATAGCCCTCTGAAGATTTCTCATATTCATTAAGTTGTACTTGGGTTTTTGTTTAACTGGTCTAACACAGATTATCCTAGAAATTATTCTGATCTGTCTGCACAGATTTACTGGGGTCAGAAAAAGGAACTTAGAGATGCTCTGGTTTCACCTACCTAATTTCACAGACTCCTGGAGAGAAATAAAGGGTTCAAATCACACAGCAAGTTAGTGCAGACCCAGCCTTTGAACTCCCACTGATGGTTTTTAGCAAAACACCAGTGTGCCCTGAAATCTCTCCTGTGGACACTGCTGATCCATTTTGCTTTGTCACTTACTTCCTCCTCAAGTAATATAACCCACAGAATTTCTTGGTTACCTGTGCCAGTAAATGGTTAATCTCAAGAGCCCAAGGCTCTGGAAACTTCTGGGAGGGAGCCAGGTGAGCAAAGAGAGTAGATAAAGGCAGCACCTGCCCATAGGTTTGGAACCGCCTGGGGACACTGAGAGAATGTAAACACATTCTGCAAATCTTATTGTCTGACTCTGTGCCAGCGTCTTTTGGGTTCTTGTCATGGAAAATATTTCCTCTGAGGTCATTCAATGAGCCAAGGAGCACTGAATACCCTCCAGGGTGCCAACTCTGTCCCAGCTTTTGTCCAGATTAAACAAGCAAGGGACTAACATTTCAGGGGGCCCTGAAGACTCACCTTTCAACAATACAGGCTGTGAGGTAGGGAAAAAGGAGACCTTAAGAAAATACCTCCTGCTGCACTAAACTGCTCTCCCCTCCTGGCCCACCCTCCTCCTCCCCACCCGAAGGCCTCCCTCTGTTTGCTCACCCAGACTTACAAGCACACGCCCTGCGTTTAGAGTAAGAGTTAATGTCTGTGCTTCCTCATAAATCTCAGTTTGGTGCCTCCAGCTATGTTTTTAATTCTGTGGTGCAGCTTTGAGATTTGAGATGAGTAGAAAGGAGAGGCCGCTGACGGAGGTAATAATGGAAACTGCCATTTCTCATTCTGGGGAGCAAGGCCTCCTCATTCTGTTCTGCTATCTGGTAGTTTAATGGCCTAGCAGAGAATCTTTGAAGGCCAGGATAGAAGAAGAGTGGGGAGTCAAAGGAAAAAGCTGGCTGGCTATGTCATCCTACTCAAATGGATTCCTGGCTTCTCTCTCAAGGAAGAAGAATGCAAGGAATGAGCAAATTAACCCGGACTGGTAACTGGCTGGCATATTTTCTAGGTCAGCTAAAAATGACTCCAAGGAGAGGAGTCCTTCCTGACAGAAATAATTTCTTGTATAACAAAGCTTGCTATTGAACAAACTTTTCCCTCCATTCAACTTGGAGCTACTTTTTGTGGTGTTCAACCACATTTATTCTTCATGCTTGGGTCCTTTGCCACTTGGGTGACTCGTCCCTTTGGTGTAAACCTCAGGTTCTCAGTATGCCGTTGTGTTTTTGGTGTGGAAGACAAACCTACTACAGGTTTGCTGGGACGAAGTTTTTTTTTGGCTTAGGCCTTCTACCCCACCAACAGTTGTGCTTTAGAATTCTGAGTCTGAGTCACTGAGAGGAACATGTAATTAGCACGATTTAAGGAAGAGCTGTGATCTTTGAAAACTCTGCCCTTGGAGTGTGTATATATGAACATAGAAGAATTGGAAACTGGCCTCTGAGGGAACTTCCAACTCAGTCTAGGATTCTAATAATCTCTGATTATTACAAGCCTTTTCTACCAAGTCTTTATGGATGGTCCTCCTACCTCTGTCTCTTTCCAGCATTGAAGTTTACCAGAAATGAAGACTGCATTGCCCTCCTTACTTCCACCAGTATGGGAATGCAGGCCAGATACAGCTGGCTCCCTTGAGGATACAAAGTGGTGGAAATAAAACTAGACTGTAAGGGGTGATCTTTTACTTCTGTAATGAGGTTGGCAGGTTCCTATCTCTACCTGTTTTGAGTCTTGGAAGGAAATGATAGCCATAGGATTATGGCTTCTATGATTTAGATGCTGAGCCTCTTCATTTTTCTACCCACAATAATTCCATGAACACAGAATGTTCTGTGTAAAGGGTGGACTGAAGACAGAGAATTGGGGAATGTTTTAGGGATCCTCTTCTGGGATAGTTTGAAAATTATTTTTAGCCCATTAGAAAGCTATTTAAGAAACCATATTCATCTGCTCTGAAGAAGGCAACTGCAGGTCTGGCTTTTATCCAAATGAGAGTCAATCAGAACGATTTAAGTTTAGGAAATCATATACATCAAAATGTTACTGGGAAACAGAGGTTGAACACAAAAGAAATATCCTGGGACCCAGAGTTAGATGGAAGCAGCAGGGTCAATAGCTCTGTTCAACATAAAACACCTCAATACTCCCTCTGTGCTATACACTAGATGCACTCTTCTGACTTTAGCAGTGTTGGGTGGTTGTGGTGTTTCCTTTTCCCCCTTTTTATTCTGTTTCACTAGCAGTTCTTCATTTGATGATCTGATTAAGTCTTGTCATATTCTTTATCTTATTTCCTTTTTATCTTATTTCTTTCTTATTTTATGTCTTCCAATTTTGCTCAAGAAAATTGTGGTCTGGGTGAAATAAAATTTAAAAATGCAAATTTTTAAATAGTTCATAGTAGATACTTAAGTACACAGTGAGCATTTAATACTTGTTAGTTGGATAGTGCCCTGTAGATATGACATTTTTATCATTTATCATCTTCTTGTTCCAAAATTGTTGTTACATAAAGATCAGAAAGGTGGTATAAAAATGCCCAAAGATATAGAGCTGGTGGAAAACCCAGTTGACTCCCATAGTAAGATTTTAGGAAGAGTGCACCTTCTTTCATTGCTTAATAATTGGGTGTTGGCATTCCTGTCTTGGGACTGTACCCCCACTTCAATTAACCCCTTGTCGCAGGTCAGTGAGAAAGGCCCGCTCTTCTTACAATCATGGCAGAAATTGTTTGTTATTCTCCCCTTCACTGCCAGTCCTACCTTATTTTCCTATAATCTCATAATTGTTAAATATTGAGTGTCTATAGAAATCTATGGCTTGAGACAAAGACTTTCTGATATCTAGCTAGGATCCCTAGACAAGGTTTTTGCCCATAGACAATGGCAGGCTCCTTTTTAATTTTAACTTTTGTCTACTGGAAAGAAGGTGGTTTTGTGTAGTAGCATGATCTTAACTCTGAATGTACTTTGTGTGTCCCAGAATGATGTCAGGAGCACTGAACCTTGCCTCAGGAGACCAGGGCTCTCTTCTGCTCATCCCTTTTCTGTCATGATGCTTTGGGAAAGTCCTGGAACTGAGTCTCAGTTTTCCCATCTTCAGAGAGAAGGCATGGAGCTATGAATTCCAAGAGCCCTTCTAGCTGTGACCTTTTAGTTTACAAACCTTAAACTGTTATCCCATCCCTGCTGTTCATGGTTGATTAATGCCTTTATGTGTTTATAAAATATTGTGGTAAGTCTTAAAATTCCCTAGGAGTGATATGACAATACTCAGTGTGACTTCTGCAGTACAGGACTATTCTGCTATGGAGGGTTTATTTCTCTAAACTAAAAAGACCATGACCCAGAGGCCCCTTCTGGATGCTATATGTCCTTGGCTAGGTGAATGCTGGTAGCATCGTAACTATAGCTATTGACATCACTTACACAGTTACTGAGGTCATGGAAAGTGACATTCTAAAGACTCTCTAAAGAAGAGAACTGGCAGCCATATTACTTCTCCATATAAGAAAATAGGTTCCAAAGTTTCAGAAAAAGAAGTGATTTAAATTCAAAGTCAGAAAGGGAAATGTGATTTACCCATGATCACATGGAATTTCAAAACCAGGATTGTAACACAGAACTATTATAGATCCTGCTCATTGCACTTTTTAACTTCATTTTACTAGCTCACATGACATATCATGTAAACACAAAGTTACTATTTCATGAAGCATTTCTGGTCATAAAAAAACATCTCTAGTCTCCATAATTCCCGTAGGTCATGTGACAGGAGAGAAGATGATAATAGGCTTTAAATATGCCTCTGATACTATAAGGCTAGGTATGCCCCATACATTTTGCATTTGGAGAGAATACTTAGTTTTAGGTTTATCTTTTCAACTTTTTCCTCTGGCGCTTAGGAAAGAAGTTTACTTGAACTTCTACATTTAAGAGTACACTACATCTCTGAAAAAGATCACTGCCATGGTCAAATTGATTGGTTATTCAGAAGTAACCAAAGCTCAAACTTCATTTAGTGTTTCCCTAAGGTAAAGGAAAATCATGGGTACTTATTAGAGAAGCTATCTTGGCAGGTTTTCATCCCCTTTGGATAAAAGAAAAATTGCACCCAATACATAAATTGACATATGAAGCAGTAAATAATTCCATTGTGCAAGTTGTTTTAATGGACTCAAGCCAGAAAGTTCCATTAACCAGCATGATTAGAATATTCATGAAGGGCCAGGAGGGGGTGGTGCCTGCCTGTAATCCCAGCAGCTCCAGGGGTGGGAGGTTGGGGGGTAGGCGGGTGGAGGTGGGCTGAGACAGGAGGATCAAGAGTTCAAAGCCAGCCTCCCTCCGCAATGGTGAGGCACAAAGCAACTCAGTGAGACCCTGTCTCTAAATAAAATACAAAATAGGGCTGGGGATGTGGCTCAGTGGTTGAGTGCCCCTGAGTTCAATCTCTGGTACCCAAAAAAGAAAAAAAGAATATTCATGGAGGTCAGTGTTTAT
Organism: Marmota marmota marmota; assembly: GCF_001458135.2. Lineage (NCBI taxonomy): Eukaryota > Metazoa > Chordata > Mammalia > Rodentia > Sciuridae > Marmota > Marmota marmota. Next base: position 5,416,334 of record NW_025999969.1, read on the forward strand.
TGCCAAGCCAGGAAAAGAAAAGAGTGAAGGAAAGTGCCAGGCTGGGGGAAATGATAAATGCCAGTACAGTCTCTGAGAAGGTGAGGGCTTAGAAAGGGAACTTTAGAGGCATGCACAATACTTTCTGCTTTTTTTCCTTTTTCTTATTTTTTTTTCCTTCTTTGGCAAAATGTTAACTACATAAAACGATACATGTTGGTTTTCAAATTCAATTACCAAAACTGTGAGAACTGGGCGATAGATTGTGCTGGGCTCTTTTCTTTCTTTCCTTTTGTAGGAAGCAGCTCAGGGATCCACCACCTGGGGAGGCTGAGGTGAGAGGCATTTGTGTGAGGTTGTGTTTGTGCGCACCTCTACAGGGATAAACATTCAGAAACTACAAAAGCATTCCCAAAGGAATCCTTCCTTAATACAGGAAGTGACAGCTTTGTGAAGGCATAACAATTAAGCTCCAGGTTTTCATCTAGAAATCCCAAAGGCTTTAATTTCTAGAAGAAACCAGACCTCTGTAATGTTTCATGGGGCTGCTTAGAGTTATAGGCAACTTAGTTGAAGCTGGTTGAATGCAAGGCACCTGAGCTTGGCTTAACCTCCAGGCATTTCTTTGCATTCAGAGATGTTTAAACCCACAACCATTAAATTCTTATGGGCACATTCAAAAGAACAGGCCATAGAAATGACAATTTTGTTAACCAACATGGGCACACTCTTCTGCCATGATTTTACTGTTCCAAAGCTGACTTTCTCTTGGTCTGCACTTGGATTTATCCAATGACCAGAACTAGTCTATGCCAGACAGTGGCTTCTTCCCACATACTATTGACCAGGACTGTGAATTTACTGAGAGGGGCAGGCACGATCTCCCTACAAACATTAACATGTCCTTTGCCACAGTTTCACTGGATGGAATGTGTGCAGAAAATGGAGGGCCAGGAGAAACAGAAGCTGAAACCACTGAATTGAGAAACTGGGCATTTTCAACTGCTCATCCCTTATGTCCTACCAACTGGGAAGTCCCATGTCTTTCCCACTTTTTAATTATGTTTACTGCTTTAAGGAAACCACCATTGTTGTAAAATCACCTTGACTGTTCTTGTCCCCGTCCCATTTACTTGATACCCTTTCTCTCTCTCCTTCTTAATTCTTGCTATCAGAATGTTAGTGTGAGTTTAACACCCATACTTCCAGCTCTGGTCACTGTCATGAGCATCAGACTTCCATTTTCATGTTGAATTCTCAACAACAAACTCACCATGTTTGAAAATAATTTTATTCTTTTCTTCTTACCTTCTAAATTACTTAGAATAATTGAACTAGATGGGAGGTAAGCCACTAATCTCAGCAGCAGTAGAAAAGCCAAGTGAAATATTACTTTGCCTTCCCAAACTTGTATTTGGTTGTTTTAATCTGATAGAAATGACTAACCTAATGGAAAACTCTTTCTTTTAGGAGACCTGGAGAGGGTCTTAGGATCTGCTGGGGGAGTCCAGAGGAGCAGTCCCTATTGTCCCGCTGGAACCCATGGTCCACTGAAGTTCCTTATGTTACCTTCACTGAACACCCTATGAAATACACCAGTGAGAAGTTCCTCGAAATTTGCAAGGTAGGCAGCAGCTGGGCCATCACTCTTAGATTAGTTGTGTTGTTGGCAAAGCAATGTGTTTCTATGATATGTACCATTTTTTTATTCTTCACCAGAAGAAAAAAGATAGGATACAAACTTGGGACTATAGAAACAAAACCTTTAATAGATTTATAGAACAGCTGTATATCTATAGCACAGCTATTTTACTTATGTAAACATATTATATTAACATACTTGGTACTTCCCCCTTGCTAATTTCGTTTAGTGTAACATCATTTAAAAATTGCAAAATGATTGCATTTATTGTCAGCAGGAACCATACAGCTTTCTCTATATAACCAAATCTTAATTATTTTATTCTGGGAAGAAGTCTGGACTAATGTAAAGTGTGGTTAGTCAGAGTTGGTTCTCTGGTCATATTTAACTAAATCACTTATCTCTTAGGAGTTTGGTAGCCTCCTCTCCAAAATGGATATGATAAATACTTCTCTATCACTCAATATCACTGGACCATTGTAAGTTTAGTTGGGGGTAATTTGTGTTATCGATGTTCCATAAAGTATAAAGCAATTATGATTTTTAAAAAATTCATCAGTAGCAGGAACAGTCCCTTATACTTCTCTTATTTTCCTCAGGTATTTTAAGTGCTGGGACACTAAGTAATCAGAAATAACAGATGGAGCTGAAAATTCAGTGAAAAGACCAAACGATTTATTTTCAATAAATCAAACATATATATTCCTATGCTTGTGGGCCTAGAAATTCTTATTTTTTCTGTCCTTTTCACATTTACCTTTATATTCACTTCAGAATATTAAACTTATTTGATATAAATTTAAAAATTGGCAATCTGCATGTAAATTTCTTCTGTGGTTGGATGACATATATTACATTTTTTGCATTATTCAAGCAAGTGTGTATACACACACACACACACACATAAATAAATAATTTTGTATTAGCGAGTCCCCCATTTTAAAAAGAGTTTGCAGAACAATGTATGTGATTAAAGGCTAGTTAGGGCCTTCATTCCCCCTAATTATGGAGGTACAGTTGGCTTAGATCCATCCTACTCACAGAAAAAGTCAATGGTTCTCTCAAGATTTATGCGGAAGTCCTGAGAGGTTGTGGTATCGTGGTTTACCTCTGGCTCCACAATATCACAGGCACTAAATTATTTCAGTGTATGGATCATGTTGCCACAGTTCATGTGATACGCTTATTTCACAATCCCTCAACCAAAGCATCAACATCAGCTCCTAGCCTGACCCTTTAACTACCAAAGCCAACAAAACAAAATGAAAACCATGAAGAACAACATAGCACATAGAGGTATTTATGTAAGAGTAGATGTGCCGAGAGCATCAGGGACATAGAGTGGGAGTTCATATACTAACTTCAGATGCAAAATAAAATCTCCCTGTTTTGAAAAGTCATTACTAATAACAATATTCTGATGCCTGTTCCATCAATCTCTCATCTTCTGTTCCTCCCTAAGCTCCTATTCTTTTCTTATTATCATTGTTAACGGTGCAGAGAACTTTATGTTTCTTCCTTCCAAGCAAATTGGGTTCTAAACATTAAATAATGTATATTTGTGGATTCATAGTTGTATGCTTTTATAAGTCAAAATAAATACTAACTGCCTTGATTATTACAAAATCCCCACTTCTGAGGCCATGTCTTCTTTTATTCCTCATACTTGGTGCCTTAGGTAATCATCGCGTCAGTTTCCTTAGCTGGAAGAAGTTAAGGGTAAAAGATTGAGGAATAAGTTCTATACACTGTAGAGACATTTCACTCTCTTATTATAATATCTGATAGTGCTTTGTTTTGTTCTGCTACATATAAATACAATCAAGTATTTTTAAAAAGAAAATGAAAATTAAGATATTGAAAGGAGTATGGACTAATTATTCCCCAAATAGCCATCAATGTAGTTAGTATCCTGGAGCATTGTGTTTTGCCCTAGCCCTCCCACCAGCAAATGCTAAGAGAGAAACAATATTCACATTATCTTATACTGGATGGAAGTAAGGACAATAGGGGTGTGTGTGTGTGTGTGTACGTGTGTACACACGCACATGTGTGTGCAATTGAAGTTGCACGCACATCCACACATGATGACTAGTTGATTAATTATTGGTTGGTTTTTTGTCAATTAAATTACATTGTGGATCTGTAAAATGTGTGTGTGTGTGTGTGTGTGTGTGTTTTAAGGCTCTATCTTTTAAATTGTTAATCTGAAGTCTTTTTTTTCCCCCTTCCTGGCATAAATCTGGTACTTCCTTTTGCCAAGCCATTTCTTGTTCAAGGGCCACCCCAAGTCCCAGCTCTCTAGGGAAACAAATGATCTCCATCTGGGATGTGAGAGGATGAGTACTTTGATCCTGTTCTTTGAGTCTTAGTTTCTCTTTTATTGTTGGTTTTTATGTTGCAGTATTCTTTTTTGTTTAGGATATTTTCCAAGGTTGGCTTTGATTAAGACTCAGTTACATTATTGCAAAAGAATAAATAAGAAGAAAGATAATTTGGGGGATCTAGAATCCCTTTTATGTGAATATTTTCACATAAGAACTTAACAGGGTGTTATAAAAACTACTTTTTCTACTTCTTTTTGAAGCAAGTAGGGAAATAAGAGAGGAATATGGAGGAAATGCAGCACTAAATCACATTTCTGCAGAAATTTAATTCAATTTAGCAAACTTCTTGTGGCACAGGGGAGGAAATAATGTGGGCTTGAGTAATACACAGTCAAAAATTCAAATTTTTTATAATCTAATGAGTAATATTGCTAAAATATATTTAAAATGTTCTAACTTAATGCCGAGAGTCTTTTTTTCTGTAGCACCTGGAATTTCTTTATTCAAAAACATTTTCCAACACCTACAAAGTACAGGCATTATTAATGTTGCTAATGATATGAACATAAATGAGATAAGAGTCTTGCATTTGTGCAAGACACTGTTTAACAGAGGAGGCAGAAAAAACATAATGATTTTAAAATAAATATTAATTGACTAAAACAGAAGTTTGGATCAAGTGATAAGTGGAGGTACATGAAGGGATATATAATATTCATAAATAAGGAGATACTAACTTTAGATGAAATTTATTTTTATACATTCCTCCATTACAATTATAATGATTTGGATAGCAGATATAAGATTCTAAATCAAGTTGGGGATAGTAGGAGGGACAGAAGATGAGGAAATTTTAAATTATTCAGATAAAATTAATGAAAAGTAACTGACAGGATATAAAAGATGATGGAGAAGAAGTCAATGAAAATATAATTTCTGGCCTGAGTAAATGGTGACTCCATTAATTCAAGTTGGGAAAACAAGAATAAGAGTTGGGTTAGGGGTTTAGTTTTGTTTAGGACATGTTAAGTTTGACACCATAGACTGTGAGCTGAAGTTGATTGTCAGGCAGTTAGAAATTTGTGTCTGAAACTTGAGCTGTTGATATCAGTTTCACAGCATGTAACCTTGGGTGGAAGCTGATTGGTACTGAAGGAAGGTACTGAAGGAATGAGCACTAATGCACAAAAATGCATTCAAGTTCAAATTTCTACTATATCTAAGTCTCTTAACATTGATCTACAACATTGCTATGGAGTTTATATAATACTACATCAAAATACATTATTCTTTTACTCATCTCATTAACTGTTCCATTTCCACATCTGGCTAACATGGTGGTCAAAAGGCCCCTTTCCAGACAGTCTTGCTCATCTCCCCACCTAACCAGCCTTTTCCAATCTGTGCATACATACTTGGTGTTACGCATCTCATATAAAACAATTGTGAAAATGTGAAATACTAGGTTTTTTGGCATGGATTTCACTAGGATAAGACATAAAAATAATCTGATAATGTAACTGTATTTTTGTTCATTATAGTATGAATCCATGTAATTAAATTAGCAAAAATCCCATACATAGGGATTCGGACAATAATCTTCTTTTTAAAAATAAGACACTTAAGGGCTGGGGATATAGCTCAGTGCTAATGCACTTGTCTAACATGTTCGAGGCTCTGGGCTCAATCCCCAGTACCAAGAAACAAACAAACAAACAAATAAATAAAAACTTAATCAAAGAAATTAACTGTCATTGGCTAAGGTCATGCAATGATAGCTCTATATCCATACCTAAAAACTTTGCTTTTATTCAGGGAAATGGGTATAAACCTGAAGGAATTGTCTCTCTGTGTGTGTGATTCTCTTGGTGTGCATGTATGTGTGTGCAAGGGGATGAGAGACTGGGTGAATATTCATATTTATTAATACAATTATATAATATTGTATATTGCAATCTGGTTCAGTTACTCTCAGTTGATTTATTCACATTGTATTTGCAACTTGTAGTCTTATCTTCACTTTTTTTTTTTTTTAAATCATTTCTTGGTCAGGTTCCTTTAACTATCACGTTGTTAGGATTGGAGTGTACTTCTGGAAATAAGAATAGGACCCAAAGCTGGTGGATAATAGTGAATGGATCAGGGATGCTTTACAGCAAATCAAAAGTTATCTGCACAATAACCCTTTCCACTCTTTCCCAGCATTTTTATCCCTCTTGTGAAGGAGATCGTGAAAGTAAGCCAATGTTTTAGCAATCAAATTTAGTTCTATATTCATTGATCTCGCATTTTGTACCATCTAATAAGCAATGTGCTAGTACCTGGGATCCTAAGACTGTAAAGTAGATTTTGCCTCCAGACACTTGTGGTATAAAGGGAGGAGGCAAAAAGGTAATTAACAAACTATTATTTAATGTGCTAGGACTGTTAATAGAGGGATTCTTAAGGGGTTATGGGAGCCTAAAAGAGGGAACAGATAAGTCCAATAGTTAACAGGTATGATGACATTTGATGTGAAACTCAAAGTATGAGTGCTTTAAGTATCAAAGAAGGTGAGAAAAGACCTTTTAAGTAAAGGAAACGTGAGTAAAAGCTGCAAACAAATTACAAAGCTATATGAAATGTTCTTGGCTAATGACTAATTCAGCTTAACTGGAGTTTGAAGTGCATATCTCTCTCTCTCTCTCTCTCTCTCTCTCTCTCTCTGTATTTTTGTTCAATATACTATGAATGATATATCCATGTAATGCCACCAGCATTACATGGATGTGTGTGTGTGTGTGTGTGTGTGTGTGTGTGTGTGTGTGTGGTGTATGTGTATGTTCAGAAAGGAAGAAAGGAGGGTTGGGGAAGTGGAATAAAACAAGAATGGAATTTAGGATGCATGGAAACCTCTTACCTAAAGAAGAAACTTCTGCCTTATCCTCTTATTTCTCTCTATACAACTGAACTTACCCACAGTTGTGATGTATATGTTTTGATCAGCAATGCAACTTCAAGTATTCAGTGTTGGATAAGCTTGGTCTTTAAGCCAGTGTGCTTCCCTCTCTACATAGGGAGGTTGAAACCTGTAGCCTGAAGGCTTGGAAAACCTGCTCAGGCTGAGGAATGTGGGCCTGCAGGCAAGAAACCTGGTCTCTTTGCCCAGTGTAAACAGGAAGCAAGTAATGGTTGTAATAAGGAAAACTGAGACTCTAGGCAGTGAACTGCTGGCAGACAGCACCTGAAGCCACCAGAGGCCCAGGCACTCAGCTGGTAAATAATTGCTGTAAAGTCAAGAATATTTCACTCCCTCCCCTCAAGGGTGCTGATTTACTTTACTCTACCCAACGCAGAGCCCCTGTGTAACGGAGTTGTTAAAACTTGACCCTCTGTTTTTGAGACTGGAATAAAGGAGGGAGCCAGAGGTGGGTGTATAAAAGCTTTTAGAAGAAAGTATGTGGCTGGTGGCATTCATATCAGATGACACAGCGTTCCTGTCACACAGATTGAATTCAGGTGCTTGAAATGTTCAAGAGCCAGCTTGGGGACTTGGCTTTTTTGTCTGCCTCTCCTTCAAAGCTCTTCTTGTCTCTCTATAAACAAGTCTCTCTATAAGCCGGCTTGGAGAGGGCTCCCAGAAATGACTGGAAATGAAGTGCATCTGACTCTAATGAAATGCCAACTTCGTTGAATTTGAAATACTGTCAACTTTTTCTTTCCAGCACTTAGATTCTGAAGCCACAGAGGATTCTCATGAAATGAAGCTTATGATAAGGACTGAGGGAACATTCAATAATCCAAATTGACAAACATTGATTTAGGAAAAGTCACCCTAATGATCCAAAGGGTATTTACAATGAAAATGTTGAGATAATTGCATGTTGGCTTAAAAGCCATCATGTTTTGATGACGATGTCACTACTGAAAATAACAGTTAATATTTACTGATTATTGGGATGCCCTTTCTTTATGACTTTTGCAATCTTACTCCAAACTTCAGCCTCATCTTTTTTACTTCTCTAGTCCTTCTTGCAACAAGTAAGGATGTGGGTACACCTGCATATACACATGCGCACACTGCTCATACATAAATCCTTTATTTCATTTTATCTTGATAACTTGTAAATTTGATACTATTATTATCTTTATTTTATAGAAAGAAAATTATAAAATTCAGGATGATTGGATAACTTGCTCAAGGTCACATAACTAGCCAGTGCCATAGTGAGAGTAATACCAGATCTGTCTGATCCTAATACTTCTGTCCCATCATGCTATATGTCCTTCAGTTCAGTGATTCTTAAGGGGAAATGATTTTTGCCCCTGGGGGACATTGACAATGTCAGGAGATATTTTGGGTTGTCACAGTTGGAGTAGAAGTGCTACTGGTGTCTGATGGGTAGACACTAAAGATTCTGCTTAATATCCTAAAGTACACAGTACATTCTCCACCAGAGTAAAAACTGACTTGCCTCTAAGTGCCATTGAAAGTAGTCTTGATTTAGTTGTATAGAAAGCCATACTTGTGATTATGTTTAGAAAACTAGATTTATTTATTTGAATGGAGATATAAGTGAAATGCAATAGAAGAAAATTTTGTTTGGTTTTTATGTACTTATTTTCTTTCTTCTTTCTTTCTTTTTTTAAGATTGATTTTAAAAAATGGATAGGATACTAGGTCCTACAGACATTTGTGGATTAAATCATGGACTACCTAAGCTGGAAGTTCTTAGGCAATCTTAGTCCAGTGATTTTCATTTAAAAAAGTACCTTACAAATATAATTACTCAGAACTCAAATATATAAAACAGATAGAAATAGTTCAGCTCTTATAGATGTGATTGAAGATATGGAAACTGCCTGTTTTTTTGCCCTTTCTTCCACATCCTGTCCCCAAGCCCTCAGATACTTGCTGTACCAACATTATTAACAATAGTAACTTTTTTCTTTTTAAGAGAATATGGGTTTGAATGATAAATTATATGTGGTCATTCAACTATAAAGAAATGCAGTTACTGGGCACAGTGAGGCATGCCTATAATCCTAGCTACTCAGGAGGCTGAGGATCCTGTGTTCAAAGCCAAACTGGGCAAAACCAGACCCTCATCTTTAAAAAAGTAGAAAGAAAGAAAGAAGGAAATAGAGTGAGTGTGTGTCCTAAGTACGTGATTTGAAAATATTTAATTCAATACTTTCTCTGCATTTTTTCCAAGTGAGAAGCAGGAATCTTTTTCTAAATATTAGAATTTTAACACTAAATTTCTATATGTTAGAAATAACATATAGAAATTTAGTATTTCTCATAACAGCAGCATTATGTAGTAGAAAGGAATTTAGGAGCTAAGTTAGGGGAGCTGGGTCCATGCTTTTGTTGAGGTGCTCACTGGTTATTTGGTGTTGAACAACACTCTGAAACACTTGGATGAACACTCAGTTTACCAGTTAGATCCCCTCTGCATTTCCCAAGTGCCTACCACCTTGTTCAAGAGGAATTTTCAGAATTTGTTGATTTCTACCCTGTGTTCTACATCTTTTCTTGCTTAGGTTGTTAACTTCATAAATGTCATTCTTAACTTCTGGTTCTATGGTTATTATTATTATGGACATTTGAAGTGTAGATATGGGCTATTAATCTGTATGTTTTCTTCATGTTCAGACCCAGGTGCACATCTAACTGAAATCCTGGATCCCAGTATCTCACCATCTCCAAACTCTAGCCCTCCTAAGCTTCCTCAACTCATAATGATATTACTCTCCACCAAGTTGCTCAGGTCAAGATTCTGGGTATCACATTTGATTCCTTTCTTCTCTTCAGCCCTGTATTCAAGTGCACCAGCAAAGTCTATTGTCCTACCGCCCCTCCACCCCCAAACAACAACAACAACAAAATCCCTGGTTGAACTGAAGCTGTCTTGCTCCAAGCCACTAACTTCTTTTGCCTGGTTGCACTCTCCACACTCACCCATCTTGCCACTTTTATCCTTGACCTTCAAAGCAGCAAGGATTATTTTTAAAAATACAAATCAGACAGCATTGAAATTCTCCTTAAAAATCAGTTCCATTCAAAGCCCTTGATAAGACCTCAAAGACTCCCTATGCCATTGCTCCAGTCTCTTGTGATCCCATCTTACAGTCCTTTTCTGTGTTCCTTGAATATATAGTCTTTGCAAGAGCTATTTTTTTTTTCTTCCTGAAATACCTTCTTCACCTGACTATCTCCTTTTTATCATTTGGGACTTAGCTTAATTTTTACCTCCTCAGAAAGACTTGCCTTAAATATGATAAGTGAAGGAATTCTCACTCCCCTTACCACTTTTGTTTTTCCTCCTAGAGTCTATCACCATCAAAATCACTTGTATTTGCTTGTTTTTACCTTTTGTCTCCTATCACTGAAAGCTCAATAAGAGCAAATTCTTGCCTGTCTATTCATAGCACTTACATACTCAGGATATAGTGTAGGTGTTTTGTGAATATTTCTTCAATGACTGTAAGGGTCCTTTCCTGTTAATGACATGGAGAGTTATAGTACCAATACTACTGGAAATAATTTGTAGACACATAAAAGTCAAAGCAACTAAAATCAAAGTGGCATTTAGTAAATGTAGATGATAAATAAACTGAAAATTAACATATTATTTCTGAAATTAACAAAATTTGGCCACAGGAAATTTAGCCTTCGTAGAGTTAAATATTATTACAAACTTAATAGCGTTAAATTTAATTTAATACAATTAAAACTAACAACTAAAACCACAAGAAAGTAATATTATTAAAAGTAATACTCTTAGAAGATAAAATATAATGGTTAAATTTAAAATAAAAAATAAAATTTTACTGTCAAAGTTGCATAAAAAAGAATATATCCAGTGGAAAGTATTCAGAAAAAATTAAAATGGAAAACAAAATATTATACAACTGTTTGGGATAGATTAATTCTTCAATGAATTGTTTCAATGTATAGAAAACACATTTTTAATGTTTTACTAATGTTTGTATAATTTTTATATAGGTTTATATTAAAATATAAAAATAAGAGAAACAAGATAACAATATCTTGTAAACTTTTTCTTTAGTCTATTTCCTTGATCAGTTAGAAAACTTAAACAATCTTAGAATTGTTAGTAATTATGTGGCTGTATAACCAATGTGATCCTGCAATCTGTACAAGTGGAAAAATAAGAATTAATACCCCATTTGAATCAAATGTTTGATACGTCAAGATCATTGTAATGTTTTGAGCAACTAATAAAAAAATTAAAAGAGAAAAAAAGATTTTCTTTTAATTAAGATTTACAAAACTTCTTACTTTGAAATAACTTTAATTTCCAGAAAACTTACAAAAGTAGTAGAGTTTCCATGTCCCCCGTTATTCAGCCTCTGTTAACAACTTATATGACCATTATGTAGTTACAATATCAGGTAATGAAATACCAGTATAATACTATTAAATTAACTGAAAACTTTATTTAAACGTTTTCCCCCTAATGTCCTCCTATTGTTCCAGAATCTAATTCAGGACCTCCCTCTGCATTTAGTTGTGTGTCTCTTTATTCTTCTCCAGTCTATTATAGTTACTCAGTCTTGGTCTTTCTTCCATGACCTTCCCACTTGTGACAAATGCTGGAAGCTTATTTTATAGAATGCGTCTGAATCGTCGTTTTCCTGGTGCTTTCTGATGATTATATGAAAGTCTGCTTTTCTCCCAAAGATACCCTATTGATGATGCCATCTTCTCATGGGCATCATACTGTGGGTTTATGATGACTCTTCATCTCAGTATTAGTGATCCCCACCAAGTTCTTAAGAGGATGGTGGTTCTGGAGACTAGTAACAAGAGGAACCCTTGGTCTGTCTGTACTATGGATGGAGAGTCATGAAGAACATGCAAAACCCTGCTTGCCTGTTACGTTCTTTTTTATTTTTTATATTTTTGGTACTGGTAAGCAAACCCTCTGAGCTACATTCCCAGCCCTTTTTAACATTTTATTTAGAGAAAGGGTCTCACTAAATTGCTTAGGGCCTAGCTTAATTGCTGAGATTGGCTTTGAACTCACTTGATCTTCATGCCTCGACCTCCAGGATTATAGCTTCAGGGATTACAGGTGCACACCACCATGCCTGGCTCTGTTACATTCTTTACCCTCAGTAAAATGAGTCAATTTTTAAGTTTTTTGATATTATCCAGTTAGGTGAATATTACTTTAATGAAAAATAGACAGGGACAAATACTTTGGATTGTTTTGGAGTCCCACAGACATTGAAGTACTTCAACAAACTCTAGTTTTATCAATAAACTCTATTTTTATCATCAAAATCATTACTTTTTCTTTCTTTTTTATCTCTGATATTATCTTAATAACTGAAGATTTCAATGCTTCTTTTCAAAAAGACTCAGAAAGGGGAAATGAATATAAAATGCTATATTACTCATCTATTTTGGATCTTTCTTCTTCCTGTCATTCCTTCCTTCCTTCCTTATGGGTTAGGTCAAATAATAATGATAGATACATTTTCAATTTCATATTTTTTCTTATCATTTGGTGTAAAATAGAAATATAGGATATAATGAATATGGACAATTGAATTATGGTGAAAAACTGACCACAGTTTTCTCCTACTGGGATTCCTCACAAGGACATACTTATGGGTTGATCTCTTAAAGTAAACACTGGCCTTCTCTTGGAGAAATGAAAAAAAAAAAACAACAACAACAACAACAATCCCCTTGTAGAGGATGATTAATAATTTTCTTTTAACTTGAAATGAATTCAAGGAGTTTTAGTTCAGGTTAGGAAGCCAGTTGCCTAAAAAATAGGCTTGAACCTGGCTTTGAGTAGGCCTGTATTCCTAATGTTCTTTTTACCATGATGCAGAAAGTAGAGTTACTGTGGGTAGCTCATTTACTCTCAGTATGTCTAACATGGAAATGATGATACATTTTTCACCTGTTAGGCTTTTGTCGGAATGAAATAGTGAGGACTTTCTGGGAATACAAAGATAAGAGATTGCCTTATCTATAGCTCTGTCATACTCCCTGGATTGCCCTCTTCTTTTGATGGCAAATGAAGAAGTTCAATACCACCTGGCTTGATCAAAAGAAGCAAAAAAAATTTTTTTTTGGCTCATTTAACTTAAAAGTTCAGGAGTTGGCTTATCTAGTAATTTAAATAACTCTTTCAAGGATTTCTCTCTCTGCCCAAGTCTTAGTTCTCTCATCCTTGGATATTTGTTCAGTCAGGTTTGCTGTTTGTGACAAAATGACTTTCTGGCTCATATTCTATAATTTTGGCAAGCACAACTGATTTTGTGCCCATGTCTGAACCAGAGGGAAAGATCCCCTGACTGGTGTGGCCTGAGGTGAATGCTAATGCCAGTTCCACTTAAACTCTACTTAGGAACCAAGTGGAAGAGAGTGGTTGTGCAATGGAGAGTTGAGGTACTATTAGAAGGAGAACTCCAAAGGATGGAAAGTCTGCTGGGATGGAAAAAAAATAGCTCCTGTCCACCAGGCCCTCCTTAACCTGTTGAACCTCTTTCCACCTATTGAAATTCTATCAATCCTCTAAGGATTGTCTTAAGAGTCTCCCTTTGAAGTCACTCCTGATCCTCTAGCCAAGAATCGTGTCTTCCCCTTTTGTGTTCTTTAGCACTTTGTGTCTTTTTTTTGGGTGCTTATTTTAGTAAACTCTATGTTATTGGTACAAGTTCACTTTTTAGATTTTCTATTGTCAATTTTTGAGGGCAGATACAGTATCTTACTTCTCTTTAAATCTTCAACAGGGCCCAACAAATGCCTGATTTATAATAGACTATCAGCAAATATTTATTAAACTGTCTTCTTAATGTTGTATAAGTTATGAATAATGGAAAATAAACAAGATAATTTTATTATGTACATAATTTATTAACTGATTAATTTATGAAAAGACAAACAGAAGTGATGTTAACTATTCTAAGAAGCCATTTATGTTTAAGAAATAAGAACTGCGGCCCCAGGAGAGTGATCAACCATTGTGAGGACTTACTGGGAGGGGGTGCTGCAGGATCTACTCTTCATTCACTAACTCTATGCCTTCCCCTTTTGTTCTTCAGTTGTCTGGGTTCACATCGAAGCTTGTTTCAGCTATCCAGAATGCCCATAAGAATTCTGCTGGATCTGGAAGAGAAAAAGGACTGATGGTGTTAACCCAACCCATTTTGATTGAGACCTACACAGGGCTGATGTCATTTATTGGAAATCGCAACAAACTTGGCTATTCTCTTGCCCGTGGGAGTATTGGTTTTTGAGACTCTTTTTGGTACATTATCCATAGATATGCCATTATTGAAGATTTTGCTTCAGTCCACTGTATTTTTGGATAGAAACAGTTAGAATTTTTAGATAGTACTATATGACTTTGAATATTTAATATTTCAAGGAAACTGAAAGCTTGATTGACTGGATAGATACACATTTCAGGTATATCTATTTTACTAAATTTTATTAAAATTGGAAAATAAATATTGCTGAACCCAAGTAATGTTATCAAATAAGTGCCTGATCATAAACTCTGAGCAGACTCTGGTTTCTTTTTTCTCCTGCTTATTATGTGTAGGCATTTGCTAGGTTCTGGTCTTCACCCTTCTGATCCATATGTATTCCCCATTAGTTCTCCCTAGCTCTATTATTGTAGCTATCACTTTTATGAAGATGACTTCCACATCCTTATCCACACCCCCAGTATTTACTCCAAGATTCAGTTTCACATTTCTGTTTGCCAATTGTGTACATATCAGTGTTCCAATGGCCCTTCAAATTTAGCATGTTTATGGTCCCATTTCTCAATCACTGAAATCCATCAGTTTTCACTTGTATAAATGCATTCCATATCGTACAACATCTGTATGTGGTTTGGCCTTGTATCCCGATATCCAGACATTGAGCTTAAACCTCATTCTCCTTTCACAACTGTTCAAATATTCCTTCTCCTTTCCATTCTCATAGTGATAGGACTAGATCAAGATTTTAATTATGCTCATATATGATTGTTACAATATCCTTTAATTGGGATCCCTATTCCAAGGCTGTTTCTATCCTTTATGTGCTTGGTTGCCAGATTCTGAAAGCACAGTTTGATTGTATCACTCCCTGGATTAGGAATTTTCAATGACTCATCTCCCTTTGCATATTTTTTGTTGAAATGTTTTTATTCAGTAATGGATCCTTTCTTCAAATAAAATCTCCCATAGGAGCCCCTAAACACCTCAAAAAAAAAAAAAAAAGTAGGAACTCTGTAATTGAAGTGCATATGGGAATGTCATTGGTCTCTCACTGTTTAAGTCTCAGATTGCTCCATTTGGGATTGATTACCATAAAATTATTACAATAAACTTTTTGCCTTTCCCAGGACCCAATAGTTATTGCTAATGATCAGTTAATTACACCCCCCACACACACACACACTTTGGGAAAAAGCTGAAGCAATCATATGAAACCATGTCCATGGATCTTAGAGTGTTTTGAGAACCACATTTTCAAAAACATTATCCTAACTCACTTTGTTCCCATTACTCTTATTTTTCATTTCTTCTTTGTGTCTCCATAAGTTAGATCTAATTTTTAACAATCCAGGAGAGGGTTTTTTTTTTTGTAATTTTAAATCTTACTTTATTTAAATACATTTAGAAAAGCATCTTTTTGAATATTGATTACCATAAAATTATTACAATAGACTTTTTGCCTTTCTCAAGACCCAAAGTTGAGATATCTTGGTTGACATTCAAATTGAAAACTCCAGCTAAGTTTTTTGTTTGTTTGTTGTTTGATTTGGGCTTGTATCACTTATTTCTAAGTCTTAAAATATCTTACTTTCTCAATTTCAAATATTTATTCTCTGATACATTTACAAACAACAATTTGATGTAAGCCTTTAAAACCTCAACTTTGAATATCCCTTATTTTATTTTGTCTCTTTTTTCTTCCATTAATATATCTGTCCTTTCCTCTTGTCCCCCTTTACATTACTCACTCCCTCCCCAATATTAACAAATATTGTTATAGTCCCCAAGGCAAGGAACTTCTATTCAGACTGTGAAAGGAAATGTTGAAATCCTTAGCTGTCCTGTCAACAGTAGTGGGATGAAAAGTCGTTAGATTATTTTGGCAGTGGTTCTGAAGCAGGCATTATTGGCAAATTATTGTAATATTGCTCCCTGAAAATCCCCATATGGCTCAAGATAGTGGCATTTGCTGGCAGAAACCTTTGAAATGTCCAGCACATTCTTCTGAGGATTGCTCTGACAATTGACTTCTCTCTGCACATTTGTCCCTTTTGTAACTGAGGCCAGCCTGTTCCCTGATATCCTCCTAAAGGACACAGTGTAGCAGCATCAACAGGAACTTTGCTTAGAAAGGATGAAAGGAGGGAGCTACTTCTTATTCTTGAGACCTAGTCTGTGACAATAGGATAAGCGTTTAATGGAACCAAAACTGTTTCATGTGAAGAAGTGAACTCAGAGTTGACATGAGAACTCTTTACCCTTCATGGGGACTGCCTGCCAGATAAGATATTCCATTAACTGATAAATGGGACCTAGAAGGCAGGATTATGACCAGAGTGTGAGAGGATTCAGGAATTAGGATAGCAGTTCAAGATAAGAAGAACTTCTTTACAGTTATAAGTGTCCACTGATGGAAAGGGTTGCTTTGTGAAATACTGAGACCCCCTTCACTCAAATGTACCAGAAAAAAATAGATAAAGGGGATATTATAAAAGGCATTGCTGTATTGTAACATTTGGAGAGAAGAAATAATCATTTAAGGCTAGTGATCTTATAATTCTCCAAATAATTATTGCTAATGATCAGCTAATTACACCCCAAACACACACACTTTGGGAAAAAGCTGAATCTATCATATGAAACCATGAAAGATTAACTTTTCTAATGTTTAATTGTGTCTTCCCCAATTTGGAGACAATGATACTATTTCTGCCTGCTGCATAAAGATCTTTTGAGGGTTCAATAAAAGGAAGACAAATTCTTTTATTAAATATAAAACACTGAATACCTTTCTATAGAGTGTTGTGACTTCAGTAGCATCAAATGGGACAAATCCAAGGCAACTCAATTCACTTCCCTCCAAGAGTTGTTTCTTGGTCACCATGGACTTTCTCATTTGATGCTTGGTGTTTTCACTTAGCTTCTTTTTCCTTATGCACAATTGGCACCAGAATCCTGGGGACCTTCATGTATATCTGAGTTTCTTCAGACTGATATCTGAAATGTCCACTTATATTTCCCAAAGGAATACTGTAAGTTTAACAATGAATAGAATAGACAGGAGGCATTAAGTACTATCACCACAAAAGTGTCAAGGTGAATGTTCCTCATTATTGGATCTTTATTTCGTTCAGTAATTCTCACAAACTTTTTAATAAGCCTCCTTTCAGAAATGACATAAGTATATCCACTGACTAATTCCTCACAGTCTTTTGATACATCTTGGTCTGTTTTGATGGTTAGGAAATTCTCCTTGTGTTGACTTGGAATCAATAATGTCTGTCTGCTGTCTTTTCACTTAAAAAACAAAACTGTTATGGATTAGAGTAAGGTAAGCTTGGGTTTTCATGTCAAGATGTGGAGCATTAGGTTACAGAGGCAAGACTGATGAATTCTCTAGAGTTTATAAGAGGGGATGTCAAAAGTCAGAATGCCTCACCTTCCAGAGGCCAATCAAGCTTCTTCTTCTGCCTGACTTTTGGCTGTCTTTTAAGTGGAAAAGAGTGGGTGATTTGTGAGTTGGCTGTTTTTGCATCATTCGCCTTAAGGCTCACTTTCCTTGTCCCTTTGCTGTGCTGTTCTAAGGAAGCCAATTCTCAGAGCCCTGGGGCTAAGATAGCATGGAAACCACCTACTCCAATGCTTTCACTTCACAGACTATGAAGCAAAGGCCTAGAAACTAGGAAGAAATTGGTAAAAAAAAAAAAAAAAAAAAAAAAAAAAAATGGCAAATTCTTGGCAATGCTGATATTAGAGCAAATCTCCCAATTCCTATTTTTGGCACACTGCGCTTTCCAATATATCATCTCCATTTGCAGAGGCCTGTCATCTGAATCAGTGTATCATATTTGCTGGGTTAATTCTAAAGTGAGAAAACAATAGATCATAGCTGTTAGGGGGAATTTCCAGAATTTATCTTTCTTTTCTTAATGGCTAAGGTCACTCACAGACCTCTCTGATTTCCCATCTGATCAAAACGCGCAAACAAAGCGGCGGAAGCCAGCAGTGCCAACAGATATTTTGTTAGGCCGCTTTACCTCTGCCTGGCATTTTGTGGGGCAGGAGAGGGAGGGCAAAAGTATTAAATTTAGGCTTAAAAGCTCCTCAGAAATTCTTTACACACAGGAGACCAAGTTGGAGAAAAGAAGATGACTTGTGCCAAGGGGAAGAAAAAGAGAGGCTAATGCCTGTGGTTTTCAAAGGTTAATAACAGCAAAAAAAAAAAAAAAAAAAAAAAAAAGTCCAAGTATTTGCTCAGGGATGAATGCTCGTTGGCTCTCAGCCAACAATTATACAAGGGCTTGTGCCCACATCCTGTAGCTGTGGTTTAGGGACGCTGCTCATGAGTGACTTCTTATGCTTAGTGGCAGGAAACTTTAGTCACTGATGTGTAAACCCTCCTTTGGTCTGCACCTCCCACAATGTGCTCTGAAGGCAGTCAGGGGGCCAGGCATCCCGATTTCCTTGCAGATACCATTCCCCAGAAGCTAATGAAGAACTTCATTTGGGATTTTGGTAATGACCAAGCATCAATCAATATTTATTCCACCTAATTTTGGCAACCCCTTAGAATAATTCTGCAGCCATTGATCCCAGATGTGGTTTTGTTGCTTGAGCAAAGCACCTGGTATGCAGTTATTGATTTGCTATATTTTTGTACCCTCTCCTTTCCTTTCCTTCCTTTTCCTTCTGTCCCCTTCCCCTCTTCCCCCTTTTCTTCCTTTCCTCTCTCTCCTTATTATTAAGACCAGCAGAAGCAGTTAGCTTTCAGCTGAAAGTATCAAAAACATAATCAGGGTTACATCAACCTTTCAACCCTATGCTATATTCTAGTTAGCAGGGAACATGTTGACCTCTCCAGTATCCCACTGGTTCATTTTAATTGCTTATATCATGTTGACTGATCCAGGTAAATAGGAAGTAATAGCTATTAATAACAATTGTGTAACACACACACACACACACACACAAACATCATCTCTTTAAAATTCTTGGGATTTTGTCTCCAAAAGTCACATTGGGTATTTCTCAGGGAGATCAGTGTTCTGGAATGTGTTAATATGATCCCCATAAGACAAGTGATAAATTGTTGTACTAATTGACTAAGAAAGAGCCACACCATGCTTAATGGAGTTCTTTTGGAAATAACATGTACCTCATTTGGATCTGCTGCTTGAAACTATTGAGCAATTTATCCAGAGGACTGCAAATTTTGAGTGGAGCCCAGAATAGAGGAAGGATCTGGAGTAGGTCTAGGTTACTATGTATGCTGCTTTACCATTTGGACTATATGCTACAGTAGAACTAATGGTACTTGAAGTAACTGTGGCAAATAGAGATTTTAATATAGAACCCTTGGTCAGTTCCTCTATGTGAATCACTTGGGATTTTAAGCACATATAAGCTACCCTTTCAGGTAACTACCTTCTTTTTGAGAAAGAGCTTTGGGCTTGCCACTGGACTCTAGTATAGAGTAATCAATTAACATAGGGCAGTCAATTGCCGTGCACATAAGCTGCTCACCATATACTGGATGTTGTTTGACCTGTCAAAGTATAAGGTTCTGCAGGTGCAACAGCACTCTATCATCAGTGGGAAGAAATTAACACAAGATAAAGGTCAAGCAGGTCCTGAAAGCACATGTAAGTTTCACTAGCAAGTGCCCAGAGGACCACAATCCTTATTTTGCTATATTTTCTTCTCTCCAGCAACCCACGCTTATGACCTCATGGGGAGTTCCCAGTGACCAATGAACTGAAGAAAAAACAAAAAAGAGTTGAGCCTGTTTTACAGATGTTTTGCTGTATCACCTGAAAGTGCACAGTTGTGGCCCCTACTCCATGGTAGACCTGGAAACACAATGGTGAAGGAAATTTCTCTTAGTGCTTAAAACAAATAGAATTCCATTTCCCTGTTTTGCCTCAGAACCACTGTCCATTTCATCTGTGAAGATACTGAGAGCTGTGATAAAACCCAGTTATTTTTAGGGAGCTTGCCAGCGCACAGACATGATGCTAGTTCTTCCATTTTGCTTATAACAAGTTGAGTTTCACGTAGCAAAAACCATGCCACTATTTTAAACATAGTATTTTAGTGAGTGGAATTAATTACTTACAACTTCATTAGAAAAGCTGAGGTAAACCTGGGATTTCAGAAGTAACTCCAGAGCAACATTGCAAAACTAGCCCACCCACCCAGGTATTAGTCATGTCTTCCATGCAGAAAGCTAGCTATTCAGGAAGTTGCTATCCCAACAGCAGGCACCAAAGTCACATGACCTTAGCTGCAATTGACCAGGAGCTTCTGTTGGAACTGCTGGCTTTAGAATGGCCTTGTGTCTGCCATATATACACCAGAAAAATGGATATGACACATTCTGCCCTCTTCCTTCTAAGGCATCCTGAAGCAGGACTTGGAAAGAGGTTTCCATTTCTTCCTCTTAATAGTGATTCTGAGAATTTATGGAGTAATTGTATATACCAGGAAATGTGCTAAGATCTTTGCATTAAGTATATCAGTGAAACCTCAAATAACTTTCTCAGGAATATAACTATAATGTCACCTCTTCAATTTTGAGATGAGAAGAAGTGAAGTGCAAAGAGGTTAAGAAACTTGGCCAAGATTGTATAGTCCTATGTGGAAGAGCTTGGTTAAATTAGAAATTAATCGGGTCTAAAAATCTAACTGCAAATAAATCTGCAAATTATATTATTTAGGGTTGTAAACTCTGCAATCCAAAGGATCTACTAGAAGAAAATTGAAATGTATGTTGAGATTGCCATTCCATGGGATCCACAACCTGATATCTGTTTCTCCTTTGATTGACTGTGAACTACTTGACAGTATCCCAGTTTCTCCCCTAGCACAGCCATTTACTTATGTTAGGCATCCAGGAGATGTGCTCTTTGATACTGATGCCATAAATATTTTGGTTTTAACCCATTTCAGTAGCACATGCTTCAGCTGCTGTGAAGCCACTGACTTTTTGTGGTCTAGTTTTATAGCAGCAGACAGATTTAAGCCTTCTCTCTGACTTTGGAAAGAAATAGTATTCTGAGTTCACCAAAGGCCTTTTTATTCCCCAAGGACTTTATTATGGTTACATAAAAATCTACATAGCAACACTCAGAATGCATCATAGCTACAGAAAGTGAGAAATTCATTTGACTAGGGAAAAAAGTCATATGGATAATTATCTGAGTGAGGTCCAGGGGGCCAGTCAGGAATGTGTTAGTTTCAGAATGGAGTTCAGTTAGCGGAAGCACAGGACACACCTAAAGTAAGCAAAACATGATGGCCTGGTAGATACTCTGGCCAGAAGAGGTGTGTCAGGAGGAGGCGATAAGCTGAGTCTCTTCTGGCTAGCTATGGACTTCATGGGTAGTGAGCTGCAAGCAAGTAGTGGAGACCAATCAATTGACATTAGCGGCTTTCCAGAGAGCAGTTCAGTAGCAGAGGCAGGGAAAGTGGGAAGAAAGCAATGGCTTCCATGGGAAATGCAATGTATGCATATCTAAATAAGTTGAATTAAAAGAGCTGGTGAAAATGACCAGTCCAATTAGGAGGTACAATTAAAGGCATATTTTTCCAGATACAGGGACTTTGCCTAGAAATAAAAGTCAGGGAGTCATCCAGAAATGAGTAGTAATTAAAACTTGAAAAGTGGATGAGATTGCTTAGAGTAAGGATATAGAACAATGCTATCCAATAGAACTTTCTGCAATGATGGAAAATTCTCTAATTCTTAGTTCTTTGTTACCCATCACTTTAGCCACCAGCCATGAAATATGTCAAGTGAGGCTTAAGACTGAAATCACTTTATTTTTATTAGTTTATATTTATATGGCCGCATGTGTCTAGAGGCTGTCCTACTACACAGCATAGATAAAGCATGAAGAACAGAATGTCTGAGAACTAAATCCTTAATAATAGCAATATTGAATATCTGAGGTTATCTTGGTGCTTCCTGCCAATGATATGAAAGAACTTTCAAGTCTTCATGAATTACATTTTTCTTCTATATTTTATCAAGTGTTTAAGAAAATCAAATAATACATATGACTTTGTGTTAGAAACCAACATCTTCTCAACTCCCTTTCCTACTTCCAGCTTAGTACAATTATTTTAAGAGCCATTCTTTATGGTTCTGCTGGGGATCACTTCTAAAAAGTTTCTGCAAACCTGAATGGTTAGGAAATCTTATTGAAAGCAGATTTTTAAGATGATATGTCATCAGAAAATCAAACTGGCTCAACTTTCCAACTTTCAGATCATATGACCTTGCTCAAGTCATTCTACTTTAAACTCTAAAAAGATGTTTATATTTCTATTTATTGTTTTATTGACATCAGTTATTATTGACCTTCTTCCTAAAAGAATAAGACTTTTTTTATCTGCACTGTACTTCATACTTCTTTCCCTTTCCTTTTAAAATGTTTATTATTTTCACTTGTCTTTTGATTACATTTATTACTTATGTAATATGTTTTTGCTTCTATTTCTTTATCAACTTTAGTTTCTATCTCTTCTTTTCCTCTATGAAAATAAAGATACTGGTGAGATTGCCCTATTTTTTTTTTTCTCTAGCAACTATTATTTTGGGCATTGATTCTAAAAAAAGATAGTGTTGGGTCTGAAGAAGGCACATGAGGCTTAAATTGTTGGCTGATGTGCTTGAGTTTTTCATCTTATTTTGCTAGCAAACACACAAAAATAATATCATTGTTTACATGCGATCAGACTACAAAGTGTATCATATGTTTTATTTTATTTTGGGGCTATCGGGATTGAACTCAGGGTCACTTGGCCACTGAGACACATCCCCAGCCCTATTTTGTATTTTATGTAGAGACAGGCTCTCACTGCTTAGCACCACTATTTTGCTGAGGCTGGCTTTGAACTTGTGATCCTCCTGCCTTAGCCTCCCCAGTCACTGGGATTATAAGCATGCGCCCCGGCTTTATCATGTTTTGTTTTACTGTGATTCTCTTATAGACCCCTATGCTATAAATATCTTTGTCTTGCAGATAAAACAATACAAATAGAAGTAGAATGACTTGAGCAAGATCATATGATCTGAAAGTTGGAAAGTTGAGTCAGTTTGATTTTCTGATGACAAATCACCTCAAAAATTTGCTTTCAATAAGATTTCCTAACTATTCAGGTTTGCAAAAACTATGGGCTGGGCTACATATTTACAATCCACAATGCATGTTGGAGCAAAGAAATTTGAAGCTTGTGTGCTGTGACCACATTTTCTTTCAAGGAACTCTAGAAATGCCTCCAGGCATTAGGGTACTTCATGAACCCAAGTTGAAAAATGCTTACCTATGGGTAAAGAATCATCCAACATTAAACTAACATTTACCAAGCACTTATTTGCTGGCATCTGAGCTAGGATATTTCATATGTATTATCTTATTTTGTCTTTTAGCAGCTCTCTAAGTAAAGAATACATCAGAGAAGAAATAAGTAGTTCAAATGTCAATAATTTATCGCTGTGATCGTATCCTTTTTTTTTTCATAAAATGGGGAAGAATAATTCGTGACTCAGATACATAACAAACAGAAAAATTAAATTTGGTACAATGAAATAAGGTAGGTGGTTTAGTTGCTTGGGAGACGGGCAATATGAGAACATAACACTGATGAGTAATAGTGAAGTATTATACAACTTTGGTCCTGTAACTAGCAATGAAATTGACCCAAATGCATGGACATCAGGGAGCTCTTTCTGTGCATAAAGCAAAAGACCTTGAACTTTCTTCCAAGTTGCTAAATTCAAATGACAATCTTGCTAGAATGACTGAATAAGGTTGGGTCCCTTATACACCAAACCCACCCAGGAAATTTCCAGTCATTCTCAGTAATCCTGTGATTAATGTAAACTCACTAAAGCGGTATTTCAGGCAAAGGGTGGATCTATGTTTCAGGATGACTGAAGTTTATTTGATTGAGGGGGCAGGGGGTAGATTTCTTTAACAAAAAAGAATACAACATTATAAATACAAAATTAGGCACAAACATGAATCTTTTGGATGACAAAATTAATCTCTAACAGTTACAGATATTATAAGCCTGAAAAATTAAGAATCCAGAAAAAAGCATAAGGCATTTATTATTTAACATATCACTATTAATTAACATATCACTATTATTAATTAACATATCATACTTATTGTTACTACATATTGGTTGATCACCTCTTCATATGACAAAATCTTCATATGACAAAATCTTTTCTCAGTTGACTGAAATATGTTTTTGTAAAAGAATTGATAGTTTAGATAGTTTTCACTGTTTTATGATTGGTAATATTATCATAAAATTAATAAAAAAATGTTTTCAAACATGGGAAAACATTGCATCAAGTTTCTTTGACACATGATATGTAAATATTGGAAGAATTTTCACAGACAACCTGACTTTATGTATTTTCAATCTTCTTTTTCTCCAAAACCCTCAAGCTTCCTGTGCTCCCACGCTTCATTCATTCTTCTGTATGAACTGAACTTTGGCCCTGCCCTTTGAATCATAGTTGGTTGTAGCAGTGTTCTTGGAGGCCAGTCTTATAGTCTTATAACAGAGTAAGTAAACACTCAACTCTTCATGAAAGCAACAGGGAACCATATAATTTTATTCTACTAAACCCCAGATAAATGTAAGCCTACCTCAACAGTCCCTAAACCAGATCACACCATCTTAACACCTAACAGGAAGGTGTGAGTGATGGAAGGGAAGACAGATTGAAGAATAAAAGTGTTCTTAACCAATAGTTAAAATAGTTTACTTTTAAAAATTAAAAGAAAGCAAGAAAGAAATAAAAGAAAAGACCACTTAAACACATTTCTAAGGTCTTTCCCAGAGCCTTAGGAGCCATTAAACAGAAATATTCTGAAAACTTCACTAACTTCAAAGTAAAATCCACTCTGGCTGCAGAACTGTTGAAGGACTAACACATTTAGACTGCAAGACATTGATTCCAGAACCAGCATAACATAGACAAACTCACTATGTGGACCTTGGGAAAGTCATTCACCCTGTGAGCCTCAGTTATTTCTCAGAAGAAGAAGAAGAAGGAGATGGAGAAGGAGAAGGAGAAGGAGAAGGAGAAGAAGAAGAAGAGTTTTGAATAGGTAACACCATCTCTGACATTGAGATGTATTTTAGTCAATTTTTTTTTTTTCTGACTAAAAGACCTGACAATGACAACTTTAGAGGAGGAAAAGTTTATGTGAGGGCTCATAGTTTTAGAGGTCTTGGTCCATAGACAGCTGGCTCCATTCCTTGGGGCTTGAGGTGAGGGAGAACATCATGGTGGATGAATGTGCAGAGGGAAGTGATGATGATCAGAAGCAGAGACTTATATGATGATCAGAAGCAGAGACTCCACTGGCCAGATACCAAACATGTACCCCAAAGATATGCCCCCAATGACCCACCTCCTCCAGCCACACCTTACCCACCTGCAGTTAATCCCATTAGGGGGATTAGTTCACTGAGTGGGCTAAAGGTCTCCTAACCCAATAATTTCATCTCTGAATGTTCTTGCATTGTCTCACGCAGGAGCTGTTGAGGAACACCTCACATCTAAATCATAACAAGATGCATCAGAGAGAACTGACTGTGATGGTAAGGTGCACTCATATGGGGGCACATATGAGTGCCTTTATGGTTCAGGTCACAGAGGTAACTCTAGTGAGGAAGTGGTTACCTCGTCTTTCAAGAAGTCAGACAACTCTTTTTAAGGAATAAAAGAACAGATTTTCTAGGGACTTTAGTCCACTTTGCATCCCAGTGATTTCCATGTGCATCACTAAATGATTGACAAGGGGCTTGTTTCCGTGGTAGCCATATCTGTAGTGCCTAGCAGCTGGAGGGCTTAACCCAACCCTGTCACAGCTTCCTCAGTTGGGCTTGGCATCCACTTAACTAAAGCATTCAGGGCAGGACTTGACAACTCTGTACTTTAGGCCCTGGAAGGGATTCCAGAATCGAGAAGAGAGTAGCACAGCAAAACCACTCATCTTGGCTCTGAAGTTTTACATGAGTTAAGGTCTCAAGGGGTACGTCCTAGCTAGAATGGAATGTTTATATCAATGGAGTCTTGAGGAGCTCTTGGATGCTGAATGAAGCATTTCTTAGTGGGTGGGGCTCTCCAGTGTTATTTTTTAACACTGCTTGGTGCTGATTTTGACAGGACAATCTCCTATCCCACTGGTCCACTGGGCTAAATTTGCTTCAACTCAATCACAATAACTGCTACCTCTCTAGCCACAATCATTTCTGACTGTTTCTTACTGTTCTCGTCTAGCTGCCTGTCCCCTAGGTTAGTCAACGTTTGACCACGATCCCTTTGCTTGAATGGAGGTCCATGCCTAAAAGTTAATAGACAGTCACAGCTGTGTGAGATGATCCAGGCGTAGAGTACATTCTAAAATAGAACCAGGCCACAGAGGGCATGGAAACATGCCGTGCTCAGGGTTGCCAGAGAATGCAGCCCTGAAGCTTGGGTTTTTCACGCCTCAAACTCATTAAGCCCCCAGCCTGCATTTCACACATCACATCCCTCCAGAATCTCTGGCTTCCTTCCTTCAAACAGAATACCCTTTTCTTCCTCAAGTGGCTTAATTGTTTTTTTACCAATTTGTTATTGATATTACTATTCATTCAGAATTTTCCAAATGCCAAAGCTATACCAACGGGGAACAGAATGTCCCTGCGGAGAAAAGAATTGCTCTGATTACCAAAATTACTGGATTATAGGCACACAGAGCTGGAGGGTATCCTGCAAATCATATCATTCTACTAACATGGTCCTACGGTGTGGGCAAAAAGAGGAACAAAGATCTCACAGTGAGTTGGGTCATAGCCAACAAAGTGGAAACTGACTCCTGGATTTGGATTTGTTTCTATTAAATCATTTTAAATTTATGTTCTTAACACCAAATAATTTGTGAAGATACTTAGGTGTTGTAAAAGTAAGCACCTGCTACAATCATAGCTAATTCTTTATCTTTTGCTTTCATTTTAGAGTAGAGCCTGACCTAAAGAGGTGCCAAGAAATTATCTCCCGACAGATACAAACATCCTGGATATTTGTTTTCATTATCCAGGTCTCCATATAGAAATATCAAGGTCATAACTAAATACGATTCAAGTACATAAGCATAGGTGCTACCACTGGTACAATGGTGTATCAAGGAAAGAATGGAATAAATACTCTGCTTGGATGAGGTTCTAACATAGCAAGAGCATAGAGCAGCCCTCCTTCCCATCTCTACATGCTGTGATTGTAGAGGAAGGCATATTGGTGTGTATGTGTGTGTGTGTGTGTGTGTGTATTTCTAAAAGGTATACGATATAGAGGGAAGAAAGAAGAGAGAACAGTCAATTTATAACTGCAATAACTGCAATGTCCAGGACTGTGCTAGCATAGCTCAGTGGTAGGGTTCTTGCTTGCCATGTATACATAAGGCCCTGGGTTTAATCCCCAGTACTGCCAAAGAATAAAATAATAATAATATAAATTAATTAAAAACTTGGAAGTTTAGGGAAGTTTTTCATGGTAGGTGGTATTTGAATTGGTCTCCAAGGATGGGAAAAGAATTTTCCACTCACACAAGATAGGGGAGTGATAGAAGTTGAGGAGTGGTGTTTACATAGCACACACTGAGGAAGGTGCTGAGAAAGTTGCCTGCAATGTGTGGCCCAATTTGTATCCCATGGCTGGTGATAAGGAGGAAGCACAAAGTGTTACTCAAAAGGGACGATTCTATACTAAGTGAAGTAAGCCAATCCCCTAAACCCAAAAGCTGAACGTTTTCTTTTATATGTGGATGCTGATCCCTAATGGGGATGGGTGTGGGAGCATGGGAGAAATGGAGGAAGTTTGAATAGGGAAAAAGGTAGGGGAAGGGAGGGGGTGAGGGGAAGAAGGAAAGACAATGGAATGAGATGGATATCATTAGCCTAAGTACATGTATGAAGACACAAATGTGTGACTCTACTTTGTGAACAACCAGAGACATGAAAAATTGGGCTCTATATGTGTACTATTAATTGAAATGCATTCTGCTGTCATGTATAACAAACTAGAGTAAATAAATACATTTTTTTAAAAAGGGACGATTCTCAGTTAAATCTCAATTTCTTATGGTGAATTCCTACATCAGGGGCAAACACCAAACAGGTAGGCTTTTCAAATTTTGAAACTTCCCCATTTGAGTGATTTCACAACAATGAAGTGTCAAGGTCGTCCTACTTGCCAAGGTTTATATCACTTGCTAACTCTGGAACCTTAAGAGCCTGACCCAATCCTCTTGGAACTTACATTTTCTTATCTATACATCTTATCCAAGATCCATGCAAAAATTAGAATGACATAAAGCTTGAAAATTTCTTAGTTATAGTAGTACTTGGCACATATGTAAGTTCTTCCCCACAGTTCCAGTTTCCCAGGGGCTAGAAGTCAGACATGACAACTGGACTAGCTGGATCACATCTTGAATTTTCAGCTGAATGGTTGACAAATGAGAGTCCACATAGCTATGTAATCAACTGCTCTGTTTTATCTAGAATTGAAGGGTTTCCTGGGACATAGGACTCTCATGTTAAAACTGGGTCAGTTCCTCGGGAACCAGGAGAGCTGGTTACTCTCCTTATGTGGTTGGAGTGGAAGTGCTGGAGCAGCCCCTCTGGATTTGACTCTCA
Source organism: Marmota marmota marmota (assembly GCF_001458135.2). Taxonomy (NCBI): domain Eukaryota; kingdom Metazoa; phylum Chordata; class Mammalia; order Rodentia; family Sciuridae; genus Marmota; species Marmota marmota. The sequence goes on from NW_025999969.1 coordinate 5,445,236, forward strand.
GCTTTTTCATATCTGCACCTCAGTTTCCTCATCTTCCAAGACAACGATAGTAGTGACATCTTGGTAAAATTGTTATAGGACTAAGTAAGTTAATTTGCGTAATGTTAGCAATTATTATGATAGAAGATACCAAACTTCTTTTGCGCCCACTCACCTAACTCTGGCTTCCTTAGCCAATGAGAAAGGAATCAAGCTAATTTCTACTCATGAACCTATACACTCTCTATCTTCACAAGGAATTAGAGTTGACTCTCCTCCAGGTGCTCCTGGCATCCTGGGCTCACTCTACGCTCACACTTTTTGTTCAGTTGTTGCTTGGTCTCTGCACCACTCCATGTTGTGGACATCTGGTAGAACTTGGGGGAGAGAATGTGGTTTATTTCTCAAGTCCTTCCCACCTGTCCTGCAGGGGACAGTGTTATGAGGTGGAAGAGCAGGTGGCTGTTCGGTAGGACACTTGGCTTTGTCTCAGGCTCCACCTTGGCCCCAGACTTTCTTCTCTTGATCTTAGATTCCAAATCAGTGGATGGGCAATGTGATCCCCAGGCCCTTTGATTCTGGGTGGCTAATATTGCACTGGATGCATTTTCTTCTTTGTGTGTGTGTGTCTTTTTCTCTAGTTCAGGAAACAGAAAGGAGAAGCAGAGACAGTCTTTTTACATTTTCAAAAATGTCTCCCAAACCTAAAGCAAAGAATTCTGAGGTTTCACACAAAGGGCTCTGCCCCCTCTAATTATGGCCCATTACAGCCCCAGATCCCTCTTGTCTGTAGAATGTACTATTTAACATTCTCTCTGGCGGTGCCTTCCCAAGGACACAAGCCATTGCTCTCACTTCTGTTGATGTTTATGTTGAGAAAGTAGATAATCCTTGCTGCAGTGACAAGTTGATTGAAGCAAGTAAAAACTGAATAGTGTTGGGAATTCTAATTGCTGACAGATTCATAATGGTGTGTGAGGTCTGGTGTCTGGCTGGCTGGCCCTGCTGTTCAGAGCAAAGTGTGAAGTCAAAGAGTATATTGTTTCTGGTATGAAATTTCTTAGCCCCAGAATTGTTTCTTTCTGAATGGAGGCATGGGGGAGAGATGTGGGGAAAAACAACCACAGCACATCATGAATAGGAAGAATGAGACAATTTGGTGGAATTTTCTAGTGGAAAATGTAATGTCGAGATGGGTCTGGGGAGCAGACCTGAGATAATGGCAGGGTGACCCTATGTTCTCAAGGGGAGTCACTTAACTTCTATGACCCATCTGTTAAATGGGTGTGTAAGGTTAAAATTATCTATGATTTTGTTAGCCTTCAGTGGTTTTTCTACCACATATTTCTAGGAAGAATAGCATATAATCACATAAAATCAGAATATTTCTGATTGTAAGGTCTTTAAACTGATGGCACTTGTAGAGAATATGTATTGTCCTTTGATGTTCATATGTGTCTATGGAATTATATGAAACAGGTTGCAAGAATTCATAAATAGATGTATAGTATCACCGTTACTGGGTTGAAACTAGGGGTTAGGAAAATTATTTCACTTTATCTGCAAATTTTATTTCTTATAAAAATGTGTAAAGTAAATAAGACAAAATATGAACAGTTTTTAATTATGGATGGTGGGAAACAAAGGCACCGTAATAATTAAGTAATTTTTGTATTTCTATTTCTCTAAATTTAGAAAATAAACTAAATATCATCGTTCTTTCAAATTCTAATGTTTTGTGACTTTGTAAGATAACTTCTTTCAACCTCAGCTTTCTTACTCATAAGAAAATCTGTCTAGATGATACTTAAATCCCTTTGAATCCCCAAATTCTATTTCTGGTAAGAAAATAATAACTGGGATGGTTAATTGGCAGAGCAGGCAGAACCTGTTATTTTAAACCAGTGAGATGGAAGGTGAGACCCTCCTCAAAACAAAAGGGATGGTTTTGTCTTCCTCCCAATTTCTGGGAATTCCACTCAGATAATTAGTTCCCAAATATTGATTTAAATTATAATTTTGAGGAATCAACTTCAGCATTTCTCTGCCTTAGCAGAAGCTATCACTGTGAGAGGAATTGATGGGGAATAGCTCAGTGGCATGTGCTGTGCCTGCACAGGCTTTGGGTTCCATACCTCTTCCCTTGCACTTCACCCCCCCAAAAGAGGAAAGGGGTGATTATTTGGGAAAAAGAATGGGCATTTGGAATAAAGAATCGTTTTGTAATTAGACAATCCAGGGTTTTAATTCTGTATATCATATTTTAACCTGAGTAACTTTGAATCCATATACTTTAAACTCTCTAGCTCCTTATTTCCTCATCTGTAAAGTGAATGGGTTAAACAAGGTGAACTTAAAAGCATCTTCTATAAGAAAAATAAGTGTCTTCCTTGATCATAAGGCAACTCTGGAGGAATGGCCTGAGATGAGTACCAATAGACGTAGAATGTACTAGATAGGGCTTATAGAGATTCCTGTGATTAGACCAGCTCTGGTCAGTTCATAGGACTCCAGAAGCCAAGGATCCTGCTGCTCAAGTTCAAGGTGAAGTCATCCTTTCAGTCCTTTCTCAGAAATCTTTTATGCCATTTTCTCTTTAGCATGTGCCTTATCTACTATTTGTGTCTGTGCTACTTTGGGCTCCTGAGCAAATCCTGTACCCAGAACATTATTCTCTTTATCCTTTGGTTTTTCTCTATCAATGCATTTCCCCCCCCCCCTTTATTTTGTAGCTCATGGTCTTGATTTTTTTCAGGAGCATCTCTCAGGGCAACTTTGGTGTTTAAAAATCTTTTGATATGCGTCAGGTATATAATAAATTACTCACCCATTGTTGTAAGCTGGAGATAAAATCTCACACTTAAAGTAAAATTTGGAGCACATATCTTCAGATGAAAACTTTAATTCTATACTATAATGATCTTCTTTTGTCTCTGCATATCCCTTTCTCACACCAATCTGACTTTTTAAAAATCATCTTCTAAATTTATACAAGTTTTTCCTCAGTTATACGGTGAGAAGCTTCAGGCACATTATGAGCTAATAAATTGACAGTTTCTAGATTAAAGCAAATATAGAGACAATGATTAAAGAGCTTCTACACTAGTAAAGTGAATAATAAGCACCCAGAGATTGTCTTTGGATAAAGGATCCCTGTGGGCATATTTCAAAGTCCATTGAGTGGCCAGGGGTTGGAGAGCTCTTCAAGAAGAACAGACCATAAATCACTGGCTCTTCATATTTTTTTTTTCCCTAAGGAGACAGAGACCAAAGCTTTGACTCAAGCTTGCCAAGACTTTAAACCTGTGGTTCCAAGAAGTCTAAGAATTCTAAAGTTAAGATCACTGAGTTTTGTTTTCCAGTGTCAAACGCCAACCTGAATGTTGACACGGCCTCGTAACCCAAGGACAGCACAATGGGATGGTTCTTTACCTCTCTTTGGTCATTTATCCCAACCATGACTTCCATTCCTTATTATGGAAAATGGGGTGAAATTTGGAAAGAGGCTCCTCTTGGTCACTCCAAATCCAGCAAACACAATAGCAACTTTTTACACTGAATCCTTTTGTTGGCTTTTAACACCTACCTTTTCAGAGCTGTTGATTCTTCTGTTATGAAAGGTCTCACCCTGATCAGCTTAAAGTGTAATTGACAGAGAGAAAACAGAGGCTGGATTATTGTCACTGTTGATGGACCACAAAGAAGACAAAGCTTGATGACAGTGACATGTGGGGGAGAGATTCTGGGGATGTTGTGTTTCCTGATCCTCTGACTGTCACCACTTGTATATGGAAATCTTACACTTGATTTGTTTCTACCTCAAGTCTTGGGAAAGAGGACTGATATGGAGAGGAGAGAGGAGGAGAGATGTGGGATTACAACCGGAAATCGTATATCTTCTCTAGGGTTGATTTATTTAACTCTGTTTCTTGCCTTTTGAATAGAGAGAGACAAATAAACTAAACTCCTATTTTTATGCTGATATCAATGAGAAATATGTAGATCTTAGAACTGAAGAAAGGGATTCATCCATCCTTCTCACTTAAATACAGGAAACCTTGAGACAGAGAAAGACCATAGCTACACAGTCGCAGGGAAGTCAGCTTCACTGTTGGAAGCTGAATTTGATTTCTTAACTACCAGGCTCATGCTGAGTTTGCTCTCTGAATTCAAACTGTGTTGAATTTAAATTCTCTTCTAAGACTCATGCATTCTTAGACATGCTATTTAACCTCTCTACCCTGGTCTCCTCATCTTTCAGTTTAGAGAAAATAGTACCTGGGTTTATAGGGTACTGTTAATGATTAGATAAATTGATTCAGGTAAAGTGTATAACACAGTGACAAGTACATACCAACATGATAATATGAGCTACTAGAGCTATTATTATTGTTATATCTGTAATTAATGGCATAGTAGGTCACAACATGTAGCACCTGGAGGGGAAAGTATGGTTTTATGGTAACAGGAAAGAAGCAGATTTATTCCTGCTACCAGATCACACACTTTCATATTTAAGGGCATTTTGAGGCTCTGCATTGCCCTAGGTTAAGGTTCTGTGTCTCATCCTGATAGGCACTAAGAGTCTTTTCTAGCCACATTCTTCATGATCGTCCCTCCTGACTCTCTTGCCTGGTGCTCCTGTTCCCTGCTCTTCCCTCTTCTTCAGGCCTTCACACTCATCCCTTTTGCTTGACAAGAGCCTCTTCTAACCACTCTTCCTGGTTAATTTTACTTAATTAATTAACCTTTGTCACTTAGCCCCAGAAAAATTAAGTAGTCGCCCTACCGCCCCCGACATCTGTACATACTTTTTTCATCTAGTTAAGTCACAGGTCTGAAGTTCCTCTTTGCTTGTCTATCTTCCTGGCTTGACCAGACATGGGCCTTAAAAATTCAGGAACCACATGTCATTCCCAGTTTCTGAAGGAATGTCTGCCATGTGGAAACTGTTCAATAAATATTTATGAACATAAATCCACTCATCATTTATGAGTGAATGATCCACAGCGTGCCTTTTTCTCTATACTGAGAGCCTTGCAGCCTGAAGAGAATGAATGCTTTCGTTCTCCCGCTAGCAGCAGTCAAAGGGAAACTCCATATCCAGAACCTCTACTTCCAGGACTGTGTCAAAGCCACTGAGGCAGCAGTTTCCCAAGTGAGATCCATCCAAACCCTTGATTCTACATCATCAGGGTTTAGGACAGAACACTGCCTTGTCCTGAGAGAGGCCTGTAATATCAACAATTAGGCCATGGGAAAGGGAGGAGACTGGTGATTAGGCCCCTGTACTAAGCAAGGGGCTGGAAGAAGTGTGCTTTTCATTGTCTCTCTTGGTAATCCTTTTGTATATTTTCTCATGATTGCCTGCAATAAGATTTCTTAATCATCCAGGGGGTTTAGAGTGTGATCCCTTGAATGTATAATTAGCTCCATTATTCAAAACAAAGAAGACACGTGCCAGTCAGAAAAAAATAAATAAAAATGTAGCCTCCAGCAGAAAACTGAGTTCAATTTCTCCTAACCTCAGATACTCTTTTTAGATTTTTTTTTTTTCCAATGACCTCCATCACCTGAAATATTCCACGTCCCTGCATCTGTGACCTTTTGGATTTCAGTGGCAGGATCAGAATAAGTACAGATAACACATGGGTACTCTGATCAACAGACCCCCGACATTTAGTTCAGACTAGAAGGTTATAGTACTTGCCCTGTCATATAGTAGGGCATGTACAAGGGCAAAAGGAATTTGCCACACTCACCTTTGTAATTAATGCCAGTGTTTTGTGTTGCCTTTTTAATTCCCCTATCTTTAGGAAGTGCATTATTTATTTATGCTCCTGAAACATTTTGAATAATGGCTGTAGTTTTTATATCTTAGTCATTGCCTAGAACCCTACCTATAATCCCTAGGACTCAGGGGGCCTATGTGATATAGAAAAAGACCCTAGATGGAATTAAGATGATTGGGTTCAAGAGTTACCTCTGACACATTCCTGTTGTTAGACCTTAAGAGGCTTTATCCCTTTGAGTTTGAATTTACTCTTCTTTGAAAGAAGGCATTGGTTTTCACTAGGAATTGGCAACCTTTTTTTTTTTCCTGTAAGACTTCAAATAATAAATATTCCAGGTTTTAAAGGCCATGTGATTTCTACTGCACCTACTCTTTTCTATTGCTATGTAGCAGAAAAAGACAATATGGGTAAGTGTGTGTCAATGAAACTTTATTTACAGACACTAAAATTTGGAATTTTGTCCGTTTTATGAATCATTAAGTGTTCTTCTTTTGATTTTTTTCCAAGAATTTATTCATGTAAAAACCATCTTTAGGGTTATGTAAAAATTGGTGGTAAGACATATTTTGCCATTTGCAGACATACACTAGGGTACTCAAAAGAGGGTCTACAAAAGTTTGAAGACGTGTCTATAAATACAGGGCAGCACTTTTCATTGATCTGATTTTCCGTTTGCCACAATATTTAATTTACTTTGAATTTCAAATGCAGTTAAGTGTGGGTGTATGATTTATCAAAGGGAGTTTTAAAAGATTGAGGAACTATTTTGATTTGAATTATCTTGAAGGTCTTCACACTCACCCTTTGTGAACCCCTGGAACTTGTTGCAGCTGATCTTCAACTTCTAGGGTGACTTTGAGGCACAATGGACTAAACAACATTTGTCAAATTTCATTTATTCATGGTCATGACAGGAAGCTGAGGCATGAATAATACAAAAGAGTGGATAAAAAATAATTTATACAGCATTCAACTTCAAAATACATTGTGAATATTTTTTTTCCTCCGAAGATTTACCTTCCTAATCCCTTTTGCTGATATGAAAATGAGTTTGCATTACCTGAGCTCACAGTGGATTATGGTGGAATCGGGATGCAGAAGAGACATGTGCTGGAAATACAATAAAAGCAACTCTCCATGTTAAATCTTTCTCTTTGATGCCTCTTGACTTCCCTAGCCATTGGAATACTATTTCTCACTAGTTCTATCATCACAGCCTCTCATCTGAGCCATCATATCACCTTTGCCATGTTGGCCATGCATCCATGGCTTGGCCTCAGTGTTGGGACTTGGATTTTTTTCAAGTGGCAACAAACTTGGGATCCTAGGAGCAAAAGCATTTCTTGTGACTCACATGTGATTATCTCAACTCATCTGGACAAGAGATAAATCACTGGAATAATGATACACTAGAAGTTGGTAAGTTCTGTGGAGAAAATAATAATATAAAAATAAATAATCATGTGCATCTGTTTGCAGAGCGTTCTCAGCATATCCCTTAAGATCCTATAGCAGGAGCACAGGGTGATTTTGAGGCTGGGCACATGGGATATTGGATTATAAATGTTTGCTAACCCTTTCTTCCTAGCAAGGAATCCAAACCATTCTATTTTCTGGAAAGCTGAACATGATTTTTTAAAAATTAACTTAATGTGTTTATCTCATTCCCATTTCTTGAATGTTGAGTCTATTCTCTCCAGACTCCTGACCTGAGTGTGGCTTGTTACTGCACAAGCTCAGACACATGAAAGGAAGAAACATTCAAATTTTTAGTTTCAAAATAGATTTTTCAAAGCTCATAGCAGAGATTGAAATCTTCAGAGAAAATGCTTTGGGACTTCTGAAAGTATGGGTGTTTTAGATATTAATAATGAAAGTTCTGGCATAGGTTGGTTTTGCCATAGAAATAATATATCTGGTTTTCATATGGACCATGAATAGATTAAAAAAATATGGAGCTGGGGAAGAAGAATAAACTGTGGGAACTACAACAATTTTTAAGAAAGTAAATTTTCCCGCTCATTGGTTAACTTGAAGGAGTTAGGTGATGAGTGGTTAAGTAATAAACATTTCCAAAATGAGGTGATCTAGGATTACAGCTGAGCTAGACCTACTTCATGAATGGATTCTCGTGAGGTCCTAGGGTACACCATGAGGCACAGGGGAGCAGCACTGGACAAAGAATGGTGCTGTAACATATCTGAGCCAAAAATACTAAAGACTTACGTCAGAAATGACAGGAGTCCCAGAGTGGCAAGGAAGATATACAGAATATTCATGCATCTTTTTAGAGCATGCAGAGACAGCAGTATGTGGACCTAGAAATGTCTCATGGTAAGGAAAAGGCAAATCCAAAGCAGAAAGTGATGTGGAACACTTAGCAAGACATTTATGGGGTTTCAATTAACAACAAACATTGAGCACTTTCTATGTGCCAGATATTATTCCCATCACTTGGTTTACCATGATGGGGGGAAAAGCATGAAAATCCCTGCCTCTGTCAGACATTTTGCTGATGGAGGGTTGAGGGAAAGGAATGGGAATAAATGCAATGAAGGAATGTATGTAAAGTTAGTAAGTTCTGTAGAGAAAAAAAAAATTAGAAAGGAGAAGAATGCTGAATGAAAGTAGTCAAATTTGAATTCAGGGAGGGTCTCACTGAACCAACACTTGAAGAAGGTGAGAAAGAGAGCCATGGGCATACCTGAGAACAATGATTGAAAAGGCCTAGGAGCACCTGTCCCTATCCTTCGTTTATACCCAAAGGACTTAAAACGGCATACTACAGGGATACAGCCACATCAATGTTTATGGCAGCACAATTCACAATAGCTAAACTGTGGAACCAACGTAGATGCCCTTCAATAGATGAATGGATAAAAAAATGTGACATATATACACAAAGTAATATTAGCAGCAATAAAAGAGAATAAAATCATGGCATTTGCAGGTAAATGGATGGAGTTAGAGAAGATAATGCTAAGTAAAGTTAGCCAATCCCAAAAAACAAATGTCAAATGTTTTCTTTGATATAAGGAAGCTGATTCATAATGGGATAGGGAATGGGAGCATGGGAGGAATGGACGAACTCTAGATAGGGTAAAGGGGTGGGAAGGGAAGGGAGGGGGCATGGGGGAATTAATGATGGTGGAATGTGATGATCATTATTATCCAAAATACAGGTATGAAGACACGAATTGGTTTGGATATACTATGTATACAACCAAAGATATGAAAAGTTGTGCTCTATATGTGTAATAAAATTGTAATGCATTCTGCTGTCATATATAAATAAAAAAAATTTTACATAAAAAAAGAGAAAGCCTGGGAGCAGGAGTATTCTAAAAGTGTTGGAAGAACCGAGGAGAATAGTATGTCTATGGTGTGGTAAATTAGAGGTCAGTAGAGAATGTCGAGATCAGAGAGGTCACCTGCATTCAGACCATGCAGAGTCATGCAGGTCACTGTAGGCTTTGGCTCTTGACTCTTACCTCAGTGAGAGCCTTTCACTGTCTTGAAAGGAGAGACGACATGTCTGACTTAATTTTTATTGGGATCACTTTAGATGTTCTGACTTAGATAGATAGCTTATGAATGCTCTACATTAAATAGCTTGTCAAGGGGGAAGCAGAGACTGCACTAACAAGGCTTTTGCAGTAATTCAGATGAGATATAATGGAGGCTTGGATCAGGGTGCTTCAGTGTAGATTATTATAAGTAGTTAGTTTCATCTTTATATATCTGAAGAGCTGACATGGAGAAGAGAGTATCCTTGCATTCTGAACCCTAGAGGAATATATTTGGATGATGGAAGCCACAGGAAAAGGTTTTCACAAGGTAAAATAGCTGGTGTTGTTCATAAATGAGATGCAATGCACCTAGGAGCTAATGAGCAATGTGTCAAGGGAGTTGTCAAACAGAAATTTCAGTCATTGGACAAAGAAATAATAGGAAATTTCAAGATCAGATTCCTTTCTAAACCTCAGATTCTATCAGCCAATAATAGTGGAAGGAAAACATTGACTGTGACAAATGCCATCTATCAAGGATCAGCAGGAAATGAGGAAGATGAGAAATGAGGACAAAACTCATTAAGTAATTTTCTGCTTATTTAAGGAATGACTAGCCACATAATCTAGCCTAGACTTTCATTGACTGACTTGAAAGAAAGATTTCAGGTTTATTTTAAAGACAGCAAATTAAAATTTCTTAAATAAGTAATGGCTAATTTGGAAGGTAGGGATATAGAAGAGAGTCCTTATTCTCATTTTTTTTATACACATACACAAGGAAAGGGGGAAAACATTCCTAAAGAAGGTTTTAAAGGATCAGGAGCTAGGATTGAGGAATATGCCACAAAGCTCCATTTTACTGTAGGGTGTCATTTTTCAAATGTCTCCTAATCACATTACTGAGCCTGTCTGGAAAGCCAAAATATTAGTGTTCTTAGCAGCAAGACAGTTAAGTGATCACTGTCTCATGCAAATGTATCTTGGTTTTAGTTGAAATCAACATGCAGAATTTTAGCCTCCATGTCCTTGAATTGGCCTCAAACCCTTTTTGGCAAACAAGAAGACTGGTCAATGTTGCTAAGGCATATGTAAAACACTAAGTCAGAATCTTCAAGTTGAATTTCATCTTGCTTTGAGTTTGCAACTTTTAACTTTTCATACCTACTCATTTAGCAAATGCCCTTTTAATACTTCCTCTCAGGTGCTATGTTGGTCATGTGAGGCGATGAGAGGGAAGTGTCCTATGTTCAAAGAGCTCCTAGTGGGAGGGGAAATTCAGAAAACCTACAGTAAGGATGTTGTATGTTACACACTACAGTAGATGTATGGTAAGAGATGGTGGCAGCTGTAAGTATCATAGGGTTGAAAACAGTCAGATTTTAGAGGTAATGAGGTATTGGTAAAAGAAGGTGAAGGTGTTTAGCAGACAGACACATATGAAACCTAGAAATGTGAAATAGTAGGGGTTGTTATTTCAGCCTAATTGGGGAGCAGTTGAATGGATGGAGAGGTCAGGAATGGATAGTTTGGCAAGTAGGGTAGTTTCAGAAGGACAAGAGATCTTAAATCACCTTGTGTTTCCAAAAAGTTAGAATCTTCTTGAAGTCATAGGAGACATTAAAAGATCTGTATGTGTGCAAGTGATAAGTCAGATTTCAGATTTTAGAAAAGTAAGAATTGAAAATAAAAGATTACAGGAAAAACACTAGAATCCATGGTCAGACACAATCTAAACTACATTTAAGTCCTGATGATCATACCCTTCCTCTCCATAAGTCAACTAAAATTTACTTATTTTAGTTGACTTATGGAGAGGAAATTAAAGTTTCAACAAATACATTCACCCTTATAACCATCAACCCAATCAAAATACAGAAAATTTTCCTTATGCTACTTTGTAGATAGTTCACTTACTTCCAGCCCCAGATGTCTGTCACTGTGAATATTGTCTCTTCCAGGATTTCATGTCAATGAATCTATTTGATATCTCTGGCCTTCTGTCTGACTTTTTTCATATTTATAATCATATATATATATATATATATATATATATATATATATATATATATATATTAAAAGTGTGGACAATTTTTCTCAGNTATATATATATATATATATATATATATGATTTATCCACATTGTTGAATGTATCAGTTTCCTTTTATTTTTATTGCAGAGCAGTGGTCTATCATATGGTCATACCAACATTTTTGAACCTGATAATGGAAAGTGGATTCTAACTTTTCACTTATTCTTTTCAAAAAAGAAATACTTTTAAATGTAATAATTCTATTGACCTGGGCATCAGAGACAGGACCCTTCAAATACAAAGTAGTAAGCATAACTTCCTACAGTAGTTTTGAAGGACAATTTTAGCAGTAACTATTAGTTTTAAAATGTTCATACTTTTTAAAAAACATATATACTTTTTAGGATCTGTAATACAAAAATATCATATAGAAAGATCAAATGGCTTGTAAGCCCATTGGTACAAGATATTTGCCACAGCATTTTGTTTGTTTGTTTGGTTGGTTGGTTACTCTATATGTGTTTCTGTGAAAATTTTTATTTCTTCTGCTTTATCTTTTGCATCTTAGCCCTTTATAGCTCGCTGGTGCTAAATGTCTCATGTTCTTATATACCCCATTTCTTACCCCAAACAACTAGTTATCTATCTAGTGTTTAAATTTGCATTTTAATTATTTGAAAGTTTTTATTTTTTCACAGCTGTTAACTATGGTCTTTTCTATTTATAATTCTGAATTTGATGAGAACATAAGAAATCACATGATGTCTTATTTAAAATGCTGTTTCTTTCAATTAGTTCTCTATTCTGGGATACCTCATTATCCAGTTGGGTTTTAACAAAATGCCTTTTCAAAGAGGTTCCTGAAGTCATCTAATGAGTTCACCTTACTAAGGGTCACTGTAATTATGTTTTATTTTACAGTTGATGGAATTTAGACACAGACCAAAGTTCTCCAGAGAGACAGGCAACAGCAAAGCACTAGACCCAAGGATGCTCTGCCCATCTCTTGGCATCTGTCTTTTCCCACTGCCCACTTATGCGCACTAAATTCTAGCCAGAAGGCTTGCTGTGTCGGTACAATATAAATGCTTTAAAATAGATGTGCAGCTCAATGATATGAGTCAAAGTCAAATCTGCTAATAGGAGAGACTAGATCTGATATTTTCTGTTCCCCTTATTATTCTTAATCCAATCATTCATTCATGAAGATGTTTACGGAAGCCCTGTTTTTATTCAGAGGACTTGACTTCTAGATTCCAGACCATGAGGATAAAATAGGGATACATTAGTCTTTTGCTTCTAGTAATCACCCACCAAGAGAAATAAAATAGAAAATAGTAATATTGAATTCCTATTTTGTGCTAAGTACTGTGTCAAACATTTTGTATTATTTTATTATTTAATTCATACCACAGGTAATTTTATGATACCATTTTGTTGAAAATGAACTTGAGGTTTACCTAAGTCAGACAACTTGTTCAAAGTAAAGCAACCAGTAAGTGACAGTTAGTTGGACACTCAGGCCTGTGTTTTCAACATACTCACTACACTGCTCTCAAAAAGACTGTTTCAATTTGGTGAGTGCCAGAAGTCCCTCCAGAGGCTTTGCAAAGGGTATGGTCAGTAATCCATTATGGCCTCAACTAATCATCCACTCTTTTCCATGTGTCTCATAGACTCCCTTCACACTTTTCTTTTTTGCTTTGACTTCTGCTTGAAACGAGCTTACCTTGTATTTCTGTCTGCTCTCAAGGCGCAGGTCAATATGTACTGATTTCGTGAAGGCCTTCTGAGCAGCTGTAGTCAGAAATTAAGTTGTCCACTGCTTTCTGTCAACAGCACCTGCTACTTGCACCCTCATCTTTTTTTTTTTTTTTTGCCTGATATCAAAGTTTGACTTTTTATCTATAAGTTCTCTCTATACCTTTCCTAATGTGCAAAATAGGAATATCGATCATCTCTTACATCTGACAGAGAGTATGGTAGCTGCTGGCTGAATAAAGAAATAAATTGATTAGTCAATTTGTCCAGAAGTAGGTACACTGGGACCTGCTGGAGTGCTTAACTGGAAGGTTAAATGTTTCCAAGAGAGACTGGGAATGAAGTGTTGGGAGTCTCCCTGAGAACTCCCCGGGCCTTTCAAACATGGCGGTGGGCAAATTGCCATTGGGCAGCTAGAACTCCCTGGGCCTTTCAGATAAGGAGCCCCTAATGCAACATGGCGACGGGCAAGTTGCCAGTGGGCGGATAACAAGTTGTTTTGAAAACCTTCTAATTGGTCCTCCCGTCTTCCGCACAGGTGAACAGTTCGTGCCCCCCATGAATCTTATGCAGGGCGGATGTGCATGCACAGTAGGTGATGACCTGAACTTTACTATGATTGGCCCCGGGAGCTTCCTGGTTTAAGATAACTGACTCTCAGTTTCTATATAAGCTAGAACCAGCTTGCAGTAAAGTGCTTCATCTTTTTCACTGCTATCTGTGTGTGTGCATTTTAATCTCTGACGACGAACCTTGGCCTTTCATGAAGTACTTACTTTTTTCTTTTCTTTTTTTTTTTGTATTTTTTTTTAATTTTTATTGTTGGTTGTTCAAAACATTACATAGTTCTTGACATATCATATTTCACACTTTGATTCAAGTGGGTTATGAACTCCCATTTTTACCCCGTATACAGATTGCAGAATCACATTGGTTACACACCCACTGATTTACATATTGCCATACTAGTGTCTGTTGTATTCTGCTGCCTTTCCTATCCTCTACTATCCCCCCTCCCCACCCATCCCCTCCCATCTTCTCTCTCTACCCCATCAACTGTAATTCATTTCTCCCCCTTGTTTTAGTTGGCTACGACCTACATACTGTGGGGTCGGGCTCCAAATTCCTCAATAGGACACTCATAGCACAAGAGTTAATAACTAGAATCAACAAATGGGACTTACTCAAACTAAAAAGTTTTTTTCTCAGCAAGAGAAACAGTGAGAGGTAAATAGGGAGCCTACATCCTGGGAACAAATCTTTACTCCTCACACTTCAGATAGAGCCCTAATATCCAGAATATACAAAGAACTCAAAAAAATACTTACTTTTTTCATAAATAATTATTATCTACCTTCAAACAAAGTGCTTCTCCATCATGGCAAGTCCTGAAAAGATAAAAATTTTCTCGAATCCAGCTTTCTGTCTCTGCTCCCCTTCATGGAGGGAAAAAAAAAAAGCAGCCAAGTTGAAGCAGATTGTATAAAAGCAGTTGAGGTGACACGAGACTCAGCCATAACTATGACAGACCATTTCCCCATTATAAGTCCTGATGAGCTCAAGAACATCTTCATGGTCTGGTATACAAAGATTCTTTCTTCAGTCAAAATCTGCTCCCACCTCATTAAAGCTCCTATGCTCTCTGCCAGGGAGACTCAAGAGATCTCCTGAATCTGTACAACCCACTCACTTTATGGGCCTGAATACACCTCTTGTCATCTTTGGAGACATTTTGCACTAAGTTCCAAAGAGGTTAATTGAATCATCCAAGGTCATAGAACTACTTATTCGGACTTTTAAAAACAAACTCTCCCAAATCACATGAGGCTAAATTAAAATGACTAGGCTTGGCCTATTATTTTAGAATTTGAATCATAATCAGCTTCCCCTTTGATAGAAGAGATCAGAGAGAAAATATCAGAACTAAAGACACATGCTGTAAGAGAAAGGTTAATTCTTCTGGACCAAGGGGTCAAGACAATAAAAGAAGGAAAGCATGGTGTCAGGTTTCCCAATCACCTGCAGTCTTGTTGGATCAGGAGGTCTCCATCTCAGCTGGAGTATTAAGTTAACTGCAAGCTATTCAGAAAGCTGTGTCTATTTCGAGGTCACAGCCCTGGCTGTGCCTTTTTTTTTTTAATTAACTGTTGGGCGGGAGAGGGGTTCATCAGGGTGGGGAGACAGAGGTAGGAGAGAAGTGGGGGTTATTTCAGGCCTCTCTTCTCTAAGCCTTCCGTGTCTGAGCTCCAGGTCAGACCTTCCTGTTGTGAAACACTGGAGCAGTTGTTGCGGTCTGAAGATAAACAACATTCCAGCAGTTCCCCCAGAGGCTGCTGGAGGCCTTGTGCTTTTTAACATTTCCTTGGCCCTGCAATGATCCAGGAGCCTAGCATTACTGCAGTACCTGCTGCAGCTCACACAGCAGTAGCTTTGTGGTCTCTGTGCTCTTAAACTGGGTTACGGTAATAAGCCCAGGGTGAGGTCTGGGTGCCTTTGCCTGGTTATTAAACTGATGGAACACTAGCATCCTTTGTGAAACTTTGGAAGCTCAAGATGTGCTGATTGGAAGTTGGGAGGAACAAGGGCTCTTTGCCCTGATGTGCAAGGTTTCCATCTTCATTAAAGTTTGAGGCTGAATTAGGACTCCCGAGGGTTACATAAGGGCAAGTTTAGAAACCAGAGGCAAGCAGCAAACAAACCAAGCTGGGTTTATCATGAAAGGGTTGGACCTAAGTTTGCTATAGCCAATTGAACAGGCATTTCACAGAAATTTCTCATAAGTTCTTGGTTCTTATATAGGTAGGTGTGGCTTTAAGCATCATAAACCACAACAAATCGAGGAATAGTTCAGACTTGTCTTTCACTTTATGACTGAGGGTGGCTTGAATGATGATTCATGGACTGCATATGCCAGCCCCAGTCCCTGGTCTAGGTCTCTCTGCAAACCCTGACAAACTCATGAAACCAAATTCTCTCACTTTGCCTCACTTTCTACAGTTCATCAGTTGCTCACACTCGTAGATGTAACTGTTCCCAACTACAACCTAGACAGGATATGAAGGGGATAATATCAAGCTCATCTTAATGATCAGACACTGAGGCTTAACAGAGGGGGAATGACTTTGTTACAATCTTAGAACTGCAACCATTCTACAAGTAAATCAGTTTAATTTTTGTTGGCAGTAGGTATTCTTTTACCTTTGGTATATGTGTGTTTAATTGTTTATTCCACTGGTTTAAGATAGATATCATTGGCAGACACCAAGGATGACTCCTAGTGATTCTTGCCTCCTTAACACACACAAAAAAAATATATAGATATAGATAGCATTGCAACAACTTTACTATCTATCAGTGGATTATTTTGAGGGTTAAAATAGGCAATGCCGTGGTAGCTGACATTTAGTAAGTAATGAACGTAGTTTTAGAATTTTGTCCTTTTACAAGCAAGACTTGATTTGGACATATTGAGATGTTTAACATGAGGGCCAAATCTAGTAGATAAAAGTCCCAGGAAATAAAAAGATGTTTTTCTAGACTTAGAAACTGTCTTATAGTTTACCTCTAAAATAGCTTCTTTGATAATAATTTTGTGACTTCCTTCCAGTGGCCATAATACCACTGGGTACAAAGCAGAATATAGTGATTCTCTCCAACATATTGGTACCATGTCATGAAGTGTGACCCTCCAGAGTCATTTGGAAGCTAGTGCACAAGTTTATAAAAGGAAAACACTAAACCAAGCACTGCTGGCCACACAGGGAATTGAACTTAGGACTCTTACCTAATTAGTTGTTCTAATTCATTCAACTAACTAGCCAGCTTCATTACAATGACTTTGTCTATGAGAGATGAGAAAGAACCTCAAGTATCCTTTCTTACCAAGGTCTTCAGTTTAGAATAGAAATCTTGGTATGAGAAAATAAAAGTGACTGTCCATGGGCCAGAGACCAGTAGAAGAGGTAGAACTAGAAACTAGTTCTCTCAACTCCTAGTCACTATATCATCAAAAACCCACAAATAATGTCAAGGTATAGAGAGTAAGTTTTTCTTCATGTTAAAATGAACTTCCTTCAAGTCACAATTTCCAAATCTTTGCTAAACACGTGTGTGTTCAAGTTCAATTATTTAATGGCTTGGGGACTACTTTGCATTCCTTAAGTGAAAAGCACTGCAGAAAGCTATTTCAATTGGCTTTGAAACCAAGGACACTGCACTTTCATTAGGTTAGTCTCTGGTTAGAATGTGTCTTGGCCAATACAAATTTCACTGCATGAATTTCAGGATTTCAGCCTGTAGATTTAGATGCTGTGGTGCCTCAGCCATCAGAGATACAAACCATACAGCCTCCTGCCTCAGTTGCCTATTTGGATACTGGGCTTGTTAATAACAGGGAAGGGTCCCACTGAACCTTAATGGAACAAGATATGAAATCAAGAGGAGACCTTTTGGTTGGGAGTGACATAATGAGGATTTTTGCAGCAAGTAACACATCTAAAGGAGATCTGAGAAAGTCAGACTGATAAGCACTAATTTCCCACTTGATAGAATCCTAAGGAAACTAAGCAGTGTCATGCACACAAATTAAGAGTTTTGGTCTCAAATGTGCATTGGATTCTGCTGGAAAGTTTGTTAAAACAAAGAATCCAGACTCCAATTCCTGAGTTTCTTATCTAGCAGAGTAGAATGGAGCTAGAAAATCTGCAATTGTGTCAGTTTCCTTGGTGGTGCTCATGCTGCTGATCAGGATGTTGCATTTTCAAAGTTACTGGCTTACAGCTTGCTATGTTGATGCACACAGCTGATATCCAGCCACACAAAACTGATACCCAGTAATCTGAATGGAATATGAAGAATTCTGGAAGCTCTCTCTGTAATAGGCTTTCTGGGCAAAGACTTTTGCCTTTTCCTTTGGGTCAACTTGGGTCTTTAATGATCTGGCCAGTATTTGGGGAGGCATTTGATATTCTGGTTTTAATGTAAACACTTCCCACCTGTCCCAAGTATGTGTATCCCTTTCCAAGAGCTTCAACATTTCTGACATTGGCGGAAGCCTAATCTTTTCTCTCCTCCCCTTCTCACTCTCTCCCTCTCTTGGCCAGCATCTGTTCTTTTCACAGCTGTGGCTGTTTCATTCTGTCTGCTTCTCTCCTTTCTCATCCCCCCCCCACCACCATTAAGATCAAAATACTTTGTTTTTATTTATTTACTCCACAGCTGTCAGTGTTGTGTCTGGGTCACTGTAGTGCAGCTTGCAAGGAAATGCGATCCATGAAGAGTCCTTAAAACTGAAGATACTTGTAGTAACCAAAGTACACACAGTTATTAACACACACCTTCCATAGTCCCCGGGTTGGTGTGCAGATGGCCAGCTCAGCACTCTGTGTCAGGCTGACCCCAGGAGGAATGAACCCTAATAGTCCTTGGAATTTACACCAGGCCATTTGAAGGTACTGAACAATTTTGACTATTTAAAACTTTAGCATCAGAAAAGGAGATAGAATTGTTCAGTGGAAAGAGCTCTAAACTAGGAGTAAAGAAACTGAAATTCTAATTCCAGCTCTGCTACTCATAAGCTGAGTGACCTTGAACAGCACACACAAACACTTTGTCAATCTCTAACTCTTCTCTCTTATTATCATTTCATATGAATCCTTAATTGAAGGTAGCAGACTTGATGATTTCAAATGTCCTGCCCTCAGTGGGTCTTGGTTATAGAATTATAAAGACTTCATTGAAAGTGAAGGTCCCACATGGTGGTGCTGTGTATTATACATAGCAATTTCAGGCTGGGTTGTAGGGAGACTCCAAGCTTACTAGGGTAACTTTAATATGGGAAAGCAAAGGATTTTGAGGCAAAGAGACTAGGACAGTGAGAGAAATATAAACTAATAAATCAATCAATGAGGATTTATGCAGCAAGTAACATGTCTAAAGGAGATTTGAGAGAGGCAGTCTGATAAGCATTAATTCCGCTAGTGAGAGAAAAGTCACTAAACTGGAGTAGATACAGGAAAGGAAATCAATATGAAAAAAGAATTAATGTGAAACAGAATGAAAATGACTAGATCCTGTACAACTTCTTTCCTCATGTTCATATTCTGAATGAAACCAAACTTAAGGAACCAAACTTTAAGGACGATTCTTAGGAGAATCATGCAGACAGTAGTAAGGAAAGTGACATAGTGTGTGAAATTACTATACTGCTTGGTGAAAGTTTTAATTCAGTCACACTGACTTCTCACACTACTAGGTAATCTCTCTGGGAAGTTGTAAGTATCATATTGGTTACCAAAGAAAAAAAGTCCTTCTTAATGCCTGAGGTGCCTTCCAGTAAACCTAATTTATGTTATTCTCCTCAATGACTCAATATTTTTTATTACTAAATAGTGGTCACTAAAAAATGATAAAAATTGCATTTAATAGATAATCACCTTAAAAAGACAAATTATAATTTGCAATGTGCAATTATACCATCTGTTTTATTTGATCAATACATTAATAGTGAGGTGGCCAAATAATCATTGTCCTTCTCTTTCTTCCAGAATCAGAGATGATAATAGACTTGGCTAAATCCCCACATAGTGTGGTTAAGTCACCAAAATATAGATCTTAATTTTCCTTAATTAACTTAAAAAATTTTGATATGTCCTGGTACCAGGACTTACCTGGATGTGTGAAGAAAAAGAGACACTTTGTCCTAAAAGGCAGATTCACTGGTGAAAGTCAAGTATCCCACTGAATGGTGCAACCTTGAGTTCCAGGTGCTATGATAAGAGTACTTAAGGACTATGGATGGAGCACAGAGTGCAAACTTGAGGAAAGGAAGTTAAACAAGCTTTTTCTAACCTCCAAGTTATGTAAGGTTCCTGTCTAACATATACTTAAAGTACATTTTATACAATTCTATTTACTTATTTAATTTTTGGCACTGGGGATTAAACCCAGGGGCACTTTACTGCTGAATTACATTCCCAGTCCTTTTAATTTGGGTCAGCCTCCCAAGTTGCTAGGATTATAGGCATGTGCCACTGTGCCTGGCTAGAATTCTATTTCTTAATATAGTTCCATATCTAGGATGCATACTAATAAGGATTTCTGATGTGGAATAAAAGCATCCTAGAAATATAGCCCATTTCTATCAAACATTATAATCTATCCCCATCCCTTAAATTATAAACCAAACATATATATGTAGAGATATACATATGTATCTATGTATAAATGTATATGTCTCTATGGACATCTGCAATATGTTTTTTTTTTTTTTTTTTTTTTTTTTGCAGTTCTGGGGATTGGACCTAGGGCCTTGTGCATGTGAGGCAAGCACTCTACCAACTGAGCTATATCCCCTGCCCACCTGACATGTTTTTGAAAATATTTTGCTGAAAAGAAAATTAATAGCCCGTTCAAGGCATTCTGTGCAATAAGCTGCTGGTCTAAACTGAGCAGGTCTCCTTTCCTTCACAGGGCTTTCAGGACATTATAGTAACTCTTAAATATAAAGACTTTTCCCACACATGGTCCTTTCTTACCCTTTGTTTTCCATTCTCCATGTTGGTAAGTTCCCAGACTAAAACTTCTATGAATATAGGTCTTTTCAAAGGACCAACACAATAGTTAATTTTATGTGTCAACTTGACTGGGTCATGCTGTGCCAAACTATTAATCAAACATCATTCTGTATGTAGTTCTGGGTAGTTCTGGAAGACATTAACATTTAGACAAATGGACAGAGTAAAACAGATTGCCCTCCCTGTTATGCATAAGCCTCATCCAACCAGTTTAAGGCTTGAAGAGAATGTAAAGGATGATCCTCCCCAGTTCAGTGGAA
Organism: Marmota marmota marmota; assembly: GCF_001458135.2. NCBI lineage: Eukaryota > Metazoa > Chordata > Mammalia > Rodentia > Sciuridae > Marmota > Marmota marmota. Next base: position 5,466,146 of record NW_025999969.1, read on the forward strand.
TTTGATTAGCTGAAGGTCCTGGAGCTGAGACATTGCCTTTTTCCTGCTGTAGAATTACACTCGAACATTGGTTCTTCCTAGATCCTGAACCTGTATCAGCTCTCCTAGGTCTCTAGCTTGCCAACATAGATCCTGCGGATCACAGGGTTTGCCAGACTCCATAACTTTTATGAGCCAATTCCTTATTATAAATATATTTATTTATTATTTATGTACCTATGTATGTACATATTATTGGCTCTGTTTTGCTGATAAACCTGACTACTGTAGAAGTTTTATTAATTTTTATATTGTTTTTCAAGTTTTGATTCTTTTAAACTTGTGAACTACACTTATTATTCTAGAACATTAAAACATAATTTAATACTCTGTAACAATAATGACTATATTCCAGATTACATAATTTATATAGTCATTTTTATAGATGATATAGAGTATAGTCATTTGTAAAATAAGTCAATATGCCTCATTAACTTTTCCTCATTAATTTCTATGAAAGACATGCTCTAGAAGTAATATGATGAAAAAATCTTTCAGCAAACATATGTGTAAAATTCCTTCAGTAAATATTTATTGAGCAAGAATAGCTATGCTGGGTAAATTAGTGGAGCTCTCATGAGGACGAGGTAATGATTTAATTAAATCTTTTCATTTTATAGAAGTCCAGTAATTATCATAACTCACTCAAATAATTTATAGTCAGAGATTACACTAAAATATGATGCTGTTGATGTCCATCCTTACAGGCTCCCTTCCTGTACCTGACTTAAGGTGAATGGAATTTTCAAGCTCATAATTTTCCCAAACTCATTTATTTCACCACAAATATGATTCTATCATAAGTTCATGCGAGTCTTCTAATTCACCAGATATCATGCCAATTCCTTCTGAAGCAACTTTGCAACAATAATACTTGGGAACTTCAGTCACATGTTTGGAAAGTTCCTAAACAATTGACAGTATTATGCAATAGTACATAGAACCTTGGTTTGTAAGCTCATTACAAATACTACAAATAATTTTGTGGTTACGAAACCTATTTAGAAATTTCAATTATTTTCTGACTTGCAGATTCTACAACTTCAATTTGGTTAATGTATAAATACTCAGGATTATAATGACAAGATCTGTGCCACATAAATTTTGATTTTTGTCTTGTTCATTCATTTATGTACTTCATATTGAATTTTTGCTTTTTATGTTTATATATTCTCATCAAAGTATAGTGGTTTGTTTACAAAAAATAAGTGCCCCCCTTTTTGAAGTATGTGCAAAGATAGTTTTATTCATGGGAAGTCATTTCAATTAAATCTAGATATGAGTAGACCCTAAGCACCTCTATGATTTTGTTTATGAAATGGCAGAATTTTAGCTTTGGGTTAATTCAGCTCAGCACACAGTAAAAGGAATTTGGTGGCCCAACCACCTTTGGAAAGCAGACTAAAAATTCTTCTTAAGTGGCCTCAAGTTGGAATGGATTGCATAGTGAATTCTTTCCATCTCCAATTCTCATGATTCTGCAATAACTACTTCCTGAACATAAAAATAGGCTGTTAGCAGGGCAGTGGAATGGTGGCTCCCTTCCACACTAAGAAAGAAGGTTCTCTGTGAGGTGAGTAGCTTATGGAGCTGAATAGGACTGATTCCCAACCACGTTCCCTGCTCAACTCAAGGGTTACACCAAATAACTTTTTTTCCCCCAATCATTTAACTTTTCAAAGGTTTATATGACCAAGAATAGTGAGATATCATGGACACATTCTTGGAAATGAAAGGTATTCTAAAAATATAGATATCGTTGACCTGGCATCAATAGGCTCTTACTCCATCCTTTCCTTCATCCTACCCCCACCCTGCTGTCTATCTTCAGTAAAAGTAGCATCCAAATATAAAATAGATGGGTCATGTCCCATTCCACGGGATCTTGAAATATCTGTACTAAGAAGAGGATAAAACTAAAGCTGTGTTTTAAGTGACCTAAACTAGGACACTAACAGCAGCTGCTCTTATTTCCAGCTGGATCCCTTAGCCTGGCAGTGAAAATGGCAAAGTAAGAGTTACGTTGACAAATTCTCATTTCCAGGCATTTGGAGATCAGCTGTACATATTGCTTAAGGCAAAAAGCTGACAAGTTCAAAACAAAACAGAAAATAGGAATCAGAACAATAATAAAAATTATTCCAATCTGATTCCTTTTGAAAAGGAAATAATTCATTTGAAAGTGTGAATTTTACTTATAGTGTAATTTATAATATTCAAAATGGCATAACTTTTATATATGTTTCTATAAATTATTTAATTCAGCTGCCTTTGAATTTATTAATTGTTCAACATTCAGGATGAATATATGGGTATTTAAAACTTTTCAGGTATGTTTTGATGACTATACTCAGAAAAATGGGATCCATGTGTAAAGGCGTGGTCTACAGTGTCAGCCTTAAAATACTGGTGATTGACTTAGTAATTAGAGACAAGCTCATCATTTTCTTATTCTTCCTGCTTAACATTTAATTGAGATTCCATCTTATATTAGGCATCATGTTAAAAATCTTTGCTTAATTGTTTCATTAAGGCCATATATAACTTTAAGAAGTAAGGCATTATCAGTGTCATTTTATAAATAGAGGAAGCAAGTCTTAGAGAAATTATATTAACTGTTTACTCAAATAGGTAATGGTAGATCAGAGCCAAACCCAATCTTGCTATGCTACAAACCTGTTTTGTAAAATTCTACATTGCCTGGCAGGAAAAAATTGAAACTATAATTGACATTTTTCTTCCCCAACTCTGTTATTTCCTTTCACTATTATGGTACCAGGTCAATCTAGGTAAATACAAATTTAATAATTAAGAAAACAAAGAAACAAAGCAGGATGGATTAAAAAGGCTGTTCTTTTAGCTTTTGAACTTTTAAAATGAAACACTTAGAGACTATTTGTGTTTAAATTAGTTCTATCTCCTCTTCCTCCTGGCACACAGTTAGACATGCTGTCTGTCCTGCTTTGCAGTGAAATGTAGCTGTGGAATATGAGTGGAAGTGATATGCTACTATCCATGTTTGCTGCATTAAAAAATAAACACCTCCCACATGGGATAATCCATGTTCCTTTCCACTTCCTGCTGGCTGACTGGAATGAGAGGTCCCACATAACTAACACAAAAGTCCTATCTTCAACATGGTGGAGCCATAAAGGGTAAAGATTCTGGGTTCTCAAATCATTGTATGGAGAAGAATCAGTGTTCAGTGAACCAGTAGCATTGATTTTAAACATAGAAATACATTTCTATTGTGTTAATACAGTTTAATTTAAGGTTTATGTGTCATTTAGGTGGCAATGGAAAGGAATTTGAAAAATAGATTTCAGAGGCTATCTTATGTGTTTATACAGGAGTCCATCATCCTTAAAACCTATAGGACAATGACCTGGTTTCTTCAAGGAAAGGTTTTGGAAGGTGAAGGCAGTTGATGAAAATGTTACCTATAGATGAAAATAGATTTATAAGACATATTAATCAATAGCATTGAATTATTTTTCATTGGATCCCAATTCATTCAAATTATTTGAATAGTAAAATAGTCATTAGACACTCAAGAAAGTGTGAAACATGTGAATATCAAGTAGATATTTGATGATATTAAGACATTTCTAGTTTTCTGTGTTAATTATATTGTGCTATGTTTCTTAAAAGAATCCTTATCATTTAGAGATTACTTAAATGTTTACAAATGGAATTATAAAATGTTTGGGATTTGCTCCAAAACAACGTTGGTAGAGAATGGATGATACCATCAATTAAACAAAATTAAAATTTTTATTGTTGTTGAAACTGGGAGATGAGTACATTGAGGTTCATTATACTTTCTCTACTCTTATGTATGTTTTCAATTTGCTATAATCAAAAATTTGACAAAAAATAAAATATTTCCTAGGATGAGGAGAAAGCTAGACCCCAAAGCAATGAATACATAGTTGGTTTGGGACCTGGAAAAAGTTACCTTCATGCTTTTAGCACTGCAATCTGAACCTTGGGGGAGACAATCAAATCCTCATATAGATTAATGGAATCAGAGATCCAAAAGACTTGTACCTTATTTGCCATGAAAGCTGGGCAAGAAGTAAACCCCAATGTTAAAATAACCTGAATGTTTGATGCAAATGGGGTCTTAGCCTCACGGTTTTGTATGGTCCAGTGTGGTCCAGAAGCAGCAAAGGAAGCAGTGGGGACAAAGAGAGAAACTGTTGGTTGTGGGAGCAAGGGAGGACTGAGCAATCACCTGTAAGACTGAGGGACGTGAATCAGATACATAGTGGAGATTTTAGTGGGATGGTTAGATGGCAGCAGAGGAGCAGAAGCTTCCTGGTGCTTTGAAATAAAATAAATCCTTTGAAAGTAGCATGAAAACCTAGGAAAAGAAATGGAACCCTAAAATGATCAAGATTAAGATTCCATTACGTGGTGCGATGGGGATGCAACGTATACATTAGGTTGAATTATGAAAGTAATGAGGGAAGATGGCGGCGAGGGGAGTGCATTGCCCCCGTGTGCTGCTTCACTGTGTGGGAGTATGACAAGTCAGGACGGCTAAAGGATATCTTGTTAGGAATTTCCAGCAATAGTGGGGTGCTCCGGAACCTGGAGGAAGGATTTCCATCGCACGAGGATTGGCTACGGGGACTCAAACGCGAGAGGTTTGTTGCACGGAGGATAACACTACTTATTCAGCAAACCGCCCCGCGGCTAGAGTCTGCAGCGCGCGCTGGGATAGAGACGCAGGGTTACAGCGCTGCAGTTTCTGCCAGCCGCGCAAGCACCGTACTCAGGGCTGAATTCTGGGTTTGAGACGGGGGAAGGAAGCGGTCCATCTCGGTTCTCCACACCGGTCAGACCACAGAGGAGGCCAGCAGCCACCATGTTGGTAAACTGACGTCACCTTCCCTGTTTTCGACTGACCGCAGCTCATTCAGCCATAGATCAAGTAATTTCAGGCTGCAATTCGCCTGCGGCTTGCAGACAGATTGCTAGGGTTCAGCGCCTGGGTGCTTCTTAGAACCTGATCTTATCGGAGCGAACACCAAGCGCGGGGCGGCCGAGTTCCGGCTCCCGGAACCGTCCCAGAACCGCCCTGGCCCAGGGCTGCGGAGCCTGCGGAGGCTCCTTCTTGGACCCTGCCCCTATCAGAGCATACACCAAGCACTAAGCAGCCGAATTC
>NW_025999969.1:5476214-5502113 GCF_001458135.2 Marmota marmota marmota
TGGGGTAAAAATGGGAGCTCATAACCCACTTGAATCAAAGTGTGAAATATGATATATCAAGAACTATGTAATGTTTTGAACAGCCAACAATAAAAAATTTAAAAAAAATTATTCCAGTTAATGCTTCAAAACATTAGAAGAAATATGATTAATTGGTCTGAGAACTGCAATATAGAACAATTAGGGAACTTCTATTGGTTTGATATGAAAAGTAATGTCTGTATGATCAAAACTGGCATTAGTGCTATTTATATTACATTCTGAGCTATTTGAGGTGGGGAGATAGCTTATTGAGTCTCCTGATTTGGGATTTATCAGAATTTGGATCTTTAGAAAATGCCCACCACTCCTCATTTTTACCTATGTTTCCCTGGGTATGGAGGTACTGATCACACCAGTTCACTTCTGATAGAATTCTAGGAGGCACCTCTGATTTTTAGTTTAAGGTAACTAGTAGCATTTTGGTGGGTTAGCAGAGACAGTCCCTTGTTGTGTGTGACAGAGCAGCCAGGTTACCCTCTATTAGGGAATTGCAGTCTTTTGTGCCCTTCTGAACTAAAGCTTTATGTAACCAATGTTGTCAAATCCAATGTGGATTCCCCTATGTATATTTCAGAGAGTATGGTGTGTGGCAGTCTAAGGTAGAGGTACTATGGTCTGCTTGAAATAAAACTGGGTGGCCCATAGGAGGTACAGTCCTGCTACCCCCTCTGGAGTTCATTGGTGATAGGTTGGTGGGCTTGTATCTGGATTCACTAGGCAGTAACTGGTTTCTGTGGAAAGCTCCTCATAATCCCCTTTGTGGGGTGTACTACCTTGCATATATGTATGAGGTTCTCCACTGGCTAGTTGGCCTATCCCCAGGAAATGCCTTCTGTGCATCTATGAGTCTGAATGAGAATTGAGTTAACTGGTAACTCCAGGACTCACAGCTGTGGACCCTCTGAGTTGCTGGGGCATAGGAGCTACTTTTCTTATTGCTACAGTTCTCTCACCAGCTGATGCTTCTTAGTCCAGAGGTCCAAGTCTACAGTTAGGTGCTGCTTCTGTTGGGTTCTCTCTCTTGGTTGAGGGGGCATAGGGCACAGGGTTTAGGGCTGTCAGTGGCTGTTGTGGCATGCTGAACACCCACTCCCCTCTGCTGAGGCTTGTTTAAAACATCCTATCTAAGGGCTCTGTGGTAGCTTGTAACTGTGGGGCCTGTGAATGTAGATTCTCTGTGAATGGCCTATGAGATGTACAGAAGACTTCATCCTGGCTGCTGCAAATGACTGGAGTTTTATGAGTCACTGTGCTGGAGGAAGGTGTCAGTTTACCTGTCTTCTCCTGAGCTCCTGGGGATCCTGTGGGGAGTGCTGGGTTGGAGTTCGCACTCCCCAGGAGTGGCTCTGAAATGGGTTGTCTTCATAATCCATTTAGAACAAAACTGTAGAGTGATTGCTGCTAGCTGAGGTTACCCAAACCCCATCCCCTTCACCATAGATAAGAGGAGTTGGGTGGAGCTAACCTAAGTACACCGTAAGTGCCTGACATTCTTGGAACCCTGGAGGATCACAAAAACCTACTCAAAGAAAGAATTGGAACATAGATTTAGGATCAAAACTTCATTTCACAGAGGAAAAAGCTGAGGTCCAAAGAGGCAAATTATTTTCTCAAGTCATGTAAATAGTTACTGGTAGACACCAGTCTCTAACTCTACCAGAAAGTTTTTTTTTCCAAAAGAATTTAAACATTTAGCTGTGTTAAAAGACTGAGGTGAAGGTAATGAAGAGGAAAAAGAAAGGAAACAGGGTTGTGTTTAGAGCTTCATCTTGTGTACTTAAATGTGGTGGAAATAATCACTGGGTTTTTGAGAGGCACTATAATTGTAGTGTCTATGAATTGTAGCTCAAATGTGCAGGTGGAAAAAAATTGAATTTTCATTACTTTCATTTTTTTTTTTCATTGTGGGTTGTTCAAAACATTACAAATTTCTTGACATATCATATTCGACACTTTGATTCAAGTGGGTTATGAACTCCCACCTTCACCCCATACACAGATTGCAGAATCACATCAGTTACACATCCATTGATTTACAAATTGCCATACTCCTTCCATTTCCATGCAATTTCCCTTCTCTCTCCCTTTCCCTCCCACCTCTCATCCCTGTTTAATGTTAATCTTCTTCTCATGCTCTTCGACCCTACTCTGTTCTTAGTTACTCTCCTTATATCAAAGAAGACATTTGGCATTTGTTTTTTAGGGATTGGCTAGCTTCACTTAGCATAATCTGCTCTAATGTCATCCATTTCCCTGTAAATTCTATGATTTTGTCATTTTTTAATGCAGAGTAATACTCCATTGTGTATAAATGCCACATTTTTTTAATCCATTCGTCTATTGAAGGGCATCTAGGTTGGTTCCACAGTCTTGCTATTGTGAATTGTGCTGCTATGAACATCGATGTAGCAGTGTCCCTGTAGCATGCTCTTTTTAGGTCTTTAGGGAATAGACCGAGAAGGGGAATAGCTGGGTCAAATGGTGGCTCCATTCCCAGCGTTCCAAGAAATCTCCATACTGCTTTCCAAATTGGCTGCACCAATTTGCAGTCCCACCAGCAATGTACAAGTGTACCCTTTTCCCCACATCCTCGCCAGCACTTGTTGTTGTTTGACTTCCTAATGGCTGCCAATCTAACTGGAGTGAGATGGTATCTTAGGGTGGTTTTGATTTGCATTTCTCTGACTGATAGAGATGGTGAGCATTTTTTCATGTACTTGTTGATTGATTGTATGTCCTCCTCTGAGAAGTGTCTGTTCAGGTCCTTGGCCCATTTGTTGATTGGGTTGTTTGTTCTCTTATTGTCTAATTTTTTGAGTTCTTTGTATACTCTGGATATTAGGGCTCTATCTGAAGTGTGAGGAGTAAAGATTTGTTCCCAGGATGTAGGCTCCCTATTTACCTCTCTTATTGTTTCTTTTGCTGAGAAAAAACTTTTTAGTTTGAGTAAGTCCCATTTGTTGATTCTAGTTATTAACTTTTGTGCTATGGGTGTCCTATTGAGGAATTTGGAGCCCGACCCCACAGTATGTAGATCGTAGCCAACTTTTTCTTCTATCAGACGGCGTGTCTCTGATTTGATATCAAGCTCCTTGATCCATTTTGAATTAACTTTTGTGCATGGCGAGAGAAAGGGATTCAGTTTCATTTTGTTGCATATGGATTTCCAGTTTTCCCAGCACCATTTGTTGAAGATGCTATCCTTCCTCCATTGCATGCTTTTAGCCCCTTTATCAAATATAAGATAGTTGTAGTTTTGTGGATTGGTTTCTGTGTCCTCTATTCTGTACCATTGGTCCACCCGCCTGTTTTGGTACCAGTACCATGCTGTTTTTGTTACTATTGCTCTGTAGTATAGTTTGAAGTCTGGTATCGCTATACCGCCTGATTCACACTTCCTGCTTAGCATTGTTTTTGCTATTCTGGGTCTTTTATTTTTCCATATGAATTTCATGATTGCTTTCTCTATTTCTACAAGAAATGCCGTTGGGATTTTGATTGGCATTGCATTAAACCTATAGAGAACTTTTGGTAATATCGCCATTTTGATGATGTTAGTTCTGCCTATCCATGAACAGGGTATATTTTTCCATCTTCTAAGATCTTCTTCTATTTCTCTCTTTAGGGTTCTGTAGTTTTCATTGTATAAGTCTTTCACCTCTTTTGTTAGGTTGATTCCCAAGTATTTTATTTTTTTTGAAGATATTGTGAATGGAGTGGTTGTCCTCATTTCCATTTCAGAGGATTTGTCGCTGATATACAGGAATGCCTTTGATTTATGCGTGTTGATTTTATATCCTGCCACTTTGCTGAATTCATTTATTAGCTCTAATAGTTTCTTTGTAGAGCCTTTTGGGTCTGCTAGGTATAGAATCATATCATCTGCAAATAGTGATAATTTAAGTTCTTCTTTTCCTATTTTGATGCCTTTAATTTCTTTCGTCTGTCTAATTGCTCTGGCCAGTGTTTCGAGAACTATGTTGAACAGAAGTGGAGAGAGAGGGCATCCCTGTCTTGTTCCAGATTTTAGAGGGAATGCCTTCAGTTTTTCTCCATTCAGAATGATGCTAGCCTGAGGCTTAGCATAGATTGCTTTTACAATATTGAGGTATGTTCCTGTTATCCCTAGTTTTTCTAGAGTTTTGAACATAAAGGGATGCTGTACTTTGTCGAATGCTTTTTCCGCATCTATCGAGATGATCATATGGTTCTTATTTTTAAGTCTATTGATGTGGTGAATAACATTTATTGATTTCCGTATATTGAACCAGCCTTGCATCCCAGGGATGAATCCTACTTGATCATGGTGCACAATTTTTTTGATATGTTTTTGTATCCGATTCGCCAGAATTTTATTGAGGATTTTTGCATCTAGGTTCATTAGAGATATTGGTCTGTAGTTTTCTTTCTTTGAAGTGTCTTTGTCTGGTTTAGGTATCAGGGTGATGTTGGCCTCATAGAATGAATTTGGAAGTTCTCCCTCCTTTTCTATTTCCTGAAGTAGCTTGAAAAGTATTGGTATTAGTTCTTCTTTAAAGGTTTTGTAAAATTCTGCTGTATACCCATCCGGTCCTGGGCTTTTCTTAGTTGGTAGTCTTTTGATGGTTTCTTCTATTTCCTCAATTGATATTGGTCTGTTTAGGTTGTCTATATCCTCCTGACTCAATCTGGGCAGATCATATGACTTAAGAAATTTATCTATGCCTTCACTATCTTCTAATTTATTGGAGTATAAGGATTCAAAATAGTTTTTGATTATCTTCTGTATTTCTGAAGTGTCTGTTGTGATATTGCCTTTTTCATCCCGTATGCTAGTAATTTGAGTTCTCTCTCTTCTTCTCTTCGCTAGCATGGCTAAGGGTCTGTCGATTTTGTTTATTTTTTCAAAGAACCAACTTTTAGTTTTGTCAATTTTTTCAATTGTTTCTTTTGTTTCGATTTCATTAATTTCAGCTCTGATTTTAATTATTTCTTGCCTTCTACTTCTTTTGCTGTTGTTTTGCTCTTCTTTTTCTAGGATTTTGAGATGAAGTATGAGATCATTTATTTGTTGGTTTTTTCTTTTTTTAAGGAATGAACTCCAAGCAATGAATTTTCCTCTTAGAACTGCTTTCAATGTGTCCCATAGATTCCGATATGTTGTGTCTGTGTTTTCATTTATCTCTAAGAATTTTTTAATTTCCTCCTTGATGTCTTCTATAACCCATTGATCATTCAGTAACCTATTGTTCATTCTCCAAGTGATGTATGCTTTTTCCTTCCTTCTTTTATCGTTGATTTTCAGTTTCATTCCATTATGATCAGATAAGATGCATGGTATTATCTCTACTCCTTTATATTGTCTAAGAGTTGCCCTGTGACATAATATATGATCTATTTTTGAGAAGGATCCATGTGCTGCTGAGAAAAAAGTGTAACTGCTTGATGTTGGGTGGTATACTCTATATATGTCAATTAGGTCTAGGTTATTAATAGTGTTATTGAGTTCTATAGTTTCCTTATTCAACTTTTGTTTGGAAGATCTGTCCAGTGGCGAGAGAGGTGTGTTGAAGTCTCCCATGATTATGGTATGGTGGTCTATTAGACTCTTGAACTTGAGAAGAGTTTGTTTGACGAACATAGCTGCACCATTGTTTGGGGCATAAATATTTATGATTGTTATGTCTTGTTGGTGTATGGTTCCCTTAAGCAGTATGTAGTGTCCCTCTTTATCCCTTTTGATTAACTTTGGCTTGAAATCTATTTTATTTGATATGAGTATGGACACTCCTGCTTGTTTCCGAAGTCCATATGAGTGATATGATTTTTCCCAACCTTTCACCTTCAGCCTATGTATGTCTTTTCCTATCAAATGCGTCTCCTGTAGGCAGCATATTGTTGGGTCTTGTTTTGTGATCCATTCTACTAGCCTGTGTCTCTTAATTGGTGAGTTTAAGCCATTAACATTTAGGGTTATTATTGAGATATGGGTTGTTCTTCCAGCCATATTTGTTTATTTCTGTTACTAAACATGGTTTGTTTTCCTCTTTGATTATTTCCCCCCCCTTTACTGTCCTACCTCCCACTGTTGGTTTTCATTGTTATTTTCCATTTCCTCTTCCTGTAATGTTTTGCCGAGGATGTTTTGAAGAGATGGTTTTCTAGCTGCAAATTCTTTTAACTTTTGTTTATCGTGGAAGGTTTTAATTTCATCTTCCATCCTGAAGCTTAATTTCGCTGGATACACAATTCTTGGTTGGAACCCATTTTCTTTCAGTGTTTGAAATATGTTATTCCAGGATCTTCTAGCTTTCAGAGTCTGTGTTGAAAGATCAGCTGTTATCCTGATTGGCTTACCCCTAAATGTAATCTGCTTCCTTTCTCTTGTAGCTTTTAAAATTCTCTCCTTATTCTGTATGTTGGGCATCTTCATTATAATGTGTCTAGGTGTGGATCTCTTATGATTTTGCACATTCGGCGTCCTGTAGGCTTCTAGGATTTGGGATTCTGTCTCATTCTTCAAGTCTGGGAAGTTTTCTCGTATTATTTCATTGAATAGATTGCTCATTCCTTTGGTTTGGAGCTCTGTACCTTCCTGTATCCCAATGACTCTTAAGTTTGGTCTCTTAATGTTATCCCATATTTCTTGGATGTTCTGCTCATGGTTTCTTAACAGTCTTGCTGAGCTGTCTATGTTCTTTTCCAGTTGAAATACTTTGTCTTCATTGTCTGATGTTCTATCTTCTAAGTGTTCTACTCTGCTGGTAGTATTCTCCATTGAGTTTTTAAGTTGGTTTATTGCTTCCTGCATTTCTAGGATTTCTGTTTGTTTGTTTTTTATAACCTCTATCTCCCTGTATAGTTGATCCTTTGCTTCCTGGATTTGTTTGCGTAATTCATTGTCGAAGTGATCTTTCATTGTCTGATTTTGCTGTTTAATGTCTTCCTTGATACTCCAGATCATCTGAAGCATGTATATCCTGAATTCTTTATCTGACATTCCATCTGCTGCAGCTGTTACCTCTTCTAAAGTTGCGTTGACCTGCATTGCTTGTGGTCCTTTCTTTCCTTGTCTCTTCATACTGTTCGCATTCCTTTCTACTTGGTGAAACTGTTGTGCTATTGAATTTTCCCCCTATATATTTATATTGGTCTTGTATATTTGCAAAGTCTCCCTCGCAGGTGCGGGCGGAGGCTCTGCCCCTCCTCCAATTTTTAAAAAATTTGGTTTATTAGCTCATGTTTACACTTGCTCCTCTTAATCTTTTTCCTCTTGTATTGCATGTTCTTTTCTCGAATTCCCACCCCCATTTTTTCTTTTTTATTAGTTGTATTACTTTCTCTTTTCATTTGTCTTTTTATTTGTTTGCTACTTTTTCTCTTTTAAGCCCCCAGGTAGCTTAATAGTAAATTTACTATTGTTAATAACCAACTTCTCAATTAACTAAATGACTCCAATTTTATACTTAGATTTGGGGAATCATGAAGAACATGTTCCATAAGAGTTTTCTAATGTCTATGAGTACATGGCTTCACACTAAAGCTATTGCAGTTAACAGGGTTTAAGATCTTTCTCAAAGTGGTGATGAGACTGGAAATAGCAGAGGATACACACTGTGTGAGAATATCAATACTTGAATACTCACACAAGAGAGAAGTTCACTAAATAGGTCCTTTTACAGAAGTAGAAAAGATAATTAACTCAGCAAATGGGTAGACTTACAAACAATAAGAAAAAGCAAGTGAAGAAGCCGCCCCAAATAGCCCATAAACTTCAACAACTGATCCCATTAGCACCACAGTTGAGGAAATGTCAGATAAAGAATTCACAAAGTTCATAGTTAAAATGTACAGTGAGGGCTGGGGTTATGGCTCAGTTGCAGAGTGCTTGCCTAGCATGTGTGAGGCACTGGGTTTGAATTTCAGCACCACATATAAATAAATAAAGTTCAATTGACAAATAAAAATTTAAAACAAAGTACAATGAACTAAAAGACTATATAAGGAATGAACTAAGACAGAAAATACAGAAAGTATAAGAACATTTCAATAGAGATAGATATTCTAAAAAAAAAAGAAAAAGAAAAAAACCCTGAAATCCTGGGGAAAAAAGAGTCAATAAATCAAATAAAAAAATTAGTGGAAAGCATCACCAATAAATTATACCACATAGAAGACAGATTTTTAGATCTTGAGGAGAAAGTATATAATATGGAAAATAAAGTCAGAAATAGAGAAAATGTATTTAGAGACCATGACCAGAATATTCAAGGAATTCTGGATAGCATTGAAATTAAACCTAAGAATCAGTGGCATACAAGAAGGTTCTAAAATACAAACTAAAGGAATGCACAACCTTTTAAATAACATCAGGAATTTTCCCAAAGCTTAGAAATGAAATGGAAACAAAAATACAAAAGCATTTAGAACCCTGAATACAATAAATCAAAAAAGCTGTTCTACAAGACATATTATAATTAAAATGTCTTATACATAAAACAAAGATAGCTTTTTAAAAGCCACAGAGAAAAATAGTAGGTCACATTTAGAATTAAGTCCATTAGACCTTCTGTGATCTCTTAGCTGAGACACTAAAAGCCAGGAGGGTTTACAATAATGTATAGCAAACCCTAAAAGATAGTGGATGCCAACCAAATTTGCTATATCCAGCAAAGTTATCCTTCAGAACTAAAAGTGAAATAAAAACATTCCATAGTAATCAGAAACTAAAAGAATTCATATCCACTAAAGTAGCAGTACAAAACATAATTAATGAAGCTGGGAATGATGGCCAACACCTGTAACCCCAGTCTCAGATGCTGTGGCAACAGGATCACAAGTTAGAGGCCAGTCTCAGAAACTTTGTGAGGCCCTAAGCAACTAAGATCCTATCTCAGTAAGTTTTACTATATTATTACTATATATTACATAATATATACTACTAATAATATATTATATGTATATATAGAGAGATGAAGAGGGAGGATTTCAGTTTCATATATATATGTGTGTGGAGATATATATATATATATATATATATATATATATATATATAGAGAGAGAGAGAGAGAGAGAGAGAGAGATCTCAGTTTCTAATAGATATATATACACACACATATTTCACACATATGTAATACATATATATGTATATATCTATGTCACCCTTAAGTTTAATCCCCAATACCAAATATAAATAAATAAATAAAACAAAACTTTAAAAAACAGTGAAATATTACATGCAAAAGAAATGAAAAATAAATATCAAAGACAATGTACAGATTAATTTCACTAAAATAATAGTCAAATGAGAATCAAGTCTGAGTTAAATATTATAAATAAATTTAAAAGACAATAAAGAAAAATCATCTTTTTATAATAATAGTGAATATAAAAGGTCCAAATTCTCCAATTAAAAGTCATAGATGGGCAGGTTGGATTAAAGAATAAGAACCAACTATATGTTTCTTATAAGATACTTTACAGGAAAGATATTCATAGGCTAGAGGTGAAATTATAGAAAAAGACATACCATGAAAAAAACCTGAAAGCTAGCAGAAATAGCTACCATCACATCTTACAAAGTAGACTTCAAGCAAAAATTAAACAGAGGAGACAAAGGTCACTCAATAATGGTTAATGAAGTCATCCAACCAGATATAATGATTGTAAATATTTATACCCAAAACATCAATACACCTACATTCAAAAATTAAACTCAACAAAAACCCTCAAGTAGACTTTATAATACAAAAATACCAGGTGATTTTTAACACACCTGTCATACCAGTAGATAGATCACCCAGATAAACTAATTAAAAACTCTTCAAAACCAAAAAATAATATTAGTCAAATGAACCTAAGCAACATCTATCAAGCATTTTATTCATCAGCAACTGAATTCACTTTCTTTTCAGTTGTATGTAGAACCTTCTCTAAAATAGACAACATTTCAGGATGCAAACAAAGTCTTAGAAATACAAGAAAAAAAAAAAAGAGAGAGAGAGAGATAATGCCTTGCATTCTGTCAGATAATAATGGAATAAAATTAGAAATCAATAAGAAGATAAGAAACAAAGACAACTTTGATACATGAAGATTGAATAATACACTTTTGAAAAAGGAATGGGTTATAGAAAAAATATCAGGGAGAAATAAAAAAAAATAGAACCAAATGAGAACAGAGATATAACATATCAAAATCTCAGGGACAGTATAAAGGCAGTTCTAAGAAGAAAGCTAATATCATTGAGTGACTACATTCAAATCAAAACCAAAAAAGATCCCTCCAAAATAATATGACGATGCCCTAAAGGTCCTAGGAAAGGAAGATCAAACTAATTTCAAAATCAGTAGAAGGCAGAAAATAATTAAGGTCAGAGCCAAAATTAATAAAATTGAAAAAATGCAAAAACAAAACAATGCAATAAAAAGTTGGTTTAAAAATATAAACAGAATTGATAAACCCTAAGCCAATCTAACCCAAAGAGAAAGAATTCCTAAATGTACAAAATTAGGGATGAAAAAGAAATTATCACCATAGACATTTCTGTAATCTCAAAGAACATTTGGAACTATTTTGAAAATTTACACTCCAATAAACTGTAAAATCTAGAAAACACTGAGAATTTTATAGACACATATGACCTATATCCAATTTGAACCAAGAGGATATAGAAAAAATTAACAGACTAATATCAAGTTACAAGATTGAAGGAGCCATTGAAAGCTTTCCAACAAAGAGATCATCCAGGACCAGATGAATTCTCACTTACTGGACCTTTAAAGAAGAACTAATACAAGTCTTCCTCAAATTATTCCATGAAATAGAAAGTGAGGGAACACTCCCAAAATCTTTCTAAGAAGCCAGTACCACTCTGATAACGAAACCAGACAAAGAAACATCAAGGAAAGAAAACTACAGACCAATTCTCCTGATGAACATAGACACGAAAATCCTTAATAAAAATATTAGTAAATTACATTTAAAAACACATTAAGAACACTGTACACCATGATTAAGGGATTTCATCCCAGGGATGCAAGTTTGGCTTAATATATACAAGTCAGTAAACATAATTCATCATACAGACAGAATTAAGGACAAGAATCACTCGATCATCTCAATAGATGCAGAAAAAACTTTAACAAAACCCAGCACCTATTTGTATTAAAAATGCTGGAGAAACTAGGGATTGAGGAACTTACTTACCTCAGCAGCATGTCTATATATGAAATATCAAAAGTCAACATGACACTGAATGGAAAAACTAAAAGCATTTCCTCTAAAATCAGAAATAAGACAAAGATGTCCACTCTTACCACTCCTATTCAAAACAGTTCTTAAAACACTAACCAGAGAAATCAGACAAAGAAGAAAATTAAAGTGATAAAATAGGACAAGCAGTCAAATTATCACTGTCTGTTGATGACGTGAACCTATATGTAGAAGACGAAAAAAAAATCCAAATAAATAAATAAATAAACAGAAAACAAACAAAAAGAAAGAAAGAAAAGAAAACAAAGAAAATCCCCCAAAAACAAAAAACAAAAAATCTGCACCAGAAGACTTCCGGAGCTGATGAACAAATTTATGAAAGTAGCAGGATATAAGAGAATACAAGATCAATATCCAATAATCAATATCTTTTCTGTACTCCAAAAATGAATCTTCAATTTACAGTAGGCTCAAAATACGTTAAAAAAAAAGAAAGAAAGAAAAAGAAAAAGAAAAAAAAATACTTGAGAATAAATTTAACCTAGGACGTGAAGGACCTCTACAATGAAAACTATCTAATGCTGAAGAAAAACAAAATGAAGAAGACACAAGAAGATGGAAAGACCTCCCATTTTCTTGGTAATATGTCAAAATGGCCATATTACCCAAAGTGCTCTACAGATTCAATGCAAACCCCATCAAAATACCAATGGCATTCTTCACAGAACTAGAAAAAAACAGTCCTAAAATTTACATGGAAGAATAAAAGACTGAGAATAGCCAAAGCAATTGCAGTACTAGAGGCATCAGAATATCTGATATCATACTAAAACTATAGTAACAAAAATGGCATTGTATTGGTATCAAAACAGATATGAAGCCAATGGAATAGAATATAAGGCATAGAGACAAACCCACATAGACACAGTCATCTCAACAAAGGTGCCAAAAACTATGTTGGAGAAAAGATAGCCTTTTTAAGAAATGGTGCTAGGAAAACTGCATAATTCATATAGAGCAAAATGAAACTAGTTTCCTTCAGCTTGTCCTGTACAAAAGTCAACTCTAAGTGTATCAAAGGCCTAGGAATTAGACCAGAAACTTTACAAATGCTAGAAGAATGTATAGTATCAACACTCCAGCATATTGGCACAGGTACCAATTTCCTTAACCAGTCTCCTAAAGATCAAGAAATAAAACCAAGAATCAACCAATGGGAGAGCATTAAATTAAAAAGCTTCTCTAAAGAAAACAACAACAACAAATTAAGAGTATGAAGAAAGAGCCCATAGCAGGGGAGAAAGTTATCCAGCTACCCTTCCAACAGGTGTTCAGTATCTAACTATATAGAGAACTCAAAACACTTAATACAAATAATAAAAAATAACCCACTCAATAATGGGCAAAATAACTAAACAGACATTTTTCAAAAAAAAATGGTCAACTTCCCAGCAATAATTGAAATGCAAATTAGAATTACACTGAAATTTAATCTCAATCTAGATAGAATGGCAATCATCAAGAACACAAATAATAAATGCTGGCAAAGATGCAGGGGAAAAGGTGCACTTATGTATAATTGGTAGTACTGCAAATTAGTAAAACCATTTTGGAAAGCAGTATGGAGATTTCCCAAAAGAATAGAAACAGAACCACTGTGTAACCCAGCTATCTCACTCCTTGGTATTTATCTAAGAGAATGAAAATCAGTATATTATAGTGCTACAGGCTTATCACTGTTATAGCAATGCAATTCACAATAGTTAAGTTATGAAACCAGTCCAGGTACCAATCAACAGATGAATGAAGAAAGAAAATGTGGTATACATAAACAATAAAATTTTACTCAGCCATAAAGAGGAATGAAATTAAGGCATTTGCTGGCAAATGGATGAAATTGGAGAACATCATGCTAAACGAAATAAACCAGACTCAGTGAGTCAAAAGTTGAATGTTTTCTTTCATATACAAAAGCTAGAGTTAAAAAACATGATGGGGGGATGGGAAATTCCATGAAAATATAGTAGATCAGTGGAGTAGAGGAAGGGTGTTAAAGGGGAGGGAGGAAGAACAGTAAAAGGAGGAAGGAAATTGTGGAATGAAATTGGCAAAATTATGCTATGGACATATATGAATAAACCACAGTGAATTCCATCTTTATGCATATCTATAAAGCACCAATTTAAAAAGCAATATGTAAATAGAAGAAAGACCAGTACAATAGAGAGAAACAGGAGAGAGGAGAACACAGAAAGGGAATGGAAATGGAGATTGAAATGGAGTAGATTATATTCCAGGCATATACCAGTATGTCAAAATAAACTACACTATTGTGTTTAACTATAATGCACTAATAAAAACTTTTTTTAAAGAAGAAAGAGCACCCTTCTAGAATAAATAGGATTATTTGACCTGGGTGTTATAATTCAGGTAAAATTTTCTCAAATTTAAGGCGACAGGTATAGGGAAAGATTTTCTAGAAGAACAAACATTGTCCATAAAATCTGAAAGACAGCAAATATAGAGCAAACATAGGTCATCTCCAGCATATTTATGTGTCCAGAATCATGGAAAGGCTGGAGATTTATTTCCGGGATTTGGACTCAGACAGGAGTGGGTTATTTGAGAAATCAGCATCGTGAATAGAACAGTCAATGAGATGAGCTTATGGGACAAGTCTCTTAAAGACACCAGGTTTAATCAGATCCCTGTTTAGAAAGAGTCTTTGGCATGTTTTGGTATAGCACACGTAAGAGTGGGAGAGCTGGAGGGGGGAGCTTCCTCTAAGTCCCTAAAAAGGCAGATGAAATTCAGGTTGGCTTCATGGCTTCAAGGGAAACTTTAAATTTAAAGTTTGAATTCAACCAGGGATCAAATTAGGACTGGAAAGATGTTGGCTTCAGGCTGGAACTTAGAAATACCACGATAATGTAACTTAAAGTAGTTTAAATAGTTTTAAAGAAAGCCATTTCCCCATAGGAGTTTTAGGGCCATGTGTAAAGACCTGAAATATGCACAAGTTTACGTTTCCACAGGGACAGCAGCAGCTGACAATGTCAATTATGATTCTTCTCTGAGAGCTTATTGTATGCTGTCTTACTTTCACTACATGTAAGGTTCAATTTTTCATAATGAAAACCAATATCAATTCTAAACAATGATAATAGGCTCACTAAGTTTTAGGGTTTTTGTCAGTTCCCATTTGTGTTGCATGCCTTTGTATCTGGATGGTACTTACAAGTAAGTATTTATCCTGGGGAATCTTTTATATCAAGAAAATAGAAAAACAAATTAAATCTGTATGCCTTTCTATGAAAGCAGCTGATTTTATAAAAATTGTCTTCGGTCTGGAGTTATTTGAAATATTCTGTAAGACTTTAAGAGCTTCAGATTTGGAATCCAATATCTAGGTTTTAATTCTATTTCTACTACTTTCTCTCTCTCTGAGACCTTGGCAATGCTTTAAATTCTCTGCACCTTACTTCTTTTATCTATAATATGGAGGTAATAATAGTTGCTATCTCATTGAGATGTTTTGAGGCTTAAATTAATTATCATATGGATAGAACTTAGAATGCTTCTTGGCAGACAGTAAGCATCATTAAAGTGGTAGATGTGGCTATAATCATGATGTTAATCATTACTATTCATTAATTAATTTAAGTCCATGAACCATTGTTCTTGTCCTGCCTTTCATGCCCCAACTACTTAAGCACCTGCTATTCCAACTAAGGAAGACACAATTCTCATGAAACCACACCCCACCTCCCTTAATCTCTTGTTGAGATTGCCTCATCCTTTGAAGTTTGGATCCTGTGGCATTTCATTTGTACAATCTTCTCACACCAAGTGCTCTCCTAGAAACCCATGGAAAAAGTAACTATAGTTACTCTTCTGTGCTCCCTTAATGATTTCCCATTGCGTCATCATTAATTGATTTTAGTTTACTAATGTAAATTTCTGGTGCATAAAACATTGCCCTTCGGTCTTTTTCTGTCCTGAGACCTAGATAGTGTCCTGTTCCAAATAAATACTGTATATATATTTACTGAATTATTATGTACATGGTTACTGTGAACGTTGGTGCCAGAAAAAGTAAATTAGTAAAAAAATCATGAGAATTTTAATAAAGATGTCACTGAAGTTTAACCACCTACTTAGAAGTAAGAATTTCAGTAAATTAGTACTATATGAAGTATTGCAATGGACAGGTTTAACTTGGATAAGGAGGGACTTTTCCATAATATTAAATGTTACTTTTATTACAGTTAATGCCAATCAATGTTTTACTGAATATGAGAACAATTATTCCTTGGAATAATTGTTATTCCATTCCTCTCATAATTATCACAACAAATTCTTATAAAATTGTGAGAATTTATAGCATGACTTCACTACACTTCAAAAGCTTTTAGCCCAAGAAGTTTTATTTAGTCCAAACCTTTAAAATTGTTTTACATTTACACACATATAAATGTGCATATACTCCATAAGTACTACAATCACCACCTCACTGATCCAATGCAATATTCCATGAGTTGCCCTTTAAATTATTTATTTATTTTGGTACTAGGAATAAAATCCAGAGGTTCTTTACCACTGAGCTACATCCCCAGGACTTTTTATTTTTTATTTTAATTCAGGATCTAAGTTGCTTAGGGCCTTGATAAATTGCTAAGACTGGGAACTTGCGATCTTCCTGCTTCAGTACCCACAAGCCACTAGGATTATAGGTACATACCACCATGCTTGGCCTGGATTCTGGATTCCTGAGGATCTTTCTTATATCCTTGGGAATGCATGAAAGATGAGAATGGTTATATCAATGAATCTGAAAATGAAATTACCTTGTGTAACTTTCTAGATATTGACTATGTAATAAAATGTTAATGATTATTTAGTTCAATTAAAAAAGGAATAATAATAATAATAATAATAATAATAATAATAAAGATGAATGTGACAATCTAACGAAGATTTTTTTACAGTCATAAATGAGTTACTAAACCACATAACCTCAAAATATATATTTCGTGAGATGGGTTAGCCAAATTCATAACTGCCAGAGACTTTTAATATACGTCTATCAAAAACTGATCTATTAGACAAAATTTAGCCCTAAATATTAAAGATTTGAAGACAAAATTAACTAATGTGATCTAAATGTTCTTTGCAACTAAATAAGCAATTAGTTACAAAGGAAGCTGCACCAAGTTTCAAAAAATGGAGATCACATAGGCCATGTTCTTGGCAATTCTATGTTCTGGAAATGATTAATAGAGTAGAATTATGAACCAAAGTGGAACTAAATTAAAAATCATTTATGTAAGAAATTATAAACCTCCATACTCAAAGATAGTATATGTTTGCAAGTGAAGAAACACATTCTGAGGTAAGTCATGAGTTTGTAAGCAAATCATATACAACTTGAGAAACTAAAAAGGAAAATAATTTCAAAGTACAGAAATTTGGAAGAAATACCAGGGGTATGAGCTAAAAATAAGTAAAACATGAAACAAAACAACAAATCAAAAGCCAATTCCTAATAAATACAAAATTAATTAATAGTAGACAAAGCTCTCTTCAAACTAAGAAAAAGACACAAAAGACAATGAATAAATATGTTGCTATTCAATAATAAAAATTAAATATTTAATAATAACAGTAAAATGATAATAGGAATTAAAAGGGAAGAACACTATTATCTAGAAAAAAATTACATTTAGCTCAAGAAAAATAAATATGAACTCAGTGGATAAGAGTATAAATATTGAATTGATATTCAAATACTACCTCTAATATAAGAAAGGTTTATATGATTTTGTTTATTTTTACCAAACTTTCAAGGAGTATATACATATGTACATATGTACATATATACATATATACATCTAATATATACGTAAACTATATGTATATATATTTTTTGGCACTGGTGACTGAATTCAGGAGCACTTTAACACCGAGATACATCCCATCCCCCTCTTGTTTTTTCTACTGGGGATTGTACTGAGGGGCACTCAACCACTGAGCCACATCCCCAGCCCTATTTTGTATTTTATTTAAAGACAGAGTTTCACTGAGTTGCTTAGTGCCTTGCTTTTGCTGAGGCCAGCTTTGAGCTTGTGATCTTCCTGCTTCAACCTCCCAAACTGCTGGGATTACAGACGTGTGCAATGGTTCCTGGCCATCTCAACCATTATTTTTGTTGTTTGTTTGTTTGTTTGTTTATTTGTTTATTTGTTTTTGTTTTTTTGGTTTTTTTTTTTTTTGAGATGTGGGTTTTGCTTAGCTGCTTAGTGTCTCCCTAAGTTGCCCAGGCTGGCCTCAAACTTTTGATCCTCCTGCCTCAGCCTCCTGAGTGGCTGGGACCAGTATGCACCACCATGCCCAACTCAAGTAATATATTATGAACACAGTAACCAGCATATGTAGAGAAATGTGTTCAATTTTTTTCATGAAGTAGATATGACTTCAGTTTCACAAATAGTGAAATTTATTTGGCACTTCACTGTGTGTTTCATACTATATTAAAAGGAAGTTGTAAAAGGGGAAATCTTCTGTACTGCAGGTAGAACAACAGTATTTTCCAATCATGTTAGGGAAACCTAAGAAAGCCGAAAAGAAACACATTGCTTGACTCACCAATTTCTCTCTTAAATATGCTCTTGTATTTGTGTCCTTAGAGCTGTAGACTGAACCACTCAGGGCAAACACCATGTCAGTGAAGACTTGTAAACCTCCCAACTCTATTGGAAGAATGTATACTTTATACTTATGTAAACACAATTTGCATTTTTCAATATGGCTACATCTCAAAACTATAACATGTAATTTGTACAGTAAATTAGAGCAGCCTGCAGAGAATAGATAACAGTCAAAATAGAAATTGTATTTCCAGGCATGGTGACACATGCTTGTAATCTCAGCCACTTGGGAGGCTGAGGCAGGTAGATTGCAAGTTTGAGGGCAGCCTCAGCACCTTAGTGAGACCCTGCTTTAAAATTAAAAAAAATAAAATAATCTGGAGATGTAGCTCAATGGTTAAGTCCCCCTGGGTTCAATCACCCGTACTGAAAAACAAAACAATAGCAACTACAATGAAAAGTAGAAGTTCTGTGTGGGTGAGGAATGGGATTCGAATTAGGGAGAAAAGAATAAGCAGCTTGAATCAGATCTGTGTGTATTATCTCCCGTAAAATAAAGAAGGCAGAAAAAAAAATCTGAAGAAAAATAATACAAAAATTGTTCCAGCATCTAGTTACAAAGGAGATATCTACAAGGAATAAAAATCCAGGCCCAAAGAAAACATTGCTCCAATGACATTCAATTCTGAATAATGGACCAATGTCTTTGAGATTCCTAAGGAAATAGGCTGTAATTTAAAAATATCCTACCAGCCAAGATGCCATTCGTGCATAAAGTCAGAACAGGCAGAGACTTTCACACATGGAAGAATTTAGGGAGTGTGTCACACATGAGCCCTTTATGAGACATTTCTTCACAGCAAAATCTTCTCAATTAAGTGAGGAATCCAAATAAAGAACTCAGGAATGAAGACTTTGATTAAAATAAAACAAAACAAAAAAGACTTAATAAGCAGTGACTCCACCTGAAAACAGAACAAGCATCAGATAATTGTGGTCATTATGGTAAGGGAACAGAATATGTATTTTATAAATATAACCAATGTAAAACGAATAGAAACACAGAGATGGGAAGAAGGTTGGTAGAATAAGCGTTAGAGATCTCAAATGCACTTATTTTTGACCAAGTGATCCACAATTCTGTCTATATTCAAAGTATGTAGTTAACTCATAATGATGTCCCTTCATTTCTTAAATCCCTATGATTTATTTTAGAACATTTTTAAGTTTACAGCAAAATTCGTCCAGAAAAATACAGAGTTCTCAAGCATTCCACACCCACCCAACACACAACCATTTCATTATCCATCTCTCTCACCAGATGGGTGTGTTTTTTTTTTTGTTGTTGTTGTTTTGTTTTGTTTTTGTTGTTGTTGTTTTTATGACAGAAGAACCTACATTGACACATTTTCACCCATAGTCTATGGTTTACATAAGAAATCACTCTTGGTGTTCTGCATTCTTTGGGTTTGCACAAATGTGTAATAACCTGTGTTCATCACGTGTCATGCAGAATAGTTTCACTGTCCTATAAATCCTCTGTGCCCATTTACTCATCCCCTTTTCTCTCCCTACCCTTGGCAAAAACTGATGATAGTTTTACTGTCTCCTTTTCTGGAATGTCATATAGTTGGAATGCTGCAATGTATAGTCTTAAACCCACTTGAATCAAAGTGTGAAATATGATATATCAAGAACTATGTAATGTTTTGAACAGCCAACAATAAAAAATTTAAAAAAAAAGAATATTCAGAATAGCTCATATGATTATTTGTATGTCCTATATGTTGACTACTAAATAAATTTTCTAGTTTTCAATATTAAAAAAAAAAAGAATTTAAATTGGCATCTCATAGATCAACAGGAGAAAAGCACAAGGATTTATTTAATACAAGATTTACAGGGCATGGGAGTCCACATAAGGAAATGAAGACTTGAGGAAGCACTTACAGAATCTGAGTGGATTAGACAAAGAATAGTAAACTGTAAAAGTAGGATAAGACAAAGGGTCTTGGGTTAGGGTAATTAATTGGACAGAAAGGTACTAGGAAAATAAGGGCAACTGAGCCAAACTTGTTTGTACAGAATTCCTTTGACCTCTACTTTCTTGTCTCTTGGAGAGGATGTTATTCACATGGAAATTTCATCTCCTGCTTTTAAGAAACAACATGAAGGTCAGAGCGATCTTTTTGCACTGCTGCTTTTAATGTAAATAGTATGAAAAATTAGTGTACTTCAAGTCCTCCATATGGCTTGATAGCTTGTTTCTTTTTAGTAGTGACTAATATTCTACTGTCTAGGTATAATACCTTTTAAAATTTATTTATTACTGCTCACCTACTAAAGGTTATACTGGGTACTTCCAAATTTTGACAATCATGAGTAAAGTTTCTATAAACATCCATGTAAAGGTTTTTGTGTGGACCCAGATTTTTCATTTTGGGGGTAAATACCAAAAAGTGTGATTTCTGAATCCTGTAACAGGAGCATGTCTAGTTTTGTAAGAAATGGCCAAACTGTCTTACCAAGGGCCTGTATTATTTTTCCTTCCCATCTATCATGAATGACAGTTTCTGCTGTTCCTTGTCGTGGCAGTATTTGGTGGTGTCAGTGTTTTTTATTTCAGCCATTATAATAGGTGCATAGTGGTATCTATTTGCTATTTTAATTTGCAATTCCCTAGTGATCTATGTATGTGGTTGAAAATCTTTTCCTATGCTTACTAGCCACCTGCTTATGTTCTTTGATGAGGTTTCCATTCAGTTCTTTTGCCCACCTTCTAATCGGGTTGTTCATTATCCTATTGTTTAGTTTTAAGAACTCAGTGTGGTTTAGATAAAAGTCCTTCATTAGACATTTGTTTTGCAAATATTTCTATCTTCTATGAGTTATATTCTCATTCTCTTGATATTATCTTTCTCATACTGGAGGTTTTTAATTTTAATAAAGTCCATTTTTTAGTTATTTCTTTCATGGGTCATGCCTTTGGTGTTGTATTTAAAAAGTCATTTACATTCCCAAGGTCATCTACATTTTCTCCTATATTGTCTATTATAAATGCTACATTTTGTGTTCTGCATTTGAGGTTCTGACCCCCTTCTGAGTTATTTTTTTGAAGAGTGTAAGTTAGATATTTGGATACTTTTTCTTTTATATGTCAGTATACAATTATTCCAGGACCATTTGTTGAAAAAAACTAAAATTTCTATTTTCTATTTGTTCCTTTGTCAAGAATCTGATGACTGTATTTATGTGACTATACTCTTGGGATCTTTCCTCTCCTCCACTGATCTGTTTGTCTACTCCTTCATCAGTACCACAATACAATAATTATGGTAGCTGATAATAAATCTGAAGTTCGGTAGTGTCAGTTAAATTGTCCTTTTTCGATATTGAGTTGACTTTTCTAGGTTCCTCATACTGTGTATAAATTTTAAAATCTGGTTTTGATATTTGTAAAATAACTTGTTAGATTTTGGGTGGGATTATGGTAAGGCTGTAAAAGAAGTTGGAAAGAACTTGCAAGTTGACAATATTGAATTTTCTTATCCACTAACATGAAATATCTATTTATTTAGTTATTTTATTTCTTTCATCAGCATTTTTGAATATTTCTATATAAATCTTTTATCTATTTTATTAGATTGATACCGAAGTTTTTCATATTCTGTTGCTAATATAAATGGCAATGTATTTTTAATTTCAAATTCTGTTTATTTATTGCTTATATATAAAAAGTGACTGAATATTATATATTAACCTTACATCTTGTACCCTTTCCATGAGTACTTATTAATTTTTAGGATTTTCTGCTCAGTACTTTCAAATCTTCTATATAGATGATCTTGTTACCTATAAAGTTTAATTTCATTTTTTATTATAATCAACATATTTTTAAAATTTTCTTTTTTGTTTTAGTACATTAGATAGTATTTCTGAAAAGCAGGAGTAAGTGGGTATTTTTGGATTATTCCTGTTATCAGACACAAAGTTTTTATGATCAAATAGAATGTAAGCTGTAGGTTTTTGTAGATGTTCTTTATCAAATTAATAAAGCCCCATTCTGTTCCTCATTTATTGAAGTTTTTTTTTTTTAATCAAGGATTGGTGTGGATTTCTTCAAGTGCTTTTTGTAATCTGTTGATATGACAATATATATGATTTTTCACTCTTTTAACCTGTAAATGTGATGGATTATTTGTTGATTTTCAAATATTGAATCACCTTTGCGTAACTATGGCAAATCCAACAAGGTCACGGTGTAGAGTCTTTTTATACATTGTTTGATTTGATTTGCTAAAATATCTTTTTGAGAATTTTTGCATGTATATTATAAGATTAATTGGTCAGTAGTTTTTTTTTTTTTCCAATATCTGTTTCTAGTTTTTATATTAGGATGATGATGACCTCATAGAATGAAATAGAAAGCATTCCCTCTGATTCTAGCCCTTGATGAGATTATAGATATTCAACATAATTTATTCCTTGAACATTTGATAGAATTCACCAGTGAAGCCCTCTGGGCCTCATAATTGCTGTTTTCAAAGGTGATTAATTATTGATTCAATTTCTTTAACAGATGCCTATTCAGATCATGTATTTCATCTTGAGTGTGTTTTGGTAGATTGTTTCTTTTTTTAAAAATGGTCTGTTTCATTTAGGATATAAAATTTGTAGTCATAGAATTGTTCATAATGCCCCTCCATTCTCTTTTTAATTTTCCTGGGGTCTGTAGTAATGTTCCTTATTTAATTGCTAACAGTAAGTAATTTTTGTCTTCACTTTATGGCTCTCTATCTCTTTCTCTCTAGACTTATCTTGGCTACAGATTTATTAATTTTCTTGATCTTTTCATAACGCTAGTTTTTGGCTTTGTTAATTTTCTCTGTTGATTTCTCATTTTTAATTCATTATTTCTTTTCTAATTTTTACTATTAATTTTCTTCTTCTTGCGGTTCATTTAATATTTGCTCTTTTTTTTTTTTTAGTCTCCTAGGACAGAAACTTAGAATGTTGATTTTTATTTCTCTTTACTTTCTACTAGTAAATACATTTAATTCTATAGATTTTCTGTGCAGCACTGCTATCACTATAACTCACATCCTGAAAATTAAATTTTGATTTAATTCAAAATATTTTAAAGGTGTTTTTAAATTTATTTTTGACCTATATGTTACTTAGAAGTATGTTCTTCAATCTCTAAGTATTTCAGGATTTCTAGCTACCTTCCTGTTCTTAATTTCTAATTTTATTTCAATGTTTTCTGAGATAAAACATTGTATGACTTCTATTATTTTAAATTTGTTAAGGTGAATTTATGACCCAGAATATGAGCTGGCTTGGTGAATGTAACGTGTATTCTGGTGTTGGATAAAGTTGTCTATGGATGTCAACAATATCCTGGTTCACAATGCTGTTGAGTCCAACTATTACCTTACTGATTTTCTGGATCTGTCTGTTTCTGAGAAAGGAATATTATGTCTCCAACTGTAATGAGAAATTCATCTTTTACTCCTTGAGGTTTTATGTGTTTTTTCTGTGTGTATTTTTATACTCTGCTGTTGGATGTACACATAGGAAGGAATATGTCTCCTTAGAGTATTGACCACTTTATGATTATGTAATGCCCTTTTTAAAATTAATACCTCTCCTGGATCTGAAATTTTCTCTGTTCAAAGTTAATTTAGTGGGCTGGGGTTGTGATTTTAAATTTGGCAAGTTTAAATTTGAAAGCAATGCTGACCTACTGACAATAAATTTCATCAAGTGTTTGAGAAATTATATTTCCTCTTGACATTTGAATAATAATTTCATAGGGTACAGAAATCTGGGTTGGTAGCCTTTTAATTTTAACACAATATATTTAACTCCACTTTCTGTTAGCTTGGTTTTTGAAAAGAAGTTTAATATAAGTTTTATTCTTGCTCCTCTTTGGACAAAGCATTCTTTCTCTGGCTTCTTTTAAGATTTTTATTCGTTATCTTTGATTTCCTAAAGGGAAATTTCTTAGTCATTATTCCTTCAATATTGTTTATTTTCCTTTATGTATTTTTTCAGCTTGTAGTTTTTCTGTTATTCATGTGTTACACCTTTTATAGTTGTCCACAGTTCTTGGATATTTTTTTTTGGGGGGGGGTATTTTTCTTTGCTTCTTAAAGATTTTAGAAGTTGGGCTGGGGATGTGGCTCAAGCGGTAGCGCGCTCGCCTGGCATGCGTGCGGCCCGGGTTCGATCCTCAGCACCACATACAAACAAAAGATGTTGTGTCCGCCGAAAACTTAGAAATAAATATTAAAAAAATTTCTCTCTCTCTCTCTCTCTCTCTCTTTAAAAAAAAAAAAATTAGAAGTTACTATTGTCATATCCTCAAACTGAGACTTTTTCCCCCTCAATTATGTCCAATCTACTAAGAAGCCCATCAAAGGCACTCTTCATTCCTTTCACAGTGTTTCTGATCTCTTTGCATTTCTTCTTGATCCTTTCTTAGACTTTTAATCTCTCTGATTACATTATTCATCTGTTTTTAACGCTTTTTCTACTCCTTTATGCCATCAAAGCCCTTAGCATATTAATCATAGTTTTAATTTTTTTCTTATCTTGTATTTCTAAAATTCCTGCCATATTTGACTCTGGTTCTGATACTTATTCAGTTTCTTCAAACTGTGTTTTTGCCTTTTAGCATGTCTTGTAATTCCTGTTAAAAGGTAAACATAATGAACTGGATAAAAGGAACAAAAGGAACTGTAGTAAATGTAGTAATGTAGTGTTAAAGGGTTGACTATTCTGCAGTCCTATGAGCTGTGTCTTGTGGTGAACCTGAGCCCAAAACCTGTGAGCTTTAACTGCAATTCTTGGTTCTGTCTGTTTTCTTTTTTTTTTTTTTTCCCTACTTCACTAGGGGGAACAGGATGGCTGGCATGGATTGTATTTGTGTATTTCTCTTTCCTCGTGTATAAGTCTATAGGGAGCTGGAGTTGGATATTTCCATTTCCTAGGTAGATTATAACCCCAACACATTAGGATCTTGTCCAATGATTCCTTTTGTTCTCCCCTTGCTGAAAGCATGAGATTTGTTGTTGTTGTTCACTAAGAGGAGCTGGTAGAGCTCTGCAGGTAAAACTCCAACTTGGTCCCCTTGGAGTTTTTATTTCTCAGCTTGTCCACTCTGAGCCTCCAGCAGTTCATCAGTTTGTAGTTTAGGTTTTCTCTGTACTGGTTTCCACAGAAATTTCTGCATGGGTAAAGTTGTGATTCTCTATATCTATTTATCTTTCTCTCTAATTTGGAGAACAGTGTTTTATCCTGTAACCTTTCTTCTCTAGTGTCTTTAAGAAGAGTTGATTTTGAAGGTTTGTTTATCATTTTACTTGTTAGTATGCAGAATAATTTTAATCTTCTTACATGATGGATCAAAACCTGGAAGTCCACACTTCTTTATTTTCATTGACCTTTCCTTGTATTTTAGGAAGAATTTTTCTGAATCATCTTCAGGTGTAGCTATTCTATTACTAAATTCACTTACTATGGTTTTAAATTTGGCAAACACATTTCATTTTCAAGATCTCCAGTTGGTAACTTTTCACAATAGTTATTGATGGATCAATAGGATAAGCTCTCTTAGTACTCTAATGATACTAATTATACTTTTTGAAGTATTTACACAAGGAACTCTATTTTCTTGAGTTTTAGTTGTTATGTTTATTTAAGTTGCCCCCCATTATTGATTTTCCTTTAATGTTGATGAGTCTAGCTTATCCGTTTATCTCTAGATTTAAGAATTATTAGCCTTTCTGGGAATATGAATTTTTTTCTGGGAATATGTTTTCCTGCTCAACTTAAAAAGTGCAAGAGTGAGAACTGTGCTATGAGAGTTTCCTCTTCCTTTCAAATGTGACTATTCATCTGAGATTCTACTCTGTGCCTCAGTTCAAAGAAGTCTTGGATTTTCTTAGACGTGATATATATATTTCACTAGGGGGAACAGGATGGCTGGTATATATATATATATATATATAT
>NW_025999969.1:5503334-5565372 GCF_001458135.2 Marmota marmota marmota
TATATATATATATATATATATATATATATATATATATATATATATATATATATATATATATATATAAATATATTCTGTTCCACAGGTTAATCTTCCTGGTTTTTCAGCAATATATCTCATTTTTATTAACTGAAAATTAATATATGTAATAGCGGTCACTTTATATGTAACGTTTATAATTTTGCATAGATATACCTACTTATAGTGATTTTTGAAGTTGTAAAATATGAGAAGAATGTAGATGCATGTACTCAGTTCACCACTTAATTTATTCTTACTCCAGGGCCTCACATATGCTGTGATTATGGGATTGTGCCACCTTGTTTGGTTGTTGACATTAAAAACTCACATTTTGCAAACTATATTTAATACCAAAAAAGAAAGAATATAAATATCTGTAATTCTAAGAATTCAAAATAGCATATACCAAGCATGTATGTGGGTTAAGGATTTATCTTGTAGAATAAATATTATTCTCTTTTATTAAAAATAAAGTTAGATATGTATTATTCATAACCTTTTTATCAACATTAGAGTAATTGAAATTATACTTAGTTAGATTTAAATTTTAGAAAGTCAATGTTTAATTTTAGAAATCTAATGAGATAATGACATTTAATATTTTATGACATGCATTAGTAATGATATAACCTATTTAACATCATAGTTATATCTTGTCATAGCTATAATAAACTACATTATTGTCTACATTTCATTAATTTCATTTCTGGCTCCTACTTTAGTGGTGGTTTTGCAGTGGTATGAGTTTATCTTGGCTTTGTCACATAGAACAACTAGATTTCCTTTGCCACATAGAACAACTAAATTTCTCCTGAACTACTTACCTAATAATTTAAAATTTAAAATCTCTCTTATAAGAACATATTTTAAAAACCTCTTTATTATATGAATTACATTAAATGTTTTTTCTGATACTTTTAAAGAAAAACATCCTAATAACAAATAAAAGACTATTTTTTTAAAAAAAAATAAAATGTAATTTTCTTTTTTTCATTTAAGGAAGTAGTAGAAATTTGTAAGTAGATTTTGTTTTATGTGAAGCTTTATTGTATTCACTAATGTTCTTTTTTATTGCTATCTGATAAACGTTTAAAATGAGTGTTGAGTTCATTCTGAGACCAGTTGCAGAATGGAGTTAAATGTTGACCTCTACAAAATGACCTCACCTAGCTCTCAATCACAATGGTCATGTG
The DNA here is from genome assembly GCF_001458135.2 of Marmota marmota marmota. Taxonomy (NCBI): domain Eukaryota; kingdom Metazoa; phylum Chordata; class Mammalia; order Rodentia; family Sciuridae; genus Marmota; species Marmota marmota. Next base: position 5,504,549 of record NW_025999969.1, read on the forward strand.
TGTATTAGTTTGAACTATAACATACAGCATTGATGAGGTATTTTTTCAGACTACATAAAAATGAGTTACTATAAAACAACTCTGGCTGTGAGCTTTTCTCTATTATACATACTTGCCTAGAAAAATATCTATTCAGGCAAATGAGAATAAATCTGCGTGCTTAGAATCAGAAATGAAAATCATGTTCTGTACTAAGGTATGATAAGTTTGGACTTATGCAAATCAAATTGAATGTAGCAAAGCTTTATGTTGACCAAATGTAAAGGGATAGTAAAAGTAATAATGATTTAAAAAATGTGAGATACAAAAGTACTCAGAGTTTTAAAAAAATATTTTTATTTATTGCTCTTCTTTTCATTGTCATTGCCCAGAGAAATATATACAAATTTTATGGGTTTTTTTGCCATAACTTTGCTTCAGTAAGGAGAAGACTGAAATTGAAAATTTAACTGGAAACTTGTGTTTGGGGAGAGTCCTTATGAACACATTTTGAAAACAATTTTTTCAATGGTGATAGGTATAACAAAACCTTTAATACATAACAAGTTAAGATTCAATATTCTGAAATCTATAGGGCCAGTGTTTACCTAGAAGCAAATAGACATTTAGATATGCAAGTATCATTTGGATCTCTGGTTGCCACAATGTGCTTCTTCATAAGAACAAAGCAAATCCAAAAAGAAAAAAAAAAAAAAAGGTTTGAAATGGGCCAGAAGTAATGTTTAACCCATTGAACTTAGAATCAAAATGTAGGTTTATGTCATCACTTATTATTACCCTTGGAGATCTTGAGTTTCATTTTTTTACCTCCAAATATGGGCTAATAATAGCACTTTGATCCACAGAAGACTCAAACCAAAGGAGTTCATGTGTAAGAATGCTTATTTTTAGTGGAAAAGAAATCATGCTATTTAAAAAATTTCTAGCCAGGCATGGTGGCACACACCAGTAATCCCAGTGGTTTGGGAGGCTGACAAAGTAGGATCGCAAGTTCAAAGCTAGCCTCAGCAACTTGGCAAGGCCCTAAGCAACTCAGTGAGATCCTGTCTCTAAATAAAATACAAAATAGGGCTGGGGACATGGCTCAGTGGTTGAGTGCCCCTGAATTCAATCCCCAGTACCAAAAAAAAAAAAAAAGAAAAGAAAAAAAAATTCTAGTGACATGATCCAAAATTAACACCAATAAAAACTGTGAACATTATGGAGCTGTAGCTTCACATATAAGGTAGAGGGACTATTTCTCCATGTTCATGTCACAGATTATTTGTACTAGTAAAGGGTGCCCCTATTTTAACACATTCTGAATTGCTATTTGACAGACCATGTAAAATACTCTACTTTAGGAAAACAGATGACTTGAGTCCATTTAACTTTCATTCTGAGCAAAGTTCTGTTTATAGCTTTGGCTTTGGGCAGCTTTTGGTTTTAGTGTGCGGGATTACCCAAAAGAAACCTTTTCTTCAGGCATCATAAATTTTTAAGTTCTCAGCTTAATCTAAGGGTCAAATGTTTTTTTGGGGAAATCCCACAAGATCATTTTACTTCAAAGCATTAGAATTGGAATATAAAAAATCTGGGGTCTATTTACAGGTGTAACAGAAACTGTGTTCTGCACAAACCACTTTAACCAATCTATATTGGGGCAAACCCAGAGCTTTGTGAATAATAAACATGAAATTTGTTGACTCTCAAGTTCAATGGCAGTAAGAAGCTGCAGAGGGGCTGTGTCTGGGACCAAGCAGAGCAGGGGCTTTGGTTCTGAATATGCTTCTGGCTCCCTTTGTGAACCTGAACATGCTGAGCTCTCTCTGTGTGCCTCAGTTGCCTCATCTGTAAAAGGAAAAAAAATGAATTAAATTAGATCTCAGAAATTCTTCAGTGTAGTTATACTGAATTAACCCAGTAGTCACATTTAAACAACTTTATCTTAATAGGATGGTACCATTTGGGTCTGCTGTGATTTATTTTTCATTTGTTTGTTTGTTGTGTTTTCTCCACCCTACCCAATTTTTCCATTCCTAAGAACACTTAATTGTGATTCTGCACTTTGCCATGTTGAACTACACATTTCCCAGAACAACAATGTTTTTTCATACCTCCAATGTCATATTCCCTCTGCATCTTTAAAGATTTGCTCCGACATCACGTCCTCGAAAATGCTGTGGAACACAACACACATTTTTTCTGAACACACAAACAACACAAACATATGCCAGACAGCACCCCAGGATTTTCACAGTTCCCTGTGTTTATTACGGTTACAGAGCATACACATCTCTCACATTTTATTATAAACATTTAAAGAACAGGGGTTGTATTACTTGCCTTTGTATATCTGAATGTTTGCATAACAAATATCCTTTGCATAAATGAATGCATGCATGCAAAATAAAGCATCCTTTTCTACTAAACAAAACTCTTTTCTACTCTTTCCACACTGAGTACCCTCTAGTTCACTGTTCTGTCTACCTGAGCCAAACACAGCCTAAGTTGAGTGAGCAATCAAAGCTGCTTCATGTCCCTGAACTCATTAACAGAAGCCTGCAGGGTAAGACCATGCTTCTTCCCTCTTATTCACCTAGTCATGCTGACAAAATTTAGGAGCTATGGGGAAGTGCTCAGAGTCCACACCCTTCTTTTAGACTGTACCATGGCCCCTTAGGCACACAGTGTTCCAAAGTCTGAGTCAGCCATCCCTGCCTGTTCATATGCCTGGCGACTGTCCAAGACTCAGATAAGAAACCACCCAGGTGCTTGGCTTCAGAAAGCTAGCAACAAGGTGGTCTTGGCCAGCAGAGCCCAAATTAACCTAGAACAGAATAAGGAGGAAGTAAGCCTCAGCTGGGAGTCAGAAAACCTAGATTAATTTCTATACAAGTAGGTTATATAACACTTAACAAGTCACTTCTCTTCTCTGGGTCTACTTTGATTATCTGGGCAGTTAGTGGGTTGAGCAAATGACCTTAGGATCTTACCCAAATTTCAAGTTCTAGGATTGAAAATCAAGGGCAGGATAAGAATTCCCCACATTTTAAAGGGTAATGTTACTTTCTTGCTTGTTGTAACCCCATTGCTAGGGGAAGGACCAGAAGAGACAGTTCAAGTTTACTGTCAGTAATGATTCAAAATGCACACAAAACATTGTCTTAGTCTTCCTTCCATCAGGGCAGAGATTTTAAGAAGGCTTAGCCTGTTTCACACCTGCAATGTGAAACAATGTTAAACTTCCTCTATGGTGAATAATGCTGCACTAGTACCAAGCAAGGGTAGTGACTTGTGTGGCACTTTTTGAATGAGCAACACTTCTGCTCTATTCTGCACACAATGTGTGATTGCACCATCTCCTCTGCACTGTCTCCCTGCAAAGTCTTTAATGACCAGTGCACTTGTATTCTGTATGTAGGTTAGAATCAAACATTGATTATTTTGGAATGAATTGATAAGAATAATATTAGTAATATCAATCCATCTATCAAAAGTACCATCTTTCATTCAATATTTAGTGTTTCTGAGTTCTAAGTTCTCGTGAAATGTGCTTCTTTATTTTTTTTTCAGAACCACTGTATTAAGGCAATATTTTAATCCTTATGTTAAAAAGGAAGAAAGTAAAATTAATTTTAATGTAATTCAAAAAATATATAAAATGGCTGGAAAAAAGCTAGAGAATAATTATAACCCCTCACATTTGTATACCACATATACAAAGAACATTTCACAACATCATTTTATTGAGATTTCACTGTGATATAATAGTTGAGAAATAACTATTTTCACTTCATGAAATGAAAATGTGAGGCAAAGTGTGATGAAATTTTAGTGTTTCTTGATCCTCAGTCCTCGGCCTTCCCAGTACCCCAGCGATAGGCAGTGGGATGCTTCAGAGGTAAAGTGTGACTGGTAGAGGAGTCTTCCTAAAAACTAGGACCCTGAGGTCTAACATGCACTGTGAAACTGGATTTCTGGAGCTTGGTTGAGATTGTTGGTGAAGAAGGAGATGGGGACATGAACAAATGTGGGGACCGAAGGAAGATAAGTGAGCAGAGATCATTCTGTCAGTTGTGTCAGGTTTTACATGCAAATAATGCCAACGGTGCAACTTGTAACTGTATTTAGCTCACTTTCAGCAGCACAGAAAAAGATCACAGAGGGTAGTAAGAGAAGAGATGATTCTGGGTGGAGATGTTTCTGTTTCTTTAGGGGCTTTTGTGCTTATTCAATGTGAAACTTCTAAAATAGCTCATTATGTGTGGAATAGCAGGTGTTCATGATTCAACATATTTGCTCGACCTTACCTTCATCTGTTCCACAGCAAGTTCTCTTCTTCTCTTTTACTTAATGTCAGATCATTAGACAGAGTGATTCATTCACAATATTTAGAAAGGAATTATATCTAAGTCTTTATGGCAAGGAAAACTTAAATCTCAGGGTCTGAGTAAAACTGGGATTGCAAAGTTGACAATAGTCATTTTGCTATTTGGTGACAGTCAAAGCCTAGAAAACTCAGGGGCATTCTTATTTTTTCAAAGCTTAATTCACAAAAGAAGTATGAAGAAAGTCTCCATTAGGAAAGTAAGAAGTCCACTTATGCTGTAGACCTCTCTTGATTTTACTCCAGATGTCTACAAGTTCAACAATGATTGAATCAAAATTGTTCTTTACTAATGCCCATGCTCAGCCAGCTGCCTATGCCACAAATCCCAAGGTAACCTTGGCTGTCTTCTTCATCAGTCCTCACGTCCAACTGCTTGTCAATGTCTATTAATTCAACCTGCTCACTATCCTCAAGTCCTTTATTCATTATCATTTTTCCATACTTAAATTTGGTTCATATCATCTTTTCTGTGAACTATTCCAATAGCTGCCGCGACCCCTCGCCGGCAAGGGAAAACACGACACAGGATTCTTCTTTCAGCAGTTTATTCAGGCCTTGATTCATGTATCATCTTCTAGTGACCCGTCGCCGAGCACCCAAGCACAGCCTAATAAAGCCTCCAGCATACCAATCCTAAGCTGCCACGTGGACCTTTCTCATAGGGTAGTAAGGGATTGTGTGCCAATTCTCCATATTAGGAGTTGTTTATCACAGGCCACAGTGGAAGCCGGCGCCATCTTCTAATGGCGGCCACGGTCCAATTAGAACGGCTCACCACAAATAGCCTTTAAGTTATCATCCTGACTCTATTGTAAGATGGTTTACTAAAGCACTAAAAATAAATTCTCTCAATATGGAAAATCTTATACAATTGTAAATACTGCAAATTCTGCCTCCCAAGCCTCATTGCCTCCCAGTATGCCACATTTCCTTAGTCATATTGAATTATTTGCAATTCGCTGAACATGGTATGATCTTTTATGCCACCATGTCTCTGATTATGGTCATCACTATCCACAATGTATTTCTTGTCCTTGTCCTGATTTCATCCATCTTGAATTATTCCCTTCCTCAGACATTCAACCCATTTATCTTTTGGCAATGTAGACTATCTTCTCTTAGTTCTGACTTCACTGTAATCTCAGTTATAAGCTTATATATATGTTCATTCACAAGACTGTGGATTCCTCCAACTCTATAATTGTGATTTTATATCTTTCTGTTTCTAAAATACTGTTAGAACGAATATTGGACAATATATTTAAAAAATGTTTCCCCAATGCAAGCAGGGAAGTTACTTCTAATACTTTTCTTTTACTGAATAATCCAGGAAAAAGTTACCTTTTTAATTTTATCAAATAATACATGTATAATAATATAGGTTGGCTATTTAAAGTTCGTTTTATTCAGAGCTCCATACAGATGGGGGCAAATGTAAGTCTCAGAATGTCCGTGTTTATCTTCTTTACTTCATAACTGCTAGGAATAATTACTTGGGCATTCATCCTGGCCCTCACATCTTTCAGTGTTATTTTTACTTTCAAATTATCATTCAAACTTCACATCAAAATAAAGGCTATTCCACCATTTGAAAAATCCTGTAAAGACATATTTCTAATCTGTACCAGGAAAGGCAACGAGTTCCTTTATAACAAAATATCAGCTCTTTTTTCCCACAAATATTGATAATAACTTGGAAAGGTAAACATGGCTCAGCTTGTTCATATTAGATATGTAAGGTAAGTGCCATTTTAATCCTTTCCCTTTCATTTATGAATAATACCTGGAATACAAAAGTTTTCACTTGGTTTTATGGCTTTTCCCTCATAATATATATATATATATATTTTTTTTTTTTTGACTTCAGACAATTTACTTAACTCAATTTCCTCCTCTATAAAGTAGGTAGAAAAATTATTCATGCCTCATGGTATTATTGTGAGTACTAAAAGATATAATATACATCAAGACCTTAGTAATGCCTGAAAAGGAGTATAAAGATGTTATCTATGTATATTTCTCTCTCTCTCTCTTTTTTTTTTTTTTTGCAGGGAAGCAGATACAAGGGATTGAACTCAACAGCACTTGACCACTGAGCCACATCCCCAGCCCTATTCTGTATTTTATTTAGAGACAGAGTCTCACTGAGTTGCTTAGCATCTCACTCTTGCTGAAGCTGGCTTTGAACTTGCAATCCTTCTGCCTCAGCCTCCTGAGCTGCTGGGATTATAGGTGTGCACCACTGCACTGGGTTATGTATATTTCTTTATTGAGTTTTTCTTATTGGTGTTTCTGACCTTGGGTCATTCTGTTATTATAAAAAGTATCACAGATTCTGGGATTATATAAATACTAAAGGGACATAAATGTAATAATATTTTGGTCATTCTAGATGCATTTTCACATAAATTTTAGAATCATTTGTTCAATTTCTTTAAAAATCCTGCTAGGATCTTAATTGGCATTGCATTGAATCTAGAGATGAATTTGGGGAGAGATGAAATTTTAACACTGTTTAGTCTTCTGATCCATGAATATTATATACTCATATACTCTCTCCAGTATTCTTTCCAGAAATGTCTTGTAGTTTTCAACAAAGATATCATCCTCATCTTTTGTTAAATGTGTTCTTAGGTATGCGATGGATTTGGCAATACATTAAATGATGTTATTTAAAAAATTTGTCTTCCAACTGTTCATTGTTTACAAATAAAAGAATATTTGATTTTAAATTATCAATTTTTGTGCTTTGAACTTATTGGTTGCATGTATTTTAAAAGCATGTTTTGTAAATTTTATTGTACTCTTAATATTAACAATTATATTATTTATGAATAACAGTTATTTTATTTCCTATTTTAAGTTTTTATTACTTTTATTTTACTTGCCTTATCATACCTACGATTTCCACAAAAAGGTAAAGGCAAGTGTTTAAGAGGTTAAGGCTTCTCCCTTATTTCTATTTGTATGGAAACAGCATTCAGACCTTCACAATTAAGAATAATGCTAATTTGGGGTTATTTTATAGATGACCAGAATCAGATTGCAGAGCTTTCCTTCTATTGCTGGCTTATTGAGAGCTTTTTCATAGATGCTGTTTTTGTACCTATTGGAATAATTGTATGATTTTTCTTCTTTATACTATTTATGTGGGAAATAACATTCTTAAAAAATACCAGTATTATATTTCTAATTTAAAAGTTCCTTGGTCATTACATATCATTTTTTTTACATATTCTTGAATTCAGTTTGCTGATATTTGTTAGAGCTTTTTATCTTTAGTCATGAGCTTTTTTCATGGTCATAACTTATCAATATGTTTTTTTCTTCTAATGTCTATCCTTTGTCAGGATTATGTGGTTTCATAAAATAATTTGCAGAATATTAAAAAAAAACATTCTGCAGAATTAATATTCTCTTCTAAAATCTAGGCATTCTCTATATCATGCAGAATCTGTGACAAGACTTTCTTTTGTGGGAAGGTTTTCAATCTAGAATCCAAAATATTTAATAGATGTGAATATATAGATTTTCTGCTTATTTTTATATTCATGTTAGTAAGTTGTATCTATCAAGGAATTTGTCCATTCTACTTAAGATGTCAAATTTATTGGCATAACGCTATTTATAATATCACCTAATTTTTCTTTTACTCTGTGTAGTGATTTTCTGTCTTAGCACTGGTATTGCTATTTCTTTCTAACAAGCCTTGATAAGATATTTATCTAAAATTCAACTTTACTGTGTTGATTTCCTCCCATTGTTTGGTGATTTCATTCTAATATTTTTTTTCTTTTAATCAGCTCTTCTTTTTCTAGTTTTTTTCTTTATGATGAAAGGTTAGTACTTTGGTTTTATCATTTTCCCTTTCCCTTCTCTATTTGAACTCTCAGTGCAAAATAAGTTTCATGTTCATGTGGAAGGGGAGAAAAGCACGGTGGTTGAGAGTGGGATTTTAGAGCCCATCTAGTGTAAATGAGGTGTACAAGTGCAGACTTTGTACTCAGCATACTGTGTTGGAGCCAGCTAGAGGTGAGGACAGTTTCTATGGATGGGGGAGAGATCATTCAACCTGAGACAATGGAGCTCTGGCAGAACTGTTCTGTCGTCTGTTTTCAAATGAGTTTTGCCACTGGGAGACATCCTCAAGAAGTCAGAGAGTGGACATTTGTCTCCCTGGATTACTTTCTATTGGGCCATTAGTGGGCCATGACTCTAACCTATGGCTCCAACAACCTATGGCTTTCTGCCACAGCCCCTCTGTAGCTGTAGGTCTTACCAGGTGCTGGCATTGACTGCTTTATCCTGCCCCTTAGTAGAATCTGGGTACACTGTCATCGTTCTTTGTTGTACCTAAACATTGTCTACAGTTTTATAATTTGTTTTTCATTAAATTCTCTTCAACAGTGTACCATCTGTTTTCTGCTCATATTCTGACTGACATAGTATCTAATGACTCCCTTCTATGAAAATTATACTTCCTCTCAACATTGACTCACAGATTTGTAGATCTTAATTTTCTTACTGCCCTGATAGAAACCTTTATAATTCTAAATAATAGACTGCGATTTCTATTTTTTTCATTTGTACATTTTAGGTATTCATTAAATTCCCACTAGGAAAGATGAATAATTTAGCACCCCTACAGTTTCTAAGAGAAGAAATTTGTCAGCCAAAGAGAAAGAACTTCATGCTTATAATTATTAATAGAAAAATATTGTGTTAAAACTGCTTTTGACTTTGGTTCTTCCATCAATGTATCCTTCATTCCAGCCAGAATTTTATCTTGACTTTATCTAAAAAACATTAAAAAATCGTACCTGAGATATGATTTTAATATATATCAAAATGTTTCTCCCCACAAACATGATATGTTTTCAATAATAAAATAATTAGGAAATGCAAGGATGGCATAAAATAGAGTCCCTCCTTCAGATAACTGTAGTCCATCTTTCTGTAAACAATATTTGTTTGGGGTGAAGAACAAGAAAAATTTCTTTTCATATTGAAATATCTGGAACAGCCACATGAAGAAATATGTTGCCATGGTATCCTACAAACCATACCCATGTGTATTAGACCTCAGACAGCTAATGGATTGACTAGATAGTTAGTTGGCTCCTTTAAATTCCTAGAGGTTTGCTATTAAATGTGATCATTGAGCTGAGCAAGGCATAGAATTACTTGTTCTCTCCACAGACTTCCCCAGTTCAATTGATAGCAACTCTACCCTTTTATCTTTCCAGTTCCTCGGGTCAAATAATAATCATAATTATTATTATAATTATGATTATTATTGCATGGGGAGTCGAACCCAGAGATGATTTTGCCACTGAGCTATACTCTCAGCCATATTTATTTATTTATTTATTTTGAGGCAGAGTCCTGCTAAGTTACTTAGCACCTTGCTATATTGCTGAGGCTGGACTTGAACTTGTGATCCTCGTGCCTCAGCCTCCCCAGTCACTGGAATTACAGGCATGCACCACCACATTGGGCTTGAATTTATTCTTAACATCATTCTTTCTCTCACCTCTACAGCCTATCCTTTAGGAAATTCTGTTTTCTCTCTCTTCATCATTTATATCATCATATAGTTGTGGTGGATAATGTTGCAATTTTATTTTTGAGCCTGGGGACACTTAAGCAGGTTAAGAGATAGCCAAAATTTCTTTTGCAAAATAAATGTAAACAGGGTATTCTTGGCCATACGGATTTTCCTCTCTTGCAAATTCTCTTTGGTAGTCTCATATCATATATTTATGGACTGGGATTATAGCTCAGTGAAAGAGGATTTGCCTCTTCCAGTTTTTAAAATTATTCCTAAAATAAAGTGAAAGATGATTTCTGATTGTTTACTCAAACAATTGAAAAAATAAACAAATACAAGAATGATTCAGGGCCAATAAAAAAAGGAGCTTAGAAGTGTTGTGAAGCCCTGGGTTTGGTCTCCAGCACCACAAAAAANATCTTCATTAAAAATACTCTTTAACATCAGCTTTCATTACCTATTGTTAAGTTGAGCATGACAGTTCTGAGAAAATATTTCAGTTGTATCTAGGATAGAGGTAGTTCTCACTGTTCTTCATATTGTCCTTTATGTTTGTTTAATGAGTATTTTTGTGTCTCTGGGATGGGGATTGTTTGGGTAAGCTCCCTTTGTTGGACCTGAATCATTCTTGCATTTGTTTATTTTTTCAACTGGTTAAGTAAACAACCAGAAATTGTCTTTCACTTTATTTTAGCAATAGTTTTACACACTAGAAGAGCAAACCAGCTCCATTTGTGTACAATGAATCAAATGCATTCTGCTATCAGGATAACTAATTAGAATAAATAAATTTAAAAAATCTTAATGAAGGATCTGGACAAATTAAAATAAGTGAAGGATGTAAAACGTAAGGCAATTTACAGAACCTCTGATGATTACAATGAGGTGTAGTATGCAGCCAGAGGAAGAATCTGGATTATTTTGAGGTTTGAGGTTTATGACTCCCAAGCCTTATGCTATAAATGGGATGGGGAGGGTAAGAGGACCCAGTCTGGACATATGGTGTTGGAATTATGAACCAAGCTGTACAAGGTACAATCTTTGTTCCTTAGGAAATTTACTCTCTTTTGTTCAACTCAATTTTCTTGCATGGAAAAAAGCATATTAGACATTTAACCTGTCTTTCTTTTTTTTTTTAAATTTTTTATTGTTGGTTGTTCAAAACATTACAAATTTCTTGATATATCATATTTCACACTTTGATTCAAGTGGGTTATGAACTCCCATTTTTACCCCATAACCTGTCTTTGTTATTCTGTTCCTTTTCAACTAGTAAGTAGCCTGATTAGTTAAAATGTCTTAACTGAAAATGGTAACAAATCCTATTTATAAATATTTCAATGCTATTATCAGAGTTTTTGAGGAAGAAGTGAGTAATAGAAGTTAAATATCATTGCCACTTAAGGGATACTCTGGCCTTTAAAACATTTTTTTCTTCATTTATTTATTTATTTCAGTATCTAACTAACTAGTGTCCTTAATCTACAAATTCAATGACAGTCTTCAGCTACACATCTAAGATACATTTATGGTATACCATCATACCAAAAACTACCGATATAAATTACTGAGCATTTATTCCATGCCAAATATTTAAATACTTCACATGCAGGTTCATTATAACAACTTTACCAATGTAATATTCCCAATATTAGATTTTAGTTTAGATTCCCTATAGATAGCGCTTATAGTATTTGGTAGTTCTCTGCAATCACACAAACTAATAAATGACAAATTTTATTAGTTTTAAATTTTATGAGTTTCAAAAAAATCCTTTTTAGATAGGAATTCAAATATGGGCTTCACAAACAGTAAAGTTCATACAGTTCTTTCCTCTAAACTTCAACCAAGATGATAGCAACTATTCGTCTGGAATCTTATTATTTTCTAACAACTTACTGTACTGTTACATTGAGTGAGACACTTCCTTCCTTTGATCTTGGCTATTCTCACCAGAAATGGAATGATTAATCAAATGATCTCTACTTGTTATCATCATCTCAAAATAACAAGCTACTAACATACTCATTGGAGCTTGCATCCTTTTTTCCCTCTGTCTGATGCATGTAGAAGTTATTGTGGGATAATACATTCAAAGTACTAATGACGTAATTTTTACTTCTGACATTTCATCTTTAACTCCTGGTCCATTTAGCAAAGAACTCTTTACACTGCCTCAAAGAAGGGATGGCATAACAGAAATTAAAAACAAAACAAAACAAAAAACCCCGAACTGTGTCAGTGCTTGGCTTTCGAGTTTTTAAAGACTTTATAGGATTCACATGTTTAAAGTCACAAAACTGAGAGAAAGTAGGATGCATTGGGAGGAGGAGATCTTACCCATATTGGAAACTTAAAAGATTCCCTTGGATTGTGGAGAAAAAGAGAATTAGTGACATAGTGAACGGGGAGCTCTGAAGGTCTGGGAAGTGTAATTATCTGGAGTGTATAGATAGGAAGAGCATTAGCTGCTGAAGACCCCAACTCTCAGTTCTGCCCATTCTCAGATTAGGGCTGTCTCTGGCTGGGGTATAAGAATCACATGAGAGTAAAACCAGTGTCACATTCACTCACTTGCTTTAAACTGGAATGAGGATGTACATCATCGGAGGTGAGGGATCTTGTTACTGTACTCCTTATTGACTAAATGCCAACAACACAGCAGCAAGCAAGTTACCCTACTGGCTTTCCAATGAAAGTGCTGTTTATCCTGTCCTGACATTTTGATAAACCTCCATCAGACTTGCCCCATGAAGGGACACTCATTGTCTCAAAATATCGAAAAGCCTTCTAGATGAAAAATGATGTCAGGACACCTAGAGGGATAGAACCACTGTGGAAGAGAAAGTTTCTCTCATCCATCACCAAACACCCTATTTGCACATGGACAGAACTGAATACAACCAGTTTATAATCTCTTTCAAAAAGCAGTGCAGTGATAAAACAGAAAAACTAAATCCTGTGTTAAAGTAGGATAAAATAAGAATCTCAAATAGGGGAGTTTCTCCTTAAGGAATAGAACATGATCTTTCAATTATATTCCATTATATAGAAAAAATCATTTGGGGTGGTAAGAAAACTCCAAAGCATTATTGACTACCCTTCTTAGTTACCTGCAAATTTTAAGCTATTTTTATACACTCATTAAGCTTCATGGAACTTCAAAGTCCTGAAGTTTATTTACTTCTAGGATTAACTCACTTCTAACGTTATTCAGGATAATGTGTGGTAAAAGGTAGGAATCATTAATCCTATTCCCCAAAGAATCTAAGATCAGATGGAAATACGGGTCTGTGCCTCATTATTAAATTATATGTTTGAAAGGAGACACCTGTTAGGTAGTTAGTTCTCATTGGGTTTTTCAAAAATACATTTAATAAACAGCCTTCAATGACTTAAGTGTGTTGTTGTTTTTCATAACACTTGCCATAGGGCATTATTCTCAGGTGGGCATTTTTTAATAGCCTGACATCTTGGTAAACATAAATATATGTAACCAGTATCTAAACACCAACTACAAACAACACCAGAAAGTATCAGAGAACTCACCACAGTCATAAATACTCCTTATTTAATGTGTAAGTCCTACTGGTCAGGGGACAGTGACATAAATTCATATTTTATCCTGGAAGGAGCAGAATGAGATCTTTGAGAAAGAGAACTAACTCTTTAGAACTACTTTGGGTTTAAGATGTTGGCAAATAAAGTTATCTTGATGTCAATTCCTGGTAAAGTCTATTGTACATGTAATTCATTTTATTTCAGATAATAGTACCAAGTGGCTAGTTGAGGGTTACAACTTTGGAAATATACCAAGTTAAATTTTCTTCTTTAAGTAAAAACTGTTATCATTACATTCTTATTTCAACAATTCCTATGTAAGTGCTCCCTACCTTCATCCACATTACTCCCAACAATTTTATTATTCATCAGATATTAACTGAATATATACAAGAATTCTCTTTCTTTGAAGAATTGGGAGTGGTGTTGTGGGATTCTAAGGTACACAGGAATAGTCTCTTTGTTCACATTACTCTGAGCCTGAGAGGAAGAGACAAGGACAAAGAATTATATGATTCATATTACCCAACTCAACCACTAATTTTAAGAACTTGATTTTTTCTTGTGACATTGGCTATCTTTAATAATTAAATCTTTCATCAAAAGATAAACATCAGTTAATTTTAAACAAAAAAATGCTTCTGATAATCTACTATGTGCCAAGTGTGATGCTAAGGGTTGGAAAAACAGGCAGAATAAAACAAAGACTGGGCCTTAATGAGGTAACAATCTGGTAGCTAAGAAAATCATTAAAAATGTTCCATTGACTTGGTATGTATAAAGAAGAATAATATATAAAGAAGAATCCTAAATATGTCTTGAGCTATAGTAGCATTATTAAAATAGCTGAAAACTTTTAAGAAAATAAGTTATGAATGGATAAAGTGAGTTTACATTTATTTGGAAACATTTTCTCTGATAGTTTTTAAACACACACACACACACACACACACACACAAGAATCGTAAAAATGACTTGACTTAGAATCTTGAAATTTAGCTTCTAGTTATATCTTTTCTAAGTAATCTTAGACAATCTCTTTCTCACTCTGGGTCTTAGTTTTTCTGTGTTGCAAACTTAAGATCAACAGATTAGTTTCTCACACCTAATTCAACCCAATATTCTATAACTGTAGAGAAGTTGCAGACTTGTAAAGAAGCTTCAAGGTCTATGGTGAGAAAATCTGATCATGTTGGTCTGAAATGATAGGGCCATCTGTATTAAGAGCTTCATGAAATGAACTGAGAAATGGAAGTTAGAAACCACAGGGACTTCCCAGTGAGTTGGTGAAAATCCCTTCTTCCCCAAAGTCTGCTTGCATTTCAGTATAACAGTTTTTAATGCAAAGAAGGCTGATTAGTGTATTATGACTAAATTAGTGTATTTATGACTGCAAACATTTTCTGTAATATCCAGGACACCCTAATACCGTGTCCTGAAGCTGTTAATATAGAGATGGGGGAGAGTATCTGATGTGAAAGGTAATATATCCTTAGGTTAGTTTTGAGATGATATCACTGGGTTGGCCCCTTATTTATGAGACTCCATGCAAGTTCTGTGTCAATACAAGATATATATTTTTTCCTTATTTTCTTTGTTGCAAGTTTTGGAAAAGTAGCTATTTGACTCATATTTTCCTTTGAACTATACTGAATTATTGCAAATAAAGTATAATACAAGTACCAATAAAATGGACGGTGGCATATTTACCACTTTTCTTGGGGAGAGTCATAGAAGAAAGATAAAGCCCTTATTTTTCTAGCCAAATATTCTTTGGCCTACTTATTTCCTTCCCAAGCACTGACTTTGAGTTTAGTTTGGTTAACTATTGTTACTAATTTTTCTAACATAGGTAGTTTGTTGAGTTGAAAGATTGCATTCCAGACATTTTTCTATATTTCATGACTGTTCCAACAGAGCCAATTTTGTGGAAAATTATATCTAGAATGAATAGATGAGGGATTATGCTATCATATGTTAATTTGAGACTTTGGGGTATGATAGGCCTGATGAATTGTATTAATGGGGAAGAATTCTCACTACGTAGTTTTAGACACTCTAGGAAACACATTCTAAGCTTTAGTTCTCTCAACATAAAGTGGAATAGGTAATGCACTTGTGTCTCCCACAGAACAACAGTGACAGTTTTCTTTGAGTTATTAGTGAAATACTAGATTATCTTTTTGATTTAATTTTCTAGCCAAATATTCTTGCTTATGTGCCACCAGAGACTTGCACAATGAGAAGGCTTTAGTCACTAGAGGGAGATGTAATCTCAAGCTCCCTTTACCAGGTTGGCGTCCATGGGGCTGATAGAAAAATTAGCCAAGAACTGACATGGTCCCATATCCTGCCAGAAATCACCATGGCAAGAGAGCTCCAATGGGTATCTTATGTTAAGCTCACTCCCTGATGGCTACTTACCAGAAAACAGCTCATCCATCCAAACCTGCAAGGACATCTCTACTGAAAAATTGGCAGTCTTAAGGGACTACAATTTCCATTTGTATTTAAGTAAACATCTGTTAGTGTTAGATGTCATAGGTTGTTGAAAGACTGAGCTCCTTAATAGGATAATGAAATATTAATATTTTAGAGAATATTTATGGCTACTTTAAACACTTTTCAAAGGATTGGAGTCTGGAGTAGCAGAGGAGAAAAGAAACTCGTGGATCATCTAGTCCCCTCTCCTCAACTTGCAGATGAAGGAACAAAGTTTTAGAAGAAATTTTTCCAAAGTCAAACAACTAGCTACTTGATGAACTGAAATTTAGATCTCCTCTCTACTCATTCAAAGTTTGCCTTGTGACCTTCCTTTATATATTTCTTGAGCACTTACTACTTGCCAGATCTAATTAGTTATGCAAAAGGTAGTAAGATTTGTCTCTGATTTAATATGTCTTTTGGTTTAGTGGAGGAGATAGACATATGAACAGTAAATAATAGGAAAACTGTAAATTTCTACATCTGAGGCACAAATAAAAGCTGTGAAAAAAACACAGAAGTGTTAATAATGTCCTTGATTTGGGTTCAATACATACTAAGTACATACTGTAAAAGAGAATTCCCATGCAAATCCCCTCTCAAGCCTTTCAACTCTGTGTTATTCAGCCTCAACTTTTTTTTTTCTAGTAAATACTATGTAGTTTTAAATATATATTCTTAAGTTGTGGTCAATAAAAATGCATATATAATGTGGGTAAGCTCTCATCTCAATGCAACAAAACAACTTATACACTGGAAATACATAGAAAAAATGTTAATAGTTGGATTCTAAGGGCTTACAATTATGAAGATTTTTACTTTTCTGCACCTTTAAAATAATATTGTTAATTACAGAAATATGTAATTATATAATATATGTAAATCTATTTTATTTCAGAAATATAAAACTGGAAAATTTAAAAGTTTTAGAAGAAACATAGGATTATATGTTAGCAACATTGAAATTCAGATTTCATAAACAAATTCAAAAAAACACAAATCATGAAAGTAAACTTTCAATAAGTTTGAGTATAATATACCTTAAAATGTGTTTTTTTTTTCCCAAATGACAGTACACTAAATTTAAAATTAAGCCAATGACTGGAAAAAGATCCCTGTTACTCAAATAAATGATAATGAATGAGAAAAAGTCAAGTGTCCACAATTTATAAAGAACTCCTAAAAGTGAGAAAATATCAAATGACTTAATGAAAATATGAACAGATGCTTTTGTCTTAGTCTGTAACAAAACTTAGGTAAGAAAAATTTTATTTGGGGTTCATAGTTTTAGAGGTTTCAGTCTATGGTTGGCCAACTCCATTGCTCTGGCCCTAGGTGAGGCACAATATAATGTCAGAAAGGAATGGTAGAGGAAAGCAACTTGTTTTATGGTGGCCAAGAAGCAGAGAGAGAAGGAGGATACAGGGAGACAAGATATAATCTCCTCTAACCCCACCCTCCTGCTTGTAGTTCCACCCAGTCCATTCAAACTAGGATGGACTGATTGGGTCATGGCTCTCATAATCCAATCATTTCACCTTTGAATATTCCTGCATTAGCACAGAAGCTTTGGTAGGACATCTCCTATCCAAACTATAACACATGGCAAAATTCTCATAGATAATATCTGAGATTTTCTTCAATATTTTCTATAAAGGGTGGAAATTGGTAGGGAGATAAATGAAATAAGATTGACTTTGAGTCAACAATTATTGAGACTGGGAGAGTCAGGCATGGTGGGGGGATCATCATACTGGTGTCACTTTCCCCCATGAAAAGTGGAAAAAAAAGACTGAGTTTTGAAAACAAAGTCCTAGAAACAACAAAGGTTACAATACAGCCAAGTTCTCCTTCACCATTTCCCACTGACAGTGCTCAGAGTTCCAGACCTATTCTCTAAAGTTGTATATGTTTGTATCTGTAGAAAGGAAAAGTTATGTTTTTAAAACATCATATCACATTGAACATATTCTGAAGCCTCCCCTTTGTCCTTACAAACATCAAAAGGTGTTAGACATCTACTTATGCCATTACAATTTGCCAAAATAGTTATTTTTAAGGCTGCATTCAACTTCCTAAGAGCATTTGTATTATTGATTGATGGATAGATACAATTTTTAAAAATCAATTTGAAACTTTATCAAATGCATTGCAAATGACAGCCTTATACAAATATTATGTGTATTTTAGTATTTTTAGCTTTTAGAAATTAAATATTCTGTAACTAATATACATTTATAATTTTTAAAAAACTATATGCATATTATAAAAGTATAATAAAAACCTCCTAATAAAAATCAGCAGTTCTCTGGCCTACACTTTTATATTCTTCAGAATATTTAAACACTTACAAATTTATTTCATCTGCTGGTTATTTCCAAAATCCTAATAATGTGCTAATACCTCTATTTTTTAAAATTAGTATATGTTAATGATACCTATTAACTCCCCATTTGTACAAGATTAGGATTTAGCATTATCACACTATTTATTATTTCCCCAATATTTAAATTATGTTAGTTATTTTAGTTCTTCCATTGGTTACATTTATAATTTTCACTGTAAGTTCTATACTCAAGATTATATAAATATAATCCCTATACCTGTGTTTCTTATTTCACCAACTTCAGAGAGTATTGCTCAGTTTCTCACTGTGTAAAGTGAGTACAATAATATCCCTATCCTATTTTATACCACATTCTTCTATCTACACATAATTCCTGTCAGCCATACCACAATGCATGCATTTTTTGAATGTTAACATTTGCATTATCTTCTGAAATTAAATGTAATGTTTTAGTACTTTGTACATAAGTTGACTCTAAAAATTTAATGTCAATAAACAATATTATTATGATTCTATAAATTTATTTATTTCAGTAGGGACTAAATAATACAACATGTTCTAAAATTAATTTTCTTTTCTAAACATTGAATGCTATGAGCCTCTATGTTACTTGGTGCATAATTTTCCAAGAATCTGTTTTGACTAGTTTCACTTGTATTATGCATCATTAATTAGTAAAAGTTGTGTTTCATTTTAGTTTATACTTATATTAACACTTTTCTGTTTAATTTCTTTTTTTATTAAAATCTATTTTTTCTTGAAGACCAAGTAATATGGAATTACCATATATTCACATATTTCTCATAATCCCCATATGTTTCTTAATCCACAGTTAATTACACGGAATTTCATTGTCCTTGTCTCCCCACCTCCCTTTAAATCTTTTTCCCAGGTCCCATTACATTCCACAACAATTGAGACTGCTTATCCTCTAAGTGTACTTGTAAGGGTATCATTCTAGTACTTTATTGTGTTCCTACATCAGGAAACTTCTTTCCTAGATTCAATATTGTTTTTCTTTTGTTAATGAGCAAGAATTGACTTACTCATTTAAGGTATATGAAAGAAAATATTGGGGTTGCTTATGTGAATTTTTTAAAAATTTTCTAGTAACTACACTAAATATTTGGCACAATAGAGAATTCTATATTATAAATAACTTTCTTTCACAATATTGATGGTATTTTTCCACTGTCTTCAATTTACAAAGTTCATGTTGAGAAGTCTGCTGTCAGTCCCATAAATATTCCTCTAGGCATTTTTTCCTTTCTTTTCTGTCTGTCCACTTCTGAAATATTGAGATATTCTCTTTAACCTTGATATTGTCAAATTATGAAGGCATAGGTTGTTACTAAATTAATTCATTTATTTCCTCTCTATACAGACATTATAAGCTCTCTCAATATGAAGACTGGGGTCCACTTATTTGTTCCCATCATTTTCTCTTCCTGAAGTCCCATACTACCTGATTATGTCACCTTGTCTCTGCCACCTTCTTTCATATTATCTCTCTTCTCTTTACTTTTTACATTCTCAGATCTTTTTATTTAATTTTTTTTCAAATAATTTTATTGGACTTTTATTTTTAAGAATGCATTTTTAATCCCCAGGAGCTATTTTAAATTCTTTAATTTTAATTGCTGATTTTTTTGCCTGTATGTTCTTATTTCACCAATGAAACATATTCTCAACATTCTTTGCCAATGTAAATAAAATATAAAAAATCATTATCTTTCCTATGTCACTTTTACACTTTGTGGGTCATTCTTTTATAATCTGCGTCTTTCATTTATTTGATGACATTTCCCATTCATCTTATGCTACTTTATTTCTATTCACAGATACAAATAAAGATTCATTTGTTTCTTCATTGTTCATTAATTGCTGTGAGAATTTCTCATGCTTTTGCAAATTGAGCTCTTTTCCTGGTAGACATTTTTTTTTCTCAATGGAAGGATGACAGTGCACTTAGGAAAACTTAAGAATTACCAGTCTTTACTTTGAGTTGTTGGTTAAAAATGAACCTCTAAACTATGAAAGACATTTCAAAATGCAAGAGAAAAGAGGACTCTAATCTGGGTTTATTAATGTCCATATTGAAGCTTTAGCCATTACAGTGACTCATTTTCTTTGAGAAGTAGTTCTCAATTTTTTATGAAAATTTGTACTCTAAGTAGTTGTTAAGAGAGACCTAATCTGAATCATTTGACCTTAAAACTTCTAGGTTATTTCACGAAAACTGTCTCCCATAGGTACCATGGACAGAGTTTTCTTTAATCATCCATGTTCCTTATGTCTGTAAGATTCAATGTCCCAATAAAAGCGCTCATAATTACCTATTGTTAAAAGCGCTCATAATTACCTATTGTTTTTGTTATTATTTGATATTTTTTAAAAATTGAATAATGTTATTCCAACAGAATCTTCACAAAAAGAGAGAAAATACTGTGTTCTGACTACTATTAAAAAGGAGATATGCTGAAACTATACGAGATTTTTGGACTCCTTTGCGATGGTGGTAGTTGCAGTGTAGGAGACAAGCAGAAGGTACTAGTCTATGTCTATACTATGTTATATTAAAAATAGTAAATATACTATGTTATATTTAAAAGAAATTTTAAAATTATCATTAATAATATTTTTATTAATCAATCATAGTTGTGTACATTTATGGGGTACCAAATGAGGCTTTGATATATAAGCAGTGTGGTTCACATTTGCTAAGGTGGTAGTCTTTCTTTTTCAGGATGGAATAAATCAAAGGGCCCCTCTCCTAGGTGAAAAACAAAATATCATCTCTTACATTTGACATTTTAATTGCCTGGGTAGTTTGCTGGGTATAGGCAAACAAAAGATGAAAATTGTGCCATGTCCATTGAGAGTAGTGATAGTCTGTGATTCTGCTTTAGTGTTTAGCACAAGTAGGTCCTAGAAGGTAAACATATGAGCTCATGTGTTCAGTAGTAATGTACTGTATGCCTACTGTAGTTTTAAGTATAAAAATAAAAATATATAAAATGTATATAGTACACATCAAATAACTAAATATATAAATATATAAACTATAAAACTATAGTTTTCAACTTTGAAGAAAATGCATGAGTATTAAAAAGATAACTCTTCCATGGTAAAGGTTGAAGGTAAATGTGTGTCAAATGTGGCAGCATGAATCTTGTATCAGTAATTATAGGATGAGACTTGCTTTGTCATTTACTGTCTGAACATCCAATCTGTCTTGTGTAGAGTGGAATTTATAATATTCACTTCATAGATATTTAAATAAGACCATAAGTCTTAAATTACATTGGAAATAAGAAGATAATAATCAAATAGGCATTTAATATGCATACTCCAAAATAAAACAAGTTGTTTTTCTGCATGCATTCTCTTTAATTTTTTTATTCAGACAAACACTAGTAAATACCTTTAGAACATATTTTTAAATATTTTTTATGAAACTGGAATTAAACTTCAAACATTTCTAGCACTGTCTAGAAGGGTAACTCAAAAATTCCTATTTTATATTTTCAAGACTGTGTTGACAAAGTGTTTTCATTTCAAAGTAAAAGCAGGCTCTGTTGCTATCAAATCTGTCATGCATCATTCATTGTCTTCATCAATGTTCTTCATAAGTCTTAGAGTATGCTTTCATTGCCACATCGTCCAAAAGCCTTTCACTTATGGTTGTCACAAGATGTTTTAAACAATGTGATCAACAGTTCAGAGGGCCCAATGCTGAAAATTTTCCACCCACATTTTTCAGTTAAATCAGTGCTCCTGGGTGACTTCTTTTAGAATGTCTCAGAATCGACCTTTCCTAGGGAAGGTCATTTCAATCTTTTCTAGTTACTTTTCCTGCCCTGCATATTTCAACCTGACACATAATTATGGACATGACACATAATAAAGTAAGACTGTCAAAATCATCAAGAGATATTTGTTGAGTACCTGCTATATATGAAGACCCAAATATAAATGCATGTAATATTTCATAATGTAAGTAAACAAATATAATCTCAATGAATTCTCAGGACAATCCTGAAGTTTTTATTTTTAAAAAATTTTAAAAGTAGAGGTAGTATTTTATAGAAGTGGAATTTTATGCTCAAGATCTCATTAGTTTTAAATCACAAAATTAAGATTTTAAGTCAAATTTCTTGAAGGTGAATCTCAGTATTTACAGAATATAGATCACAACTGATTCCCAAGAAGGTGGCTGTAGGTGAAGGAGAGATGAAGAGAAGCCAATATTTTACACACAAGATGCCGTCAGTCCCCAGGAAACAAAATCTGTGCCCAAATAATGATTATATACAGAAGAAATGGAAGGCTATCAAAATACAACTAAAATTTAAAACTTAGAAAGAGTAGTAAAAAGGAAGGAACATCAGTGATGTCACTAGAGACTATATGTAGCCAGAAATATTTAATTTGCACTTTGAAGATTGATTTTTTGTTTGTATTTCATTCCTTTTTGGGGGATAGGTTTTCATTTATTGATTTGAATTGCTATCATGTACACAAATACTATGTATACTAGATTTACATGACTTCATAGAAATGCTACTTCTTTACTCAACGCATTTCCAATACCTTTCAAGTTCTCCGTGCCCCTCATCTCTAGAATATTCTCGTTCTGTCCATGATGCCAATTATTTCCCATTTCCTTGCTTGTCTTGTCATTTATCAAAAGCATTGTCCTTAATGAATATATTCTTTAGCTTTGAGTGTTTTGATCTTTATATAATTGAATCCATATTACAGGAAGTCTTTTGTGACCATTTCTAAAAAATCACCATTACGTTTTTGAAATTCATTAATATTGGTCTATGTAGCTATAGTTTATCCACATGAGTATTAAAGTTGTTTCCAGTTCATCAATTTCTGCTGCAAACAGTGCTTTTCTGATCATGCTTGTATGTGACTTCTAGTTGCACACATTCAGCATCTGCATATGTTCAAGAGCTTCCTCTAGGTGTGGAAGTGCTGGGTCCTAAAATATACAATCACACCTTTAAGTGGAACAACTAATCAAACTGTTTTATTCATAGTGGATTTGTCAATTTATTCTCCCACCAGAAGTGTGTGAAAATTTCCATTACTTCATATTCTTGAAAGCAGAATCCATCTTATTTATCACTGTGTCCTAATCCCATAGCACACTGCACTGGACAGATGGGGATCTCACTGGAGTGTGTGACGGTCAGATGAATAAATGACTGGAATATGAATGATAAGCAAAGTCAAAATACAAAGATGCAGGTCCTTAGGGATGGCTAAAAAATGAACCTATTTTTTTTCTTCCAAGGAGAGGAGACAAATGCCTACTGATAAAGTACGAATTGGTAGGCAAAATTACTTTTTTTTATTTTTATTTTTTGCAACTAACGTGATTAAGTGCTGAGTCAATTTCTGTCTTGTCTTTGGATTCTTGCTAGCAGCATTCCTTCTTTTCCTCTTGGACAACATTTCCTCTTTCATTATTTTTATTACATAATGAATGAATATTTATGGGAGATGAACAAGAAACTACAGTCAAGGGTAATTTTTTAAAAATTATCATTTGAAATTGCACCGTTAAGAAATACCTGCTATTAGCATTGTATAGAAGTATCATAATCTGGCTAATGAGGGCATTTTGATGCTAGTGACTTCCAGACTGAAGAAGTTGCTTTTGGAAAATGTGTATGGATACACAATTTGTATAGAATGACAGAGCATTTGGATGTTCAATGGCTTTAAACATTTAACAGAGCAGAATAGCACATGGACTCTCAGATTGTCAACAGGGAAATTTACGCAGCATCTATATAATCCCCTTATTTTGTATAAGAAAAGAATAAACAGAACTAGGAGTATGAATCTCAACTCATGATGATGCATCTGTGCTCGGAAACTACAGTTCACTCCTAGAAAGTTAAAGGTCAAAGTTCTCAGCCACACATCCATGGGTTTCTCAGTATGTGCTCTTTCCAGAATACCAGATTAAGAATCAAAAAAAAAAAATTTTTTTATCATTCAGGTGTGTCAAACTTTGACAGAACAGTTTTTAAACTTTAAGCCTGATGACAAAGGTAATACAGAAAATGAAGAAACTAGGCTGAAACGTCAGTACCTTTTGCTGAAGTCTCAGAACAAATCGGTGTCCTCTATAGATAAGGTCAAGAACCCTGATCCCCTGGACCCTACTTTGAGATGATTCTATTCTAGTGACTATTAATCACACAGTGTATTCTACTTTCATGGAACCAAGGGCAAGTGCCACCTAGATTTTCCACCTGGCATTATTCTTATCCATTTAAGTCTGTTTCTTCTTTTTTCAATCACTTGTGCCTGGTTTTGATTTCTTACCTTCAGCTTTTCTCCTTTCTGGCATGTGGCTGCAACACACAGGGCAGAGAAGATGGGCAGGGGTGGATGGACTGTGTGGTGGGGTTGGCAGAGGAAAAGCAGATGCCTGGGTGTTGTTTTTGCTCTGATATTATTGTCTAGTGAAGATCCAAGATGCTGTGCCTGTCTTGTTGCTGTGTACTTTTTGCTTTGTAACTCAGAAGTGTTTATCATGACAAGCTGTGAGCAGATGGATTGGAGAGAGGAGAGAAATTTGACCCAAGAAGATGTCACTTAAACAGCTGAGGCTAATATTTCACCAGATGTCCAAGCATTTAACCCATTAAGAGCTTTATGAGGATCACAAGCAATTCTTTCACTTGCTGACATCTTTATTAAATTTTTTTTCTAATTAGTTAATGGTAGTATTTACAAGTTATAAAGCACATTTCATATTTAAAGGCATCGGTATTTGGAATTTTCTTTTATGTATTTACTAATCCACAGAGATATTCATGAAAATATCTTTAGTCGTGGATTATTGGTGAGGAAACTTGAGACTCAACGTAGGGGTCATATGGATAGGTAGGGAAAGAGCTCAGACCACTAAAAGAGTTGAGAATTTGGGAGGGACTTCAGCCTTTACCTGTTTAAATATCCATATTTTGGAGATGAGAAAAGTGAGGTCTAAAGGAACAGAGGATTTGAGGCTCTCCCAGTGAATTGAGATTTTATGTCATAAGGGATTTGAATTCAGGTCCTTTTCTTGAAGCCCCAGGGTCTCTTCCAACAAATCTTTTGGTTCCTGCTTGTACAATGTCCCAACACACCTGCCTCACTAGCTGGCAAAGGAGCAATCCAGCACGCTGGCTGAAGATAAAGGGGAAGAGGGACTGCCGTGTTCTACCCAGTCATCCTGTACAATTGTGTCAAGCTTCAAAAGCCCTCATGACTCTTAATAAGTAAATGGGTTACCTGAAAGATTGAAATCAAGCATTCCTTGTAATTAAAAAAAAATTGCTTAACTTTCTTTCTTTATTTTTTTTTCTTTAAAGTTCATCTGTTTGATTAAATAACTCTGCTGATGTTAGAGGGAACTAAGAAAAAATTTTATTTCATATTGTCCTTAAGACAACATAGAGAATTGAGAAAAGTAGTGTGTGGTGAATAAAATAATTGTGCACCTATGGTAAACTAATCAGGACCTGGGTCTCCACTATGTGCTCCTCTGAATGTTACTGTGATTCTTTGATCTTCATTTTTTTAATATAAAATGAGAGTTAATATCAGTCTTGTCTGTTTCTTTTGACTATGATGAGAAAGGATGGTCAATCACTGTTACTGCTTTACAGGACTAAATATGCTACACTAATATAAATCAGTACTAAAAATAACATTAATGGACGTCTCTCCCTTGGTTTGGTGAGAGGGACAGCAAAGCTTAACAGCTCAGGGAACAGAATGCAGAGTCATGTTGTCTGGATTTGAATTCGGGTTTTATGATTTACTACCTGAATGACCTTAGGCAAGCTACTTAAACTCATCAATAAATTGTAGGTAATCTGAGTTTGGTGGCCCATGCCTGACATCCCAGCTATTCAGGAGGTTAAGATAGGAGGATCACAAATTAAAGCCCAGCCTATGCAATTTAGTGATATCTTGTCTTACAATAAAATAAAACAAATACATAAGGGCTGAGGTTGCAGCTCACTGGTAGAGTATCCCTGGGTTCAATCTCCAGTATAAATAAATAAATAGCAGGTAAGTTACAGACTCTCTTTTACTGGTTTATTTAGAAGGTTAAATTGGATAGTGTTTGACGTGTTTCTAGAAGGATGCCTTTTGCACAGTAAATGTTCTATTATGTGCTTGCTCATGTTTTTTTAATATGTATTGATAACTTCCAAGCAACTATAAATATGACCAGGTCAGAGGGGTGTTTTCTTAAGGTTTCTTCTTCACTGTCTTACCATTTCTAGCCAAGGCCTTTACTCATATAAGAAACATTTTAGCTTCAGGGACCTTACTAGAGTTCACCTCCAAACTCTCTGAAACCATGCAAACAGAACACCTCCCATGATCTCAACACTGTTCTCCTGACTTTTAAAGAATAGGGTGTGTCCTGGGCAGCCTGAGTCTCCTTTGTTTGTCCAGGGACCAACCCATGAATCAAAGCACAAAACTTCTGTTCTATATTGGCATCTTTAATGGAGTTGGTGATACTTATATTTTTCTGAATTACTGATCTCCAGATAATGTCTAAGAATGAATATGCATTAACTCATTTTAAACTCATTTACCTTTCTGAGGTAGGTACCATTTTACAATTTATTTTACAGACAAGAGACTGAGGCACAAAGTGTTAGGTAACTTGCTCAAGGTAACGGGAAACTAAACTTTGAACCAAGAGACTCAGGTCAGTCCTATGAGTAGATTACATTAACTTTGCCCCTATTCCATTCACTGGAGCCTCGTTAAATGCCTTCATCTAAATGTAAAAGGAACTAGAAAGCTACTTTTTAGTATCAACTCAACTCTGTGGAAAGGAGACATGAAATCTTTGATGCACAGATAGGCTTCTCTTTAAAAATCCACACTTTAAAGTAACTTATTTAGATATTTTCCCCCCAATTTTAAAAACTATAAATGAAAGCACTCTAAAGATTTTCCAGCTTTCATCTTTAAACTTTTCAAAATTCATCTCTTCACAAATGAATTCCAAAGGCTTTTGAGCCACAAGGTCAGGTTAGTCACAACAAGGATCTCCCTTCTCAGGACCAATTTCTATTTTAGTCAGCTTTTGCATTGCTGTGACCAAAAGACCCAACAAGAACACTTTTAGATGAAAAAATGTTTTTTAGGAGCTCATAGTTTCTTGGGTCTCCAGTCTATAAATGGTAAATTCCATTGCTTTTGGCCCAAGATGAGGCAGAACATGATGGTGGAAAGGTATTGAAGAGGAAAGCAGCTCAGGAAACACAAGGAAACAGAAGAGTGAACTCCACTCACCAAGGAGAAAATATATACTCCAAAAGCATACCCCAGTGACCTGCCTCCAGTTACAACCTACCTAACTATCTACTGATACTGTCCAATTAATCATTGGATTAATTCACAGATTAAGTTTCAATTCTCATAATTTAATCAATTACCTTATGAACATTCTTGCATTATTGCACAGGTGAGCTTTGGGGGAACACTTCATATCTAAACCATAGCATTTATTTTGGTAGTATGGTCATTTTAACAATATTAATTCTCAATCCTGGAATATGAGAGATCTTTTGGTCTTATATATGGCTTCTTCAGTTTTATTTCAGTGTTTTGTAGTTTTCATTATCTTCCATTTCCATGATTAGACTTATTTCTGAGTGTTTTTTTTTTTAATTTTTTGAGGCTATTTTAAATGGATCCTCATCAAGTGAATTATTGATTTATAGAAAGGCTACCTGATTTCATATCCTGTTACTTTGCTAAATTTGTTTATCAGTTCTAAGAGTCTTTTGGTGGAGTCTTTGTGGTTTTCTAAGTACAGAATCATATCATGTTTATAAAAGGAATATTTTATTCTTTCCTTTCCTATATGTAATTCTTTTCTTTCTTTCTCTTGCCTCATTGCTCTGATTAAAACAATCAAGTACTAACCTTATTGATTAAAAGTGGCTAGAGTGTATACCCTTGTCTTACTTCTGATTTTAGAGGAAATGACTTCAGGTTTTACCCATCAAGTATAATGTTAGCTGTAGGTTTGTTGTATATGACCTTTATTCATGTTGAAGTATGTGCATTCTTTAGCTAATTTGTTCAGGACTTTTATTATGAAGGGATATGGAGCTTTATAAATGATTTTTTCTGTATCTGTTAAGATGATTATGAGATTTTTATATTTGATTCTATTTATATCAATTATTATATTTATTGATTTGTATATATTGAACCATACTTGCAGCCCTGAAATAAAATAAACTTGATCATGGTGTTTGATATGATTAATATGCTGTTAAATTTGATTTGTAGATATTTTGTTGAATATTTTTATGTTTATATTCATTAGGGATATTGAATAATAGTTTTCTTCTGTTTTATCCTTGCCAAGTTTTGGTTGCAGGGTAGATGGCTATGTAGGATGAGTTTAGAAGGATTCCTTCCATTTATGTTTTAAGGACTAGTATAAATAGCATTGCTGTGGTAAAGTTAAGCATTTGGTCCATCTGTCCTGAACTTTCCTTGTTGAGAGACTTTTTATTATTGCTTCAATTTTATTACTTGCTTTTGATCTATTTGAATTGTTTCATATCCTTGATTCAGTTTTGTTGGTCATATAATTCCAGAAATTCGTCCATTTCTTCTAGATTTTCCAGTTTTTTGGTATATAGTTTTCTACATATTCCCCAATTACTCTTCAAATTTAGTGGTATCTGTTGCCATATCTTTTTCAGTTTTAATTTTATTTATTTCCAACATCTCTCTCTTTCTTTTGGATAGTTTAGTTAAAGTTTTGTCAATTTTGTTTTTCTTTTCAAAGAACCAAATCTTAAGTTTATTAGCTTTTTTCCCAAATCATTTGTTTAGCATCTATTTATTTATTTCTGCTGTGATCTTTATTCTTTCTTTCTTTCTATTCAGTTTGGATTTGATTTGCTCTTTTATTTTCTAAGACCATGAAATGCATCATTTATTTAATATCTCTATTTTTTAATGTAGTCAATCATCCCTATAAATGTCCCTCTTAGTACTGCATTTACTATATACCTAGGTTTTGGTTTGCTGTATTTTCATTTTCATTTTATTCTAGGAATTTTTAAGTTTTCTCTCTGACTTCAATGACCCACAATTTTTCAACAGTATATTGTTAAATCTCCACTTGATTGTATAGTTTTTCCAGCTTCTCTTCTTTCATTCCATTGTGATCAGATAAAATACAAGAAATTATTTCCATATTTTTGAGTTTGTTAAGACTTGTTTTGTGGCCTAATATGTGGTCTATTTTAGAGAATGTTTCACGTGCTGGTGAAAAGAATGTGTATTTCTGCAACTCTTAGTGGAATATTCTGTGGATGTCTGTTAAGTCTATTTGATGTATGATTCAAAGTAACTATGATATTCTTGGCTGATTTTTTTTTGTCTGAATAATCTGTGTGTTGGTAAAAATCAAGTATTAAAATAACCTACTATCATTGTATTGGGGTCTCTCTCTATATATAAGTCTGGTAGTGTTTGTCTCATAAAATTGATACTCCCATATTTGTGTATACATACATACACACACACATATACACACAAATGTATGTGTTGTATACATATATGTGTGTGTGTGTGTGTGTGTGTGTGTGTATATATATATATATATATATATATATATATATATATATATATGATTTCCTTCTGTATTGTTCCTTTGATCAACATATAATGAACTTCTGTATCTCTTCTGATTTTATTTTGTCGGATAAAAAGTATAGATATTCCTACTTGCTTGTGGATTCTTTTTGTTTGAAATAACTATTTTCCATTCTTTCACTTTCAGTCTGTTCATGTCTTTGTGGGTGAGATGAGACTCTTGCATGCACTATGTTGTTGGGTAATATTTTTAAATCCAAATTGGAGAATTAAGACCATTAACATTCAGAGTCATTATTCAAAGTTATGTAACCATTTTCTGTAATTTCATTGATTTTCTTCTCATTGTTTTGACTATTCCAAGCTTGTTAATTCCTCTCTTAGTCATATTTGAAATTTGTTGGTTTACTGTATTGATAATGTTTTATCCTTTTCTATTTCTCAATTGCATATCTTTTCTTCCAGTGGGATTTATTCTTCATATGCTCTCATGATTTCTTATCATCTCTATATAGGATTCTCTTAGGCATTTTCTGTAGTGCTGTTCTAATGGCCATAAATTCCCTTAGTTTATGTGGATCTTAGAAGGTCTTTATAGTTTCTTAGATTCTGAAGGATATTCTGAGTATAGTAATCTTGGTTGGTAGTTGTTTGATGTTAGGAATTCAAATACATCATTCTGTGCCCTCCTGAGTTTTAAAGTTCAGCTGATAGTTTAATGCACTCACCTTTGAATGTGACTTGGCACTTCTGTACCACATATTTTATTATTCTTCCTTCATTTTGTATTTTTGGCCAAGTAACTATAATGTGTTGTGGAGAAGCACTTTTCTGGTCAAGTCTATTTGGGTTTCAAAATTCCTATTGTATCTGTATACTCATGTGTTTCTCAAGATTTGGGGAATTTTCTGGTCTTGTATCACTTGATAGGTTTACTATGCCCTCAGCAGTGTAGTTCTTTTCCTTCTGGTATGTCAATTGTGCAGATGTTTGATGTTCTAATGGCATCCCAGAGACCTTACATGCTTTCTTCATTCTTTCTTATTTTTTTCATTACTGTTGTCTAAATGTAATATTTCATCAAACTCATCTTCAAGCTCGGAAATTCTTTCTTCTCTTTGATCTAGTCTGTTGTGAAAGCTTTCAACTGATTTTCTAACATCTGATTTATTGAGCATTTAATTTCCAAGCTTTTGGTTTAGTTTTTTTTTTAATTCCCAACTATTGGATTATTCATTCATGTACTGTGATATATTCCTTAATTGATTCAACTTTTTATTTAGATTTAGATTCTCTTATATTTCATTGAGACTTTTTTTTTTTTTTTTGAAGTCACTCTTTTGCTTCTTTCTCCAGCATTTTGTTCACTTACCTTTGGAATCGGTTACCATGGTATTATGCAATTTAGGAGGTGACATATTCCCAAGTTTTTTTTTCATATTTCTTATGTTTCAATGTTGAGATTTGTGCAGTGATGGCTATTTCTCTTTTATGTTGTGGCCTTCATGGTATGAAGGTTTCTTCAGCAGTGTGTCTTGATGTGTCGGTTTGTTGTTTAATGTTAAAGTTTATCTCCATCTGTATCTGCAGTATGATCTTCTTTCAGCTTCTTTGGTTGTGATTCAGGGATTTGAGTGCAGAGCATTCTGCATCAGATTGGGAAAGACCTATTCTCTCTGCAAATCTTGTAAGATTGGTGATACTGGTACTTCAGGCAGATGTGGGAATCAGACTATGGGTGATGCATTCCCTGTGATTGCTCCTACTATGGGAGTGATGTCCCCTATCAGAAGTTGGGGAATTCCACAGGCACTGTTGATAGTAGTTGTTACTTGAAAGTGATCCTGCTGCTGATTGTTTGACTCATATTGAAGCGGCTGAAACATTTGCCCTCTAATTGAAGACTGGTACAGATCTAAATGCTTCATGGGGAGAACTAGAGAACTAAAATCAAAGCTCCCTTTCTATGGGACTCACCTTCATATTTATAAGCCCTATGTAATCTGACCAGGTGCAGTCACAACGGATGTAGAAGTCTCTGCACGTACAGTGCTAACAATCACTGAGTTCTCTCTTTCCTCCTCCTCCTCCTCCTCCTCCTCTTCTTCTTCTTCTTCTTTTGTTTTGTNTCCTCCTCCTCCTCCTCCTTCTTCTTCTTCTTCTTCTCTCTCTCTCTCTCTCTCAAACTGTGGAGTTATCTGCCAATAAGCAGGACCTCAGCCATCTTCCCCAGCTGTGACTATCTATGTATGGGTTAACATCTGGAAGTTTATCCCCCTTTTCTTTAAGTAGAAGCACCAAGAAAGGTTTGAGCAGAACTGGGTTGTGGACTGAGCTGGGCTTAATTTCTCTGGGTAGATCTAGTAGTGTAGCTCAGATGCAGAACACATGCTCAGTATGCATAAAGTCTTGGGTTCAATTTGAAGCGCCAGAATGAATAAATAAAATAAAAATAAATAAAAGTAGATGAGCAAAAAATAAATTCAAATTAAAAGAAGAAAAAGAGAAAATAAGAAAGAAGAAAAAATCATTTTTATTTTTATTTTTTATTTGTTTTAATTAGTTACACATGACAGTACAATGATCTTGCATACATTTGAATCAAATGGGGTATAATTTCTCATTCTGAGTAATAAGAAAAAATAATTTAAAAAATTAAAAATAAAATAAAATAAAATTTTAAAAAATAAATAAATAAGTTAAGAGGTAGAACAAACAGAAAATAAGAGTAAACATTTATTCCATTGTGTGACTTTCTCTTTTACCTTTATTCTTTTCAAGCCAAAGTGCTTGAAAATCAAGTGAGGGAGGATGATCTCAGGCTATGCCTATCTTAATCTTCTGTCTGGGTCTTCTAACATAGAACCCCACCAGGAAAAATTGTGGGTAGACTTTTGGTTTATGGCTGCAGCTTATTGAAATCCCCCTCAGCTCTCACCAAATGAATTAGCGTAGAATGCACACTGCAGCAGACATTTCTTGCTTCATGGGATAAGGTAGAATGCTGACTGCACCATGGTGTATTCTCTCAGGAGGTTTGTAGTATGTGAACTGGAAAGGTGGTCAATGCTTAAGCCTGAGAGGATCCCTGCTTGCCTCTCAGGCAATTGACCACAGAGTTCTTTGAAAGTGGGGGGTGTTGTAGGAGCCAAGGACTTTGCTACCCTCTATCCTGGTAACTTCAGGTCTGCCCCTCGACAGGAAACCACATATGACTGGTGTTGCTTCAAGCCACAGATGGAAGGTTTATGGGACCTCTGATTCCAAAGAGCAATGTCCTCCACTCCCTCTTTGCCACAGCCTGTGCTCTGCACAACATAAAGGATCTTGGCAGATTTGTATCAGAAGCAGCCCCCAAAGCCAAGACCATCTTGCATGGTCACTGCCTGCCCAGTCAATGCAGCATGGTGTTCATAGGAACCCTTGGGTGTGTTTATGCTGGGTTTTCTGATCCCCAGGGAAATGTAGTCTCAGACAGTAGGACACTTCACGAGATGGCTTCCAGCAGTAACACCCTAGGTTTGCTGAGAGATGCAGTGAATTTCTTCTCTAAATCTAGTTTGTTTTGGAGACTTCAGGTCACTTATTTGTTTTAGCTATCTATCTGTAGGGTGCAGCCTGTGTCCCATAGTGTGACTTTCTCTTTTGCCTTTACTCTTTTCCTCTTCAAGGTGCCAGGTGCCCAGCCATTCCACTTCTCTTGCTTTATTATTCTCCCTCATCTCTGGATTATCAGGCTTCATTTTCTCTGTGATCAATTTTCATTGCTCATTCATGGCCACTCACCTGCCCATGGAGCTACCTACCTTTTTTTTTTGGTACTGTCCCATGGAGAGGTAGACCAGTACTAGATGTCTCTATTTTGCCAACCTGTCACATTGTGAATTGATAATGTGTTTTCATAACTACTAGTTTTCCCCATTGCTATTTTATAACTTTGAAACTATTATCCAGTTTTTAAAATATTTCCGATTTACTTTTTCTTTTCTTTTCTTTCTTTCTTTCTTTCTTTCTTTTTTTTTTTTTTTTTGTATTGCAGATTGAACCCAGGAGTACTCAACTACTGAACCACATCCCCAGCCCTTCAGCCCTTGTTTTGTATTTTATTTAAAGATAAGGTCTCACTGAGTTGCTTAGAATCTTGCTAAGTTGCTAAGGCTGGCTTTGAACTCTCAACCCTCCTGCCTCAGCCTCATGAACCGCTGGGATTATAAGCAAGTACCATTGCACCCGGCTGTAATATTGTTTCTCCTATATGAACTTCAGGAAAAAATGTTGTTAAACCAACAGACTTGTTTTTCCATAAAGCTATAAACATACATGCAATATAAATTTTTGCAACACAGCAGACATTATTTCTAATCTAGAAGTAAGTTCTAGAATATGGCATTTTAAAAAAATGTGTCAGTTGTTGCTTCAAGAATTATCATTTTTTAAGAAGACTTTAATACACGTTATCAGTTGTTTAAGAAGACTTTAATACAACATTTTCAGATTAAATAGAACAAGATGTCAAAATAATGACACCATGTAATCAACTACGTACTAAATAATAATTATTACATATGTACCCAGCTTTGAATACAAGAAATAAAATGCTTTCTGCTATCTACAAGAAAGATTTATAATAATAACAACACCATCACTTTTTAAAGAAAAAGCTATTATATTAAACAAATACAAAATTACATCATTTAGAAATGTTAAAAACTCTCACCTAACTGAATATTGGATAAAGGAGTCAAAAGCCATTTACTAACAAAAATCTGTGTAACAATATTTATGATGTGTCTTTCCAGAGATATGAAGATGTTTCTATGTGTGAGTTTATGTGTACACATACATATGTAAAAGTCTATTCTTCCAAGTTCTTAGAATACATCTGTCTTTTCTCTTTTGCTGCAGAATATTTTCCTACCTCCAAATTAGTTTACTTTTCTACTTTTTAGTACTTAAAGTGAAGAGGAATGTTCATCATTTCTGTGTGAAAAAAACAATTAGTAAGTTTTAAGTTCAGTATTTAAATATGTCCATGATCGGTCAGTTGTTTTATGAATTAAATTATACAAATAATAATGAATAATGTTTAAAATATATGAATTAAAGAAAGTTAAAATGATAGACAACTGGGGCTGGGGATGTGGCTCGAGCGGTAGCATGTTCGCCTGGCATGCGCGGGGTGTTGGGTTCCATCCTCAGGACCACATAGAAATAAAATAAAGATGTTGTGTCCACCGAAACCTAAAAAATACATATTAAAAAATCATCTCTCTCTCTCTCTAAAAAAAATGATAGACACCTTTTCAGAAGCTTTTCAGAAACATTTTTAAAAATTTAAAATATGTGTATACACAGGGAGTTGATGGTATTTTGATATAGTGCCAAAGCCTTTTCTGGTTTTAAAGAAGAACAAAGAAATTACAAAATACCTAGGAAACACTCTGGATTCAGAAGTTAGAGTTTTATATGTCTATCTCCTCCCCCTTTCCCCACTAATAGATTGGTCTTCTTACCCAACAAGCAGCTAACCTGACCATATATATATATATATGTGTATATATATATATATATATATATATATATATATATATATATATATATTTTACAAAGAAAAACTAATACAAAGAACAATGCTCTATGGTATATTTGCAAAGTATTCTACTGGCCTTTGAGAGAAACTTCTTTTATTTACATTCATATTTCACTAGTTACCTAATATTTAATTTAACTACCTTAAAAAGAAGAACATCATAAACAGAATGGGAGCAAACATATCTGACTCTTGATAACCCAGCCTGAGGAGCTTCATTGTGAACGCCTTTGAAGAGTGATGTCAGAGGGGAGTCGCCGGACCACGAGCATTAACACCACCTGGAACTTGCTAGGAACTATAGAGCCCCTCAATAGACCTACTGCATCAGAAATTCTAGGGTGACCCCACAGGAGCCTTTGTTTAATGGGATGAACATTTTTACTAATGTGTTTATGGTTTGTTTTGTTTAGTATTATCTGTATGATTTATGTTGCTTAAAACTTATTAAGCTCATCTTTGTGGCTTTGAATATAGTTAAACTGTAAGCTTCCTAAGTAACTCTGGTGTATGCTAAAGTTTGAGAATCATTTGTCATACAGCAGAGTAGTGGCTGAGAAATCTCAGTGTGTGGCAGGAAAATAGGTATGTTCCATAGTCCTCAGTGGAAGCCCCACTTCACCCTCCTGTGGAAAGCTGGCAAAGTCCCCTGTACAAACAGATACTCAAGGACTGGATGCTATCTATGTGCAAGCTGAGCGGCGCACTTAACTCCCAGCAAGCATGCACAAAATGGTAGTTCTCAATCTTAACATGAGATGCTTTTCCAGGGTCAAGGGAGGAAGCTTCTGGAAAAGCTTATTATTTCCATAGAGTGAGCTTTCAAAAGTAGCCATTCTGGGACTTCAGGATGCTCTTTCCAGGGTACTTCTGCCACATAAGGAGTTAAAGGGATGAAACTCCTTCCTTCCTCTCTTCCACTATTCTTTTCTCCAGTTGGTAAAACTTTGCCAGGGTACTCACAGTGGCACATGCCTATAGTTCCAGATGCTCAGGAGGGGAAGCAGGAGGATTGCAAGTTCAAGGGCAGCCTGAGAAACTTAACAAGGTTTTGTCTCAAAAGTAAAACGAAAATGCTGGGGGTGTGGCTCAGTGTATGAGGCCCTGGCTTCAATCCCCAGTATTGGGAAGAATTAAGGAAGACAGGGAGGGAGGAAGGAAGAAAGGAAGGGAAAATGGGGAGAGGAAGGGAAGCAAGCTTTTCCACCCTAAAGTGGGATTCCCCTGTCCCCCTGCTGCTGCTGGGAAATTCTCATGCCAGCACTAGACAGAGATGCAAGAGAGCCTGATGTTTCTTCTGAGATTCCCTCTAAGCTATTTTTGTGATCTGTGAGCTAGGTCAGTGTGAAAGGCAGTACAGTATGCCCCATGTCTAGTTTATTTTGTACATTTCTGTGGTTTGTTGCTGAAATGGTTTGGTTCAAGGCAATGGTTGCCCACTATGACTATATACTAGAATCACTCAAGTTTTTTAAAAATTCAAATGCTGCCAGGTGTAGTGGCCCATGCCTATAATTCCAGTGGTTGGGGAGGCTGAGGCAGAAGGATGGCAAGTTCAAAGCCAGCCTCAACAATGTATCGAGGTTTGGTCTCAAAAAAAATAAATAAATAAAAAGGGCTTGGGATGTGGCTCACCAGTTAAGTGCCCCTGGGTTCAATCCATTTAAGCGGAATCTCTGTGGAAAAGACCCTGGTAAAGATCGTTTTAAAAAGCTTCTCCAGATGATTTGAATGTATGACTAAGGCTGAGAGTAAATTGTTAAAAGAACAGAGTATTCCAACAGGGACCTTATGACTCCAATTCACAGAGAAGCAAATGGAGATTCACTGAGATATCATTGTCTGGGCCACTAGCAAGTGGCAGATTGGTATCAAGATCCCTCTGACTAAAATGTCATTTTTGTTTGTTTTTTTGCAATCTACTTAAAATTCTCATTGAGTAGAGGATTCACAATCATGTAAGATAGACATAAAGACCAGTTTGAAAAAAGGATAATGAAGATAAAAGATAAGTAATTTAAAAATGCTCAAAGGTAGGCTGGAACAGTGGAGAAAGTATATGTAATCAATGATTCAAGGTTTCTAATGAATGCTCGACTTTGAATCTGAAATTTCAAACCATTAGAGAAAGTGCTATCCTTCAGCTAATTTTCCTTGAAGATCCCAGAAAATGGAGCCACTTTTAACTGGGGACAAGTTGCATTTAGTGATCTGAGTTATTTGTTTATGATTTTTCCTAAGCAGGATCTCTTAGCAAAGAGTTGTACTCATTTTAACTAATTTACAATTCTTTGCAGAGCTGGTGTTCAGTGTTATGGCTCCAGAGGATTTTCCTGTAATGTCTCATGACAGCTTTTTTTAGTGGAAATTCTGGTTCCTAAGACAGCTCATTATTGAAGTAATTATGTTCTCTGCCTCTGTAATCAGCCTGATTTCCAAAAAATCTAGGGTTGTCTCCTTCTTCCCCCATGGACAAAAGGGAATCACGCATATGCTCAAAAGTGAAGTGTTGTTTATAATCTTCCTCTCTCCAAAGAACAGTTGGTTCTGAACCTGGAGCATTACACTGGAATTTCTCCAGAAATCTATAAATCTTTGGACGATATGGGCCTACTGTAAAAAGAAACATTTTTCTTTTCTGAATGGGGTGATGACAAGGAACGCTAGAGTGGGCAGTTCTCAGCTCAGTTTGCTCTGTGCATATCAGATCACCTCATTCTCCTCATCAAAACCCTCTCATGACTTCCTGCTGCCCCCAGGGATCCTTGGCAGTAAAGGCTTCTGCTTTATCTCCTGCCTGTCTCTGTAGCCTAACCTTCTAGCACATTCCTTTCCTTCTCAAACTCCACTCTGCTGGCTGCCATCTACATCTCTTCCTCTACGTACAAGTGTCTCAAGTCATTCAGCCTTAATCTACATGATTAACTGTTTTTTTTTTTTTTAAATCCCAGTTATCACCTGACTCTGTAAGTCATTGCTGCTGTTTTCTAATTCATCCTTTGAATGAACAGAATGAGGAATTGAGGAACTGACTTCCGTGTAAATGGATGCTTGATTTATAACAGAGGTGGCATTAGAGATAAGTGGTTAAATAAATGGTAATATATTCATAAACGGAGTACTGTGCAACAAAACAAAACAAATAAAACATGGAAGGTCTACACAACAACATCGATGAATGTCACATAGATATTGACAAAGAAGATAGATTTAAAAATCAATATGTAGAGTATTATTTTATTTGTAGAAAATGTACTAGTAGGCAAAGATAACCTATGTTGATTAGGGAAATCTAGAAAGAAAGTGCCCAGTGAATTAGTAGACTATGTAAGTATTCAATGTAAAAATGTCAAAAACACAATAAAAGTCATTGAAAACAGATATTGTCCTAAACATTCCCAAATTTATTTAATTCGTGTGTGACTATTACTTCCAGTTGTTAGCATTTGGCTGGAGTATGTGCATGTACAATATAGGGCACATCTTACCTAGCGTTTTCTCCAATGGATTTTTGTTTCTTCATCTGTAAAGTAAGAAGATGGGACTAAGCTATCTCCAAGTCCCCTGCAGCTCTGAACTGATGCAAATACATTGTTCATTGAGACTTCCTACTCCCAACACTTACAACTATTTCCTATTTTGCTCCCCAAAATATATACTACCATTGAACAAGTATAAATTTTTTAAATACTGCAAACATTTCTAGTTTCTCCACTTTCCTGTGAGGTAGACAAAAATAATCATTTTTTTTAACTAAAGAAAAAAGCAAACTATTGCACAGACAGATCGGGTGACTTTCCTGGAGTAGCTTATTATCTGAGACATACCCTTTTAGCAGAGGCAGGATTGAATTTAGAGACTCTGCCTCTGAATCCTGGGACTTGATACCCTCCTACATAATTTTTCTTTAAAGAATTTTCCAATTTCTTACTGCACAGCTGGGGAAAAAAATATCAAAGACAGTCATTTCTTGGTTGCTATAATAGTGAGGGACATTCAAGTGCAGAGGTTTGAACAAGGGTCCACTTGGCTTCAGAAATGGCTAATAATTATGAAAATAATTGGAATTATTTTGCTACCATTTATTCAATATTAATAAGCCATTTATAAACCTCTCACAATTAGCTTCTTTGTATATGAGCAAAGTAACTGTAATTGAAATCCAATGGAAAAGTATTATAATTCTTATCTTCTGTAATAGCACTTCTTTAATTGACAATTATCATTTAGAGTGTGTCTGCTTAAACTTTCCTGCAGTCAATTTATTTATGAATGACTCTGTGTGTATGCATGTGTGTGTGTGTGTGTGTGTGTGTGTGTGTGTGTTATATACATATGTTACAAGGTAAAGGGAAACATTCATTTTAATTCATAATTATAATAGTCATTAGAGATCATCACATTGAATATTGTTATTAGCTTGTGCCTATCTCCGGTACCAGATGTTGCAATCCTTAAAGCAGAGAACATAGTCTCATCCATCTCTATAACATCAACTCTAAGAATATAATTTGGCATATGGTAGGTTCCAAATAATGCTTGTTAAATAAAACATATCAATTATCTAATCCAACCTTTTCATTTTATAGATGAGAAAAAATGAAGCCCAGGAACACAACAAGCCTAAGATCATAGACATAGTTAGCAGCAAAGCCATGTATAAAATTTAGGCTTTGACTCTTACAGTGCACTGTCTTACCCCTTGTCAATTATACAAGAGTGTTTCTCCAAAACATCATCTCACATGAGGGTGAAGTTAACTTTATGTCATTAAATTAAGACATGGAAAAACACTGGATGCCCCCAGGCTGGAACAATTCCTACCTCATCCATGATTAGTTACTTAAGTGGTATGGGTCAGGTTTGTGAGGTGCACCAAAGACTCATTGTGTATTGCTGATTAACCTGACAATGACTTAGAAACTAAATTAGAGTTCCTAGGTTTCTTGGAAAGGTAGGAAGCTGTCTCAAAGGAAAATGAAGTCCTACACTACAGGAGCCAGATTAGAAGGGAGATATATTTATTAGACAGATTGACAAAATTTCAGTTTTTTTTCATACTTTGTACAAAATATTTGAATTCTCATCTATTAACTCCTCTGATCTTCTCAAATGGCCAGTAGAGTGAACAGTACAGTTATTAACAGGCCTCTCATAAAGATGAGGAACTTGAAATTGGGGAAAAATTAAGCTCAGTGAGTGGCAGATTCCAGGTCATCTACTTATCGCTGTAAGTATTAAAGGATGTTGCATTGTTATTAAAAATAACATTTGCAATAATCTGTCACATTCACCAGAAAAAAAAGGTGTCATTTTATCATCTGGTAATATTATTTGAGATAGAGTCTCTACAAGCCCTTCTGTTAGAGCAATTGTTTTCATTGAAAGTAGGTACATTGTGGGGGTGAAATGTGGGAAGGAGAGGGTGGCCCAGATAAGATGATATATTCGCATAAGAACAGCGGAGATTAGTTGTAAAGTTTTTCTAAAAAAATTTCAGTTAACTAAAAGGGGAAGGGTGTAATTTGTTCTATATAGATATATATGAAAATAAAATGCATTTTGACATATTATACATACATAGAATATAACTTATTCTAATTAAGATCCCATTATTATTATTGTGGTTGAAGATGATGTGGCATTACACAGGTCTTGTATTCATATATGAACACAGGAAGGCAGCCATAAAGTTTATTTGGAAAAATAAGAGACCCAGAATAGCTAAAGCAAAATTCTTAGCAAGAAAAGTGAAGCAGGAGGCATCACAATACCAGACCTTGAACTATACATACTACAGCATAGTAACAAATATGGCATGGTATTGGCATCAAAATAGACTTGTAGACCAATGGTACGGAATAGAGGACACTGAGACAAACCTACATAAATATGGTTATTTCATACTAGACAAGGGTGCCCAAAACATTCACTGGAGAAAAGGTAGCGTATTCAACAAATGGTGCTGGCAAAAGTGAAAGTTACTTGTATTCTTAATAATTGCCATTCTGACTGGAATGAGATGGAGTCTCAGTGTAGTTTCAATTTGTATTTCTCTAATTGCTAGTGACGTTGAACATTTTTTCATATAGTTGTTGAACATTCATATTTCTTCTGTGAAGTGCCTGTTCAGTTCTTTTGCCCATTTATCCATTGGGTTATTTATTTATTCTTTGGATGTTACATTGTTTAAGTTCTTTTTATATCCTTGAAATTAATGCTGTATATGAGGTAGAGGTGGCAAAGATTTTCTCCCATTCTGTAGGCTTTCTCTTCACATTTTGGATTGTTTCCTTTGCTGTGAAGAAGCTTTTTAGTTTGATAACATCTCATTTATTAATTATTGATTTCACTTGTTGTGCATCAGGAGT
This sequence comes from Marmota marmota marmota, assembly GCF_001458135.2. NCBI lineage: Eukaryota > Metazoa > Chordata > Mammalia > Rodentia > Sciuridae > Marmota > Marmota marmota. The sequence continues at coordinate 5,546,495 of NW_025999969.1, forward strand.
CTTACTGATGAAGTTGGTTCCTAAGCTGAAATTATGGAAAGTTGGGCCTACTTTTCTTCTAGTAGGCCCAGGGTCTGTGGTGTAATGCTTAGGTCCTTGATCCTCTTAGAATTGAGTTTTGTGCAGAGTGACAACAAAGGGGTCTGATTTCACTTTATTACATACAGGTTTCCAGTTTTCCCAGCACCACTTGTTGAAGAGGTTATCTTTTCTTCAATCTATGTTTATGGGGCCTTTTTCTAGTATGAGAAAACTGTATTTATGTGGATATGTCTCTTTTGTCTTCTATTCTATCCCATTGCTCTTCATATCTGTTTTGGTTTAATACCATGACATTTTTGTTACTATAGCTCTGTAGTGTAGTTTAAGGACTGCTATGGTAATGCCTCTGCGTCACTTTTCTTGCTAAGTATTGCTTTGGCTATTCTGGGACTCATATTTTTGCAAATGAATTTCATGACTGCTTTTTCTGTTTCTATGAAGAATGTCATTGGAATTTTAATAGGAATTGCATTAAATCCGTATAGTGCTTTTGGTAGTATGGTCATTTTGACAATATTAATTCTGCCTATCCAAGAACATGGGAGGTCTTTCCATTTTTGAAAGTTTTCTTCAATTTCTTTCTTTAGTGTTCTGTAGCTTTCATTGTAGAGGTCTTTTACCTCTTTTGTCAGATTGATTCCCAAGTATTTTTTTTTTTGAGGCTAGTATGAATGGAATAGTATTACTTACTCCTCTTTCAGTTGATTCATCATTGGTATATAGATGAATTATGGTGTTAATTTTATATCCTGCTACTTTGCTGAATTTATTTATGAGTTCTAGAAGTTTTCTAGTGGAGGTTTTTAGGTCTTCTAAATATAGATAGAATCTTATTGTCAGCAAATAGTGATAGTTTGAGCTCTTCTTTTCCTATATTTATCTTCTTGATTTCTTTCTTTTAATTGCTCTGGCTAGACTTTCAAGGAATATTCTGAATAGAAGTGGTGGAAGAGGACATCCCTGCCTTGTTCCAGTTTTTAGAAGTAATTTAGCATAATATTGGCCTTGGGTTTAGCATATCTAGCTTTTAGCTTCATAGAATGAGTTTGGAAGGGTTCCCTCATTTTTTATTTCATGGAATAATTTGAGGAAGATTGATGTTAGTTTTTCTTTAAAGCTCTAGTCGAACTCAGCTAAGAATCCATCTGTCCTGAGATTTTTCTTCATTGGTAAGTTTTTGATGGCATCTTCAATTTCATTGCCTGAAATTGATCTAATTTTTCTTTGACTTCCTGATTAATTTTGGTGGGTCATACATATCTAGAAATTTGTCAATGTCTTCAAGCTTTTTCATTTTATTGAAATACAAATTTTCAGAATGGCTTCTGATCATCATGTATATTTCTGTAGTATTCATCACGATATTTTTTTTCATCATGAATTTTAGTAATTTGAATTTTCTTTATTCTTTTTTTTTGTTAGCTTGGTTAAGGGTATATCAGTTATATTTATTTTTTCAAAAAGAACCATTTTTTTGTTTCATTGATTATGATTTTTTTTGTTTTAATTTTTTTTCAGTTCTGATTTGAATAATTTCCTGTCTTCTACTGCTTTTGGTGTTGATTTATGTTCTTTTTCTAGGGCTTTAAAATGTAATGTTATTTATTTGGTAACTTCTATATTTTTAAGAAATGAGTTAAATGCAAAGAACTTTTCTCTTACAACTACCTTCATAATGTCCAAGAAATTTTGATAAATTTTGTCACTATTCTAAGTATTTTTTAAATTTATTTCTTCCCTGTTATGGTTTGGATGTGAGGTGTCCCCCAAAAGCTCAAGTGTGGGACAATTCAAGAATGTTCTGAGGATAAATGATTGTGTCATGAGAATCTTAACCCAATTAGTGAATTAATCACCTAATAGGGATTAACTGAGTGGTAACTGACATAGTAGGATGTGGCTGGAGGAGGTGGAAATTGAGGCATAGCTTTGGAGTATATATTTGTATCGGGTGAGTGGAGGGCTCTCTCGCTCTCTCTTTTTCTCTCTCTCTCTCCTTCCTGATAATCATATGACCTGCTTCCCTGTGCCACACTCCTCTGTCATGGTGTTGTGCTTTACCTTGAACCTTGAGGAATGGACCCAGCCTTCAATGGACTGAGACCTCTGAAACTCTGAGCCCTTGAATAAACTTTTCTTCCCTAAAATTGTGCTGGCAATCTTTTAGTCACAGCATGGAAAAAAGCTGACTAAAGCAATTCATAATCTCTTCTGCTAACTATTCATCATTTAATAGCATATTATTTAGTCTCTAAGAGTTAGAGTACCCTCTATGTTTTATTTTATCATTGATTTTTAACTTTATTCCAATATGATCTGATAGGATTCAGGTATTCCCTCTAATTTTTTGTATTTGCTAAGAGTTGCTTTGTGGTTTGTTATATGATCTATTTTAGAGAAGGATCCATTGCTGCTGAGAATAAAGTATATTCAGTCATCAGTGGATGAGATATTCTATATATGTCTGTTAAGTCTAAATTATTAATTGCATCTTTTAAATCTATAACTTCTTCATTTAGTTTTTGTTTGGAGGATCTATCCAGTGATGAGAAAGGCATGTTAAAGTCACCCAGTATTATTGTGTTGTGACCTATTTGCTTATTGAAATTGAGAAGGGTTTGTTTCATGTATGTAGATACTCCATTGTTTGGGGCATAAATATTTAAGATTGTTTGTCTTGTTGATGTAAAATTCCCTTATGCAGTATGAAATAACCTTCTTGGTCTCTTCTGATTACCTTTGGCTTGAAGTCCACTTTATCTGATATGAAGATAGAAACCTCTGCTTGTTTACGAGATTCATGTAAATGATAAGTTTTTCCCCCCATCCTTTTACCTTTGGTCTGTGGATGTCTTTGCCTATGAGGTGAGTCTTTTCGAGAAAACATATTTTTGAGTCTTGTTTTTAAGTCCAGTCTTTTCTGATGGATGACGTTAGTCCACTTATATTCAATGTTATTATTCAGAAATTATTTTTATTCCCTTTCATTTTGATTTTTTCTGGGTTTAAATTTGAATTAGTTTTTCCTTTGACTGACTATTCTTCTAATGTAAGTCCTCCACTTTCAGGTTTTCACTTTTAATTTTCATTTCTTTCTTCATGAAATATTTTAGTATGTTTTGTAGTGCAGGCTTTCTAGTTGTGCATTCTTTTAACATTTGTTTATCATGGAAGGCTTTTATTTCATTGTCAATTCTAAAGCTTAAGTTCACTAGGTATAGTATTCTTGATTGACATCAATTTTCTTTCAGAGATTGGTATATATTATTTCAAGACGTCCTAGCTTTTAGGATCTGGTTTAAGAAATATCAGTTGAAATCTGGATTGGTTTCCTAAATGCAAAATGTCATTTTTCTCTGATATCCTCTCAAATTTTATCCTTATATGTATGTTAGGCATTTTCATAATAATATGCCTTGGTGTAGGTCTGTTGTAATTTTGTATATTTGGGGTCCTTTAAACCTCCTGTATTTGACTTTCCATTTCATTCTTAAGGTTTGAGAAATTTTCTGGTATTATTTAAGTGAGAAGATTGTGCATTCCTTTGGTTTGTATTTCCGATTCTTCATCTATCCCAATCAATCATATATTTGGTCTTTTCATGTTATCCCATATTTCTTGGAAGTTCTGTTCTGGTCTCTTAACATCTTTTCTCCATGGTCAACTTTATTTTCAGGATTATGTATTTTGTCTTAATTCCCTGAAACTCTGTTTTCCAAGTGGTCTAGTCTGTTGATGATTCTTTCACTTGAATTGTAATGTGGTTTATTGATTTCTTCATTTCAAGGATCTCTCTCTCTCTCTCTCTCTCTCTCTCTCTCTCTCTCTCTCCTTTCTCTCTCTTTATTATCTCTAGCTCTTTATTTGATCTTTTACTTCTTGTATTTTCTCTCTGATTTCCCTCTTTATACCCTCTTTCACTTCATAGATCAGTTTAACTAACTACATTCTATACTCTTTCTCTGACATTTTAACCTCAGTGGTGTCAATGGATTCTGTTATTGGAGTATCTTGGTTTGTTTGGGATAATTTGTTTCCCTGCTTTATCATGCTGTGTATGTCTACCCACCTAACAGTATGTATCTGAGGCAGTAGAGTTTCTACCCTGTGGATTTTAGTGTCCTTGAAGGTTTCAACTACCTCAGGGATTAGGGAGATACAGATAATAACAATAGCCAATGGACACAGTATAGAGCATTAAACCAAATAACTCTTGCTATAATATCTACAATATTTATTGTCACAAATTATGTGATCAGTTGTAGCCCACAGTAATAACAGTAAGTTTGTAAAAGGCTTTACAAATTCAAATGGTGGACAGGGAGAGAATCAAAGATATAGAATGTGATGATTATAAGAGAGGAGAGAAAATAGAAGTAAAAATTAAATAAGAGTGAAAGAAGGAACATTAGAGATTGGCTGTTAGCAGAAGAAATGAGAGAAAGAGAATCATGGGAACAGATAAGTGAGAGCAAAAAATATAAAGTAAACATTTTAAAAATTAAAATTAAAGAATTTAAAACAAAAGCAAAATATACCAGTCAAACATCTTAGTTCTCAAAACACTGGTCCATGCAAAATAACTGGCTTTAAAAAAGGTGGAAGTGAGAAAAAATTAACATATGAATGTGTATGAGTGTCCATGAAATGTTCAGGTCATAATTAAAAGGGGAAAAGAAAAAAAGAAAAAAAAGTTTAAATTAATACTAAAAATATCTTGATGAAAAGTTAAAGAATTCTTTCCATTGGTGTTCAGAAGATTCTCAGCTTCCCTTCTGAGCAATGTTAGGTGGTGTGGCCTGGAGAGAGATGCCTTCTCTACCCTCAGACTGGGGTTGCTGGAGTAGAAGTGGAAATCCCGTAGGCAGAACTCCTGGAGGCAGGGTTTAGGCTTGTGTAGTCTAGATTCTTCAATGAATGGTAAATGGTCTGAAGACTTTAAATCAGCACACCTGCAGGACCCAGCAGCTGCCAGTCTACCCTGGAAGACTACAACCCAGGGCTCTCCCATGGTTGCAGTCTTCCATTCGTGCAGTGCAGGAACCAATTCTTAGTCCCCTCCATCACCTGCAGACCCCATGTTTCCTGATCTCTTGGGTTCAGTTTCCAAACTCAATCTCTCTCTCTCTCCCACTCCTTCCAATTCCCAGCCAAGTTTGTCTCTAAGCAGCTGGATTAGTAGGGGAGAGGGGAACTGGGTGAGTTTCCACAACCGATATTCCCCTGTGTGAACCCCTCTCCACATTTGTTTTCTCTTGGTCACTTAGGCACACTCTGTGTTGTATAGTCTGGGTTTGCCAGGAGTGTATTTTGGGCCAAACTCATGTTTGCCAGGTATCAGCTCCCCCAGCTGCTGGCCCCTGCACTGCAGCTGCAAATGGTTTCTTCTTCTATCCTCTGCAGGCAGTTGGGGTAGATGTGGTTTCTTTCCTGCATAAGGATATTGTACATCACTCGTTTCAATTTAGTAAGGCAATGTCTTTGACCTCTGATCTCTCCATACCCATTCATGCCTCAGGCCTTCTAAAAATGCAGGTTCTTTTAATTCCCTTATCCCTCCACTTTGTTCATGAAGGAACTGTTCTGGCTAGTGCTTCTGTCCATGGCAGCAGCAGTGGAACTGGGAATTTCTTATTTTATTTCATCCAACTGCCTCAGTCCCCAATCTGCTTTGAATGTCCAGCATTAAATCCCAATAAAGTCCCCAGTCTTGCTGAGAGGCTACCTATCTGCTTTCTTGGTTTCACACCACGAAGCAGACAGGAAAGCGAACTTATTATTCCACCATCTTGAAAAATGCAGGAATTTTTTTACAGTAGCAAAGGTCTTACTGATTATATCATTAAAACATTTCAAAACTTGCTTCTATCAGCAATGCACAAAAAGGATAGCAACAAATGGAATTTTGGAGCAGAAATGTAATCTCAGTAGCTAGGGAGATTGAGACAGGAGGGCTACAAGTTCAAGGCTAGCCTTGGTAACTTGATGAGACCCTAAACAATTAAGCAAGAACCTGTCTCAAAGAATACAAAGGGCTAGGAATGTAGCTCAGTGGTAGTGCACCCCTGAGTTCAATCCCCAGTACCCCTAAAAATAAATAAACAACGTTTCATTTTAGATGTTTAAGTTGATCATAGTGACTAACTTCAGCAAAACAAAAAAAGTAAAATAATGTTGTAGACAACTACATTTTCTACTTTTTAATCCTGGGATAACAGGCATTCATTTGGATATGTCCTGGTTCTTTACAGTTTCAGAAACACTATCTTAGGGGAGCTTTTATATATTTCTGAGAACATTTTCTCATTTGCAAAATAGAATCTAGAATTTCAAACTTAGAGGTTTGTTTTGAGTGTGAAATGCAGCAAGAAATACACAAAGTATCTCGTACAATGATTGAATGCAATAATTTCTCCAAAAATATTTTCTAAAATTTATATGGCAGCCTCTCCTTAAATTTCTTAGCAATTGCCAGATCATTGGACCTCACAGATCTTTACTTATTTACATAATTATTATTTTATTTCCCTTTCTGTTGTTATAACAGAATATCCAAGACTGGATAATTTATAAAGGAAAGAAGTTTATTCAGCTTACAGTTTTGGAGGCTGCCCATTCAAGACTGGATTGCTGCATCTGGTAAGGGCTTCATACTGCACCATAACATAACTGAAAAGCAGAAGAACATGAGGAAGAGATAAACACAAGTGGCACTCTTGCTTTATAACAATCCACTCTAGCAGTAACTAATCAAGTCCTTTGAGAGCTAGAGGAAGTGATCCCTCTCTCAAGAATTAACCCAATTCATGAGGGCTCTGACTTCATAACCCAAACACCTCTTTAAGGTCCCACCACCTCTCAACACTGTTATACTGGGAACCAAATTTCAATATGAGTTTTGGAGGGGATAAACAACATCTAAACCATAGTAATATGGACTATATATTGATAGTTATTTAATTTCTATTAATAAGCATAAAGTTAAAATGTATTTTTAAAAGAATGACTTAGATTTCACATTATAACAAATAATAGAACATAGGAGACTAAAACTTATACAAAGTTACAAAATGTTGGCAATAACTAAAATAAATGTTTCAATACAAAATTTGATGAAGAAACATGGAAATTATGCATAACTGACTAATGAGCTAAATCAACTCCTTGGCTCTTAGTAAATGTCATATAAGCAGACAATTTATTCCCAGATGCTGGGATCTGTGTTACCTAATTGTTGGAATAATAAATTTCTAAAATAAGAATAAGATACATATCCTTTCAGTTTAAGGACTATAACAAACTCTCCTTGATCTTCTTATTTGGATTTTGCTTTGTTCTGTGTTGTTTTTATGGATGAGATAGAGGTAATGATACCAGCCCTAACAGTTTTTTTTTTTATTTAAGCTTCATATAACAGATATAAATAAGGTTTGTAAACTACAGAGGATTATAAATATGATTTTCTTTGCCCCACAGTAACTTGAGTTAATGTCTAATGAATCTTTATATACCTAGAGTTTGGCATATCACGTAGCTCACAATAAACCCTAACCAAACATTTGTGAAGACCAAGTGGAGTGCCAGCCCCTTTATTTAAGTGGTGATACCTCAAGATCACCCCTGAAACTCAAATTCAATACCCTTAGCAAACTATATTTGTACTATGAGAAAGGAAAATTCTTCATGGTCCAATTGCCTTCTGTTTCCCTTCCTGAAGCTCATGATAACCAACTCCACTAGAAGCATTCTTTTTGTATTTTGAAATATGTTAGTATTTGTTGTGTATTTAATTCATTTAATAACTACTTAGTCATGATTTCATACGTCTCTCATTTAATTAAGTGTGCATTCCTGGAGGTTAAACTTAGGTGTCCAATGGTTTTCCACCCTCCACAGGTTTTTCCTTGCTGGTGGTGTTAGGTGAGTCAATGTTGATGACATTAAAGATCTGGGTCATCTCCCTATCCCCATGAACCCAGCGAGACAAGGAGCCAGTGACCAATATGCAACACTTGTCTTCTTATAGTGGAAGACTGATTCTTAAAACAGTTCACCATTTGCTTACCGCCTCAGCTAACTTGTAACTTTTCCAGTACTGAGATTTTCTTTTTACAATTATGTTCTTATAGGAACCAGCACAGCTGGTAGCTTGTCCAGTTTCATTGAATATTTGAGGAAAACAAGATCAACATTACTGACTTTTAAGTTCTTACCCCAGCCCATAAAATAAAATTTTCTATTCCCTTTCTCATTTCATTCCTCTACTGAGGAAAGATTTTTGTTGCTGAGGACACTGATTTGGTCTCTTGAATAAAGGGCCTAAGAAAATGGTATTATGGTTGTCATAACATTACTTAAAACTGAAAAAATTGTGTAACTTGCTATGGACTCTTGCTTGGGTCTCTTCAAAGACCTTATATAGATAAAATTCCTTTAATTACTTTCACCTGTTGAACTATACTGGTTGAAATTGGCCTGGCTCATATACTGATCCACATGGGTCTCTGGATGCTTTAGGGTTGTAATTAAAGGGATGAGAGAATTAAAGAAAACTATGGCTCAATTAAAGTCTGAGGGAGTCTCAGGGCAGATTGTTTAATAAGCAGGAATTTTGGCAATGGTAAACTGTGGGTTGTAATGAGCATGGAGAACTGGCAAATGTAGTTTTGGTACTATACTTTTTCTCCCTCATTCTCTTTAAGTCTCTTAAACCAACTATAGTCCAATCTTCAATCTATTGGCTAAGTTTAAAAAGCAAAAGTTAGTGTCATATCTCACCAAATAGAGAGAATACATTCTCTTCAGTTAATACTCCTTTGTTCTATATGAATACCCAAGAAGATCTTGTAAAAGATAACTGTCATCATGTTGTAGGTAATAGACACTAAGTGTCAAAAAGCATAGAACTTGGGGCTGGGGATGTGGCTCAAGCGGTAGCGCGCTTGCCTGGCATGCGTGCGGCCCGGGTTCGATCCTCAGCACCACATACAAACAAAGATGTTGTGTCCGCCGAGAACTAAAAAATAAATATTAAAAATTCTCTCTCTCTCTCTCCCTCCCTCCCTCTCTCACTCTATCTTTTAAAAAAAAAAAAAAGCATAGAACTAAAAACATTTAATGATTAAATCATAATATATTCATATATGATCAAATAATTATGCTGTGAGAGAAAATGTACTAATAAAAATATTGAACTAAATATTTAACTAAAAGCTGTAAGTAATGTATATGAAAAAAACATTTAAATATAGTTACGTTTATATGTGTATATGTATATATTTCAAATAGTTTTGTGTACACACACATATATACACACATATATATCATAAAATTTCTACCATAAGCATATTATTTTTACATTCAGTAGGAAACAAAACCAGATGACAAGCATTTTTTAAAAAGAGAGGGTACTGCATTGTATACTTATTTCAAAACATCTACTGTTAAGAACTTAATATTGGGGCTGGGGTTGTAGCTCAGCAGTAGAGCACTTGTCTAGCACATGTGAGGCACTGGTTTTGATCCTCAGCACCACATAAAAATAAATAAATAAAATAATGGTATTGTGTCCATCTACATCTAAAAAATACATTATGATTAATAAAGGAAATTATTAATAAAAAGAACTTAATATTGAATAAAAGTGCACATTTATTGAAATTAAATCTATAAACCTTCCCTATAAATACCCAATTTAAAAAAAGAAATCTTTCCTGGGGATCGGAGAAAGAGGGGAGAAGGAAGAAGGAGAAGACCCAAGACTGCTCAAATGTCCTGTTAAATGGAATCTGCCTGAGCATGTTGTGCTAAAGCTGCCAAACATCTTTTCAAAAAGAAATATTGAGGAGCTGCTTCTATGACTAATGAAATCAACCTGACCACTTCTTTTTGTCTCCCTCCCTCTTTCACCTCCTGTGCATTGTACAAGAGAAAGCTTAAACCATCTTCCTGTCAGGTGGAAGGAGAGGATAAGCCCCAGGTGGCCTTGTCCCTGGTCCTCATACTCAGGGTGCAGCTGCTGGGTTGGAAGGCCAGTCCTTGGCCCAGGGCACACGCTGTCCCTGTGCTGAGGGCTGGCTAGGCACAGTGTGCTCACTTTGTGCCCAAAAGCCTGGGTATTTGGATTGAGTAACCAGATTCTTGGGCTGTGGGCTGAATGACTGTTAGGAATGCATGGAACAAATTGATTCTTTTGTAGGAGGAATATTACCTGGCAAGGTTGAATCAGAAACCCTCTAGTGACTATTATGAAAACCAGGACATGGGGAAGAGCTGTAGAATGGCAGAAGCTTGCATCAATTCCTTTGACCATTAACTGAGTATTTAATGAGGCAAAGCCCCTTCTATGTGCTGAGATGAACAAGCAAGTCAGAAGGGCTTTGTCCTCTACAGACTTATAGTTTATGCCTGGAGAAAGACAAGCAAACTACTAAGTCTGATATGAGTCATAATGAGAAAGGGAGGACCTGGGGTGGGATTTGAGATCCAATCTGTCACCTATTGTTCTAAGATGAATACCATTTAAATATGGATATCTTGCTCTTCTGAATTCTTGTGTACCTTAAGTCAGTGAAGAGATGGCTAGAAGAATGATAGTAGTTATAGGACATAATAAATATCTGAAAAAAATAGTCTCTATCCTGCTTTATTGAATGACTGAGATTTGTAGCATGAAGAAAGCTACTTCCTTGTTCTGAATTGCACTTTTCTAGAGCTCCACCTAGTTCTGGAATTTTCCAATTATTATAAAAACAGTATTTCTATGAAAGTCAGTGAAGGGTAGCCATGTTATAACTGGCATCTTTCCTGCCAAAATCACATAATGAATTACAGATAAAAGATCATGAGGGCCGTTGATTTCTTTCTTCTCTTTCGTACCTCTTTTAGTTTCCCTGTGAAACACCACTCAATGCCACTGTTATTGAGGGATTTGTTGTGTTGAGTTCCCCAATGATGTGCAGTTCAGGATGACAAACATAATACCAGAAGTGTGCCTCCACAATCAACCAGGAACTCAGGAGCTGGCTTGACGGAGCTATTTGGCCACTGATCTTTTGCCCAGTTTCTTTCAGCTTAACTGAGCACCACTCATGTAGCTCTGCTTCTGGTCCAGCTCAGTTCTTTCTCATCACTATGGAGCATGCCAAGTACATACAGACTTCCCTCCTTTCAACTGAGAGTTTAGCACAGGCGTAAACAACTGACCAAATTAGGAGACATAGTATCATAGTCTCTTTCTTTAGGAGGAAAAAAGAAACAGCTTATGCTGATGAAGAGATTAACAGACATTTGGCCTTAGCTATGTGTAATGGAAAGATGTCATTTAAGCTGCTTCTTGGAGAATAGAATTAAAGTTTAATAAAAATGGTATGGAGAATCAGTTAGGACATATTGAACCAGTTAGCAGTGTTACACAGGTAAATACATGGGTGGGGGAAATGTTCACTTAGTGGTAGGGCATAAGATGTCATGATTGATAGTTCCAGATTAAACAATGCTTTGGACACCATAAAAGGGACTACATGATAGATACAGAGATCCTCTCAGTGTTTCTAAATGAAGGTGTGATTTGATTAGGAAAGAACGTGTGCTTGGAGAAATATCTCAGGGAGTATCATATGAAAAGTTAATGTATTTGTTCAAGAACCTTATGATGAGATCTAAGTATTACAGGGGTCTATCTATATCATAAGAAGAAAGTCTCTTGGACTTGGACAATAACTAGTAATGGAAGTCAAGAGAAGACATCAGGGTTGGCTTAGAATATTTGAACCCCTGATTGTCAAAAGAAATGTTGGTACTGTTGAAAGATACAGTGAAGTCAGAAAGATGCTGTTGTGATGGAAGGCTATAAAAATAGTGTGGGTCACATTGAACCTCAAGGACACTATGGAGCTGTGCATTAGTCAGTTAGAAATGCTGGGGCAGAGCTGCACCTTCAGTTCAGGTCAGACTTCCTGAGCAGAAATCATTCCCATTAGGAGGTGACTGAAGACAGAGTGTGCATGAGAGGTAGGCAGTGAGGTCTGTGTCAAGAGGAAAGAAGAGGAACACTCTTGTGCCTGAAGCTTTCCTTGAACTGTGGCTGGAGGTTCTGGCCAGTGAATGCAGAAATGCAGATTTGTGGCTTTCTCAGATTCATTCACACTAGTGACTCCTCCTTTTTCAAAGCCTCAGCAGTTGGTTTGGGTCTATGTTTGACCACAGGAATCTGATTTAGGCCAGAATAAGCTCTAGAGGTCAACTCTGCCTCAGAAAGGGCCTGGAGTGGAGGACCCTGAGCTTCAACTTACCCTCTTTTCAATATAAACTCAGGTCCTGACCATAGAATTATGATGTTGAAAGTATGGTTTCATATGTATTTTCTGAAGAATAACACATCTCTAAGCTCTTTGTAAATTAGAAATAATGATACCATTGCTATGATTGTTGAGATAGTATAAAGAACAACTATGAGGAAAATGATAGGTCACCAAAATAAAGTCTTGCCAACAAACATATTGAGCCCCCTTCTTTGACAGCCAAGGAGACTGGGAATTAGAACAGGGGGAAGTTTGTGGGAAGTCATCCAGGGCCAGGGGGAGACCACAGACCTCTGGATTTCCAGTTAATTCTTCTTTCCTTTTGTCACCCAAGTTAATTCCTCTTTTCATTTTTGCAGTCTATTCAGTGTGATGTGATAGTTGGTAGATAAAGGTCTTATTTCTTCCCTTTCGCTTGTAGCTTTAAGTTTAAGCCTTTTTTGGAAAAGTTTCCAGAAATCTGGGAAATGGGGAACAGCTGAAGGAGTAGTAGAAGCTAAATTTGATACAATTGAACTTAATTGAATATTAAATTTAATAAAGTGTCTGATAGGTGATCTGGGAGATCAGAAGGTAAGTCTGAGGAACCTCACAGTTCCTGCTGGGAGGCAGTCAGCTAGGGCATCACAGGGGAAGAACCGCCCTGGAAAAATAAAGAATTTAAACAGTTTTGGCTTTGTTCACTTCCTAACTGTGTAGAAAACTGGGGGTTCTGAAGTTTGCTACCTCCTGTGACATGCTAAGAGAGAAGAAAGGTAGCCTTTAAACAGACCATTTTTCCATAATGCCAGGCATTTCAGAATAATTTGTTTTAAAAAGCAGAACAGATTTCTTCCCTCACTTGCCTTTATATACTCTCAGATTCCAGCAGCTTTTAGCAGGAGATTCTAGGAGAGGTGGATGGAAGCATCCTATGACCCAGCACACCCAGGACAAGAAGCTACAGGGTTTTGGGACCATTGCCAAGTGGTGAGATGAACCTGATAGGGTTCCTAAATAACAGCATGCCCTCAGCCTCGGGCCTGACTTCATGCTATTCCAGTCGTGTGACCTGTCTCCTCCACTGATCTAAGATAACACTTATCACAGTTTGACCTGGAATCGAGTTACCTGTGTGTGTGCCTGCTTTCACCACTAAATGAGAGCACAGTGACCATGACTTACTCAGCTCTATCCCCCAGAGCATTTGGCTTGGGCCCCAGCACTCAGAAGATACCCAGAAAGTGTGCAGGGCTGGCTGGGATTTTAGCAGGGCTCCGCATTTATCATTGGTAAAACCTATGACTGTTGTCTGATTAGAGGAAGGATAAAATACACATAGTGTTGGGAACTTTGGAGCTGGTGTTATACACCAGGATTCTGATAGAAATGCAGCTCTCTCTCTCTGGGCCAGTCCTTCACCTGTCCACACGTGTTTTTCTGTGGGTGCTTAGAAGGGTTAATATATAAGGTTCTTATAGTTCTTGCTTGTTATGTTTCTATAATTTTGCAAGGCAAATTACAATGTAAAGTTCTTTTGGTTCAATTTCTCTTTCCTTATCTCAGCCAATCCTTGACATAACAACATTTTAAACATTAAAATTATTTTTATAAACTTAAAAAGACTTATTAAAGAAAACACAGCCAAATATATGAGAAAGAGCCTGGTACTCCTATTCAATGAGACTACTATTCATTAATTGATTGTTACTTTCCAAGCTCTGAATGATACTTAATGAGTATTAAGACATTTAATCCTGAAGAAGAAGAAGAAGAAGAAGAAGAAGAAGAAGAAGAAGAAGAAGAAGAGGAGGAGGAGGAGGAGGAGAAATAGAAGAAGAAGAAGAAAGAGGATGAGGAGGAGGGGAAGAAAAAGAAAGCAGGAGGAGGAATGGGAGGAGAAGGAGAAGAAGAAGAGGAAAAGGAGGATGAGGATGATGATAACGATGATGATGGTGGTGGCAGAGAAAAGAAGGAGAAAGTACCTATATCTTCTTGCATGTAATTTAATACCAGATTTTTAAAAAATCAGGTAATTAGACAAAAGCACGTTATTTTCGATGTGCTAAAGGAAATAATTTCCAATTTAACACTAAAACTTATTCTTCAAGAGTAAGAGTGAAATAAAGNAGGAGGAGGAGGAGGAGGAGCTTGATATAACAATGTACCTGCAGGTTTTGCAAGACTTTACTTCAAGTCATGTTAATGATTTTGTAAAATACTGAATTTAAAATAGGTATTCGTTTTTCAACTTTCAAATTATAAATGAAATGTGAATATGTTAAGAGTATAGTAACCTAAGTATGACTGAAAGTTAAGAAATTGTTCTTAATGTGTATTTATTTCATATTTCTTAAACGCTTTTTAAAAATCATAATCTGTGTATATTATTTTAATTATTTGCAGTTTTTATTAGTACTTTACTAAGTAGTCCACAGTTTTCATCTGGGGGAACAAATAAAAATATAATAAATGTATTTTTAAAAGGTATTTATTCCTTATTACAGTGCTTTCCTAATTTCGATTGGGTAGTAAGAAAACAGCTTGGGGATTGTTAAAAAAATTCTCTGTGGGCTGGGGATGTGGCTCAAGCAGTAACGTGCTCACCTGGCATGTACGGGGCACTGGGTTCGACCCTCAGCACCACATAAAAAATAAAATAAAGATGTTGTGTCCACCGAAAACTAAAAAATAAATATTAAAAAATTCTCTCGCTCTCTTCCTCTCTCTCATTAAAAAAATTTTCTCTGCTATCATAAAAAGTCAGTGATAGAATCAGAATTCTAATTTAGATTGACTGTCTATTATTTAACCTCTCTGAGTCTCCGTTTGGTTATAAAATGGAATTATTAGCACTTCATTTTATATATGAAAAATTTTAAAATCCTGTCTGTAAAACATCAGCAATTTTGAAAACTAAAAGAGTTAAACAAATTTAAAAGATCATCACATTACTAAATAGCCAGTCTAGTACTCCAGGTAACCAAATCCTGTGTTAAAATAAAGGGAAATTAGAAAGCAGTTGATCTTATTAACAAAATTCAGTCCTGGTTTTGCTCAAGGCCTGGTCATGTTACATCCATAGATCAAGTTATTCAATTGTATCTCTCATTAGTTCAAGCTTACTTGCTTAAAAAATTAAAAATGGTAATCCTTGCAAAAATGTCATGAAACCAATGCTCTAACAGATATTCTGTAGAGAAAAGAAATTATTTTGTTTAGCCTGTTAATATTATCAGATGACAATGTTCATATATATATCACTTTGAACCTGTAATTTCTTCTTTAGTAATGTAATCCAAGGCAGAGGAATACTTTAGGAAATGTATGAATATACTTGTCTCTTTTGCATCTCCATATCACTGATTTTCACTCAAGTCAGCCTGAAGCATCTATTTATTGTTTATGGGCATACCTAGCATGGAAGTTCACTAAACTTTCTGAATAAAATTATTTATTTTCTCTATGATTGTAATAATAGGAATGAAAAGAAAAAAAATAAACGTTAATATCCAGCTTCTGGCAACCAAAATAGGAATTTTATGTCCACAGATAAATAATTAGATTTAAAGTAAGGCTTGTTAACACAGAAAATTTTTCTCAATTCCTCATCTCCTACTTTAACTAAGACCGGAATGAATTGGTCATAACATTTTAAGTTAGTGGTCATATGGGAAAAGAAGAAGGGGAATCTTATTCCTGCACACCCCAGTAATTGTGAGACACATGGGAAACCAAGGTCAGATGTCAGGTTTTTCTTCCTCATACTGGGGACAGACTATACTGTTACATGCTAAGAGATCTAGAGATTTTTCTGGAAATATCTTACTACATATGGGGAAAGCCAAAGACAGCTGAAATTATCGTCTGCTTTCAAATACATAGCACATTGGAGCCTAGCACACTATTAGAACTTCAAGACTACACCCCAGTAATGAGGAAGGTAGATGCACCAGCAGTGAACAGATATGTTCACCACATTCTTCTTACAATGGCAAAAAGTTACACACTGCCCACCTAGTGAATAATAAAACAATGTCTAAATAAATTGAAATGTCACCTTCCACAGAAAATTATGTGAAAAAGCTGGCTTTGAATACAGAAAACATAGTAAGTAGCATAGAAATGTCAGCTTTTTATTTCATTCTGCTTATCATTCACTATTAAAGTGTTTGAATGTTTTAAATGTTTTGTTTTAGTTGTAGTTGGACACAATACCTTTATTTTATTTTTATGTGGTGCTGAGGATCAAAACCAGTGCCCTGCACATGCTAGGCGAGCGCTCTACTGCTGAGCCACAACCTCAGTTCAAATGTTTCAATTTTTAAGAAAAATTTTGTAAAGAAATCTGTGTCCTGCCATGGCACTGAACTTTTTGCAAATCAGTCCTCTACATTTAGTTTATAGTTCATTTAAAATCAATTGGAAATATTTAATTTCTTAAGTATTCAATGAATGAAGTGCCAAAAATTTCAGTTTTGAAATTTTTTAAAAAAGTATAATTATTGAAAATAAGACCTATAACAAGAAGATGTTAAAATGTATCCCTATAAAGAGAAGACAGGAACAAATAAATGATGAAAGTTCACAATGTGTAAAACATTACGTTTGAAATTATGTAATTGTGCTTTGTAATATGTAAAGTCAGGGAAAGACTTTTAATGAACCTCTTATTTGCATTGGATAAATTAATATTCTGTTTTACAATGAAATAAAATTGAGAAATCCTTATATTTTGTAATACCTAAGCTTGGTGAAGCTTCTAAATGAATGAAAATGAGACAATTTATTTGATGGAATTTTGACTTGTAAAAATATTTATTAAAGAGGTTCTCTAAATGGAGCTTAAATCTTATTCTTATGTGGATATTTGGGCTTAAATATCTATACATTTTATATGAAACATACTAGAGAATATCCTCCATTTAGCAATTTTGCAGAGTTTATCAAATACTTCACCTGCTGTGAAGAGAGGACTTACTCAATAAAAATATGTCTACAAAGATGAAAATGAAAACTGTAGCAATTTCAAATTCATTAATTGTAGAATACACTTTTAAAGAAATATTTCAGGTTATTTTCTGAAAAAAAGTGAGAAAATTATTGATAAAACATATTACTCAAAACATACCAGTGCCGTGGTATTAGAAACAGATACAACTTAGAGAGTTAGTAAAGTTTAGTGAATGCAACCAAAACAATAGTCGTTTATTTTGGTTGTTGAGTTCAGGTAACTAATATAGTTTTCCCCCATATGTTAATGTACATGCATATATTACTTTAATTTTTCAGAATAAATATTAGCTTTGAAAATAGGTTTGAATGTTTTTCCTTTTAGGTATAGCAATATTATGTAACCAATATATTGGTGAACATATGGAAATTTTAAAATCTTCTACAATTAACTTTAGTTTTTCTTTTGTCCTTGAAATTGTCCTGGACTGAACACATTATATGATCACCTTGGGTGGTGTGTAGGCATTTGACCATATAGCTTTTTTGTTCCACAGCAGAGACTAGAAATTAAAAACAGTTTTTTTTAAATTATAGGGAAAAACGTAAGAAATTTATTTCAAAGTGCTAAAATGGTTATGCTACCTGATAAAGACTATGAATTTTTTTCTCTTTTTTATTTTACATTTTAAATATTGATATCATGCAATTTTTATAAGAAACAATTATGTTAGAGAAAGACCAAACAAACAAATAAACCCACAGCAGAAGTGTCTGGAACTTCCTGCGAGTCGCCAGAGAAACCAGTGTGGTCTCATCTGAGTTTCTTCCACATCTCGGGCACAAGTGCCCCTCCTGAATGTGTCAATGCATCAGCTGGTCAAGATGTTCTTCTTTCTTTCACCTCCAGACCCAGCCAAGGTAGCACTGACTAATAAGGTCAGACGTGGGGGCTGACGTGAGTGAAGCATTCTATATTTATATCCATAGACAACACAACTGGTGTATGTTCCAGTGACTTCAAGGGACTTTCCACAGACATGGGTGTCCTGTGTCTACTGTGAGGCAACTGCCTGGCCCAGTGAGCTCTCTGGACACAAAACACTAGGCAAAGCATTGTGTTGGCTTCCAGAATTTATATATTGGTGCTCAATAACATGTTTCTCTATTCTGTACTATCTTTTCAATAGGCTACCAGCACATGTAGAATTCTTTGATACAGTGTTTAGTTCTGTCTTCCTCTCACTAATTGCTGGCTCCAAGTTTGAGGATGCACTGAATATAGTAACTTAGTGATTTCCAGCTTGGCCATGGTTATAGATGTTTACTCTGATTAATTTAACTAGGGGAAATATACATACAATAGAAATAAAACAGATGAGTGTCTGGCCCAGAATCACTACTAGATACGTATTGACTTGACTTTGACACATTGTGAAGAAACAAAGCTTTCTATCTAGAGAAAGGAGTGTCTGTGGGGAGGGAAGGGAAATATAATAGATGATTAAGAAATGGTTATGAAATAACAAGGTTTAGCAATCAATTTACCAGGAATGTTGAGTGTGTATGATACATACATATATATATATATATATATATATA
>NW_025999969.1:5565391-5598323 GCF_001458135.2 Marmota marmota marmota
ATATATATATATATATATATATATTTACATATATAATAATCCAAATATAATAATAATGAGAGAACATGTATACATGTTCTACAAACTGGCATGCACTCAAATGAGTTTAAAAATGTTGAACAAATTCAAGGAACTAAGGGAACTGTGGCTATTCTCTCATTATTATTATATTTGGATTTGTTTTGTAAACCTTTTTTCATCTTGCACAAAGGAAGGGTTTAAATAAAGGAAAAGTACAAGATAGTTGTGGAGGAGACTGTTAGACTACCCACCCTGCAGCCATTTCAATGCATTTTCCTAACAGAATTTGTTTAGAGGTATAGAAATGTGTTCAGGGAAAGGTGAGTCCCTCCAACCTTCAACAATCACAGAGGATGGATCTTGATTACTTTAAGAATAAAGCTTGTGCTAGTGCCTCCTCTTTTGACAGTGACTGGTTTGGGATGGCAGGCAACCTTATTCTGACCAATGGAAGATGAGGAAAAATGTGTTGGGAAATTCCAGATAAAGGATCTTGAGATTTAAGCTTTAAATGCAAAATTCATTTGACATTTATATGGACAAAATAATTTAAGTGGATAAAATAACTTGCTATGTGGCCAAGGTCATATCACTTAACTTCTCTACACCTCAGTTTTTCCATCGTATTACCCCATATCAGTCATCCTTATACTACCTAATAAACAAGGACATGTTAGTATTATGGAAAATAATAAATTATAATGAAATTTCCAATCATAAGTGCATATAATGTGTAAATAATTACTATTAATTATTTTGAGATCTTTAGTTTAAAAACTGATAGGCAAAATAAATTGGCTACATCATGAAAGTATATTCTAATATTATGACTCTAGGAAAATATAGTTCTTATTTATAAAGAGTTAAGTTAAACCTAATAGTGTATAAAATATATTCTACATATTTATTCATGCATGCTTTGTTCATTTTCTTAATGTGTTAGTCAGCTTTCCATTACTGTGACCAACTTACCTGACAAGAACAACTTACAGATGGAAAAGTATATTTGGAACTCATGATTTCAGAGGTTCAGTCATTGTCACCTGGCTCCATTGCTCTGGAAGTGAGGTAAGACAGAACATCATGGAAAAGGGTGTGGTGCAGGAAAGTCACTCAATTTATGGCACCCAAGAAGCAGAGAGAAAAAGAGAGTCCACAAAAGAAAGATAAAAATATAATCCCCAAGAATACACTCTCAGTCATGCCTTACCTGCCTACAGTTACCACCCAGTCAGTCAAATCATTAATCCATTAAGTGGATTAATCCACTGATTAGGTCACAGCTCTCATAATCATTTCACCTCTGAACATTCCTTCATTGCCTAACACATGAGCTTTTCAGGAGACACCTCATATCTAAACCATAAGGTTTTTATTCAATCCATTTTAGAATTACCTATTTAAGAAGTCTCAATGAGCTTATCTTTGTAAAAAGAAATTGAGATCTTTACTTCCACTCTTTGAGAACATAATGACAGATGCAGTAAATATAGATTCAGATGTCTTAGCTGTGCTCCAAAAGAAACATTCATTTGGTTAAAAAAAAAATTCAGACATATAGAAAATAACATAGCAATCACCAAGCATCTACAACACGTGTTTAACAAAGGACAAAATTTAGACTTATTTTCCTCAAGTATATTTTTAGAATAAGTAAAATATGAGTATGTTTGAAGTCTCTTGTATCTAAGTCAGTTTGGGTTGCTATAACAAACTACCATAATCTGGGTAGTTAATAAACAACAGAAACTCATTTTTCACATTTCTGGAGGCAGGAGTCTGACATCAAGGAGCCAGCATAATCAAGGTCTTGTAAGAGCCCTCTAGTTTGCAGACTGACAACATTTCTTTTCCTTGTACCCTCATATGGTGAAAAGAGGGCTATGTAAAGACACTAATTCCATTCATAAGGGTTCATCCTAAAAACCTAATTATCTCCAAAAGGCTCTATCTCTTCATGTCAGAATATTGGGATGAGGATTTCATTACCTGAGCATCAGTGAGGAACAATTAGTCCATTCTAGTACACTTTCTAAGTCACAGTTTGTGTTAGGTGTCTATATTTGCAGAGCACATTTTATACCTTGCTATATATTTATATTACTTGGTATATCAAATAAACTTCTCCAACCTACAGTCACCAAAACACAGTGACTCAGAGAAGATTGAGGGTTATTTCTTACTCAAACAGTGGTTCATAGTGAGCTAGAATGTCCACATTAGGTAATCAGCTTTGATTTACAAAATTTTATAGTTTCAGCATTTCCTAAGGCAACGGTTTTCTGAGTGCAACGGCAGGGCTCCTGGGGTCCCTGGGGATTTTTCTAGGGTCTCCATACTCTTTCATTTTCTATCTGCAAATGCATGTGAGGCCAAATTTTCTTCACACATTTTAACAAAACAACATTGCTGCAGACTGAATGCAGAAATAGGGGATTCCACTTGTCTTAAATGAAGTTGGACATGAAAAAAGATTTACAAAATCTAAACAGTACCTGCTATTCTTTCACTATATTTGTATTTTTTAAGTAAAATAATACATTAATTCAGTGGTTTACTGTAGTTTACAAAAATGAAATAAATTTCTTATTTTTTATTAAATTATTTATTTATTTTATTTGTTTAATTAATTTCTTAAAGGTTTCAATTTTAACTTTGAATATGGAAAATATCAATAGAGAGTTGAACATAAATAAAAGCTCTTAGAGATCTTGTATAGTAAAAGTAGGAAAATGTAATGTCTAGTTGGAGGCCACACCCAGCTGAAATTGTTTTTCGTATAAAGAAGAGATAATTATTTTTGGAAAATAGCTAGCAGTTTCTATGTCCACAAACATTACATCATTATTGTTTGCTTTAAGAATTTCCACGAGTGGTGTATTTCTGTGCATCCTTTTGCATGTTACTTTTTTTCACTCAGAATTATGTCTTCCAGATTGATCCGTACTATCACATACAGAACTACATCATTTATTTTAACCGTTTAATACACTCATACTACAATATCACAAATTTTAAAACATTTATTTAACTGGTAGATATGTAGTTTTATAATTATTTGCTTTTGAGAGAAATGCTGTAATAAACAACCTCTGCATATCTTCCTGTGTAATATAAAATAATTCTCTAGAGAATTCAAAATCAAATCCTATATTGTAGGATCTACATGACCTTAAATATGATATTTATTCCCATTTTTTTTCTCCAAAGTGGTGTGCCAATTTGTAAACCCATATACATAGAATGTGAATCATTTTGCCCTCTATGCCTCCTTTTTGACATTATAATATTTGCTAATTTTATCATTATGATGAAGGGGAATTGAAAGGTACTGTTTTTAATTTGTAGTTCTCTTTGTAGAAATTAGAATAGTTAGAAATAAGCATGTTGGCAATCAAAAGAATTCTGGATAGCAGTGATTACAAAATTGAGGTTTATTTTTCTTACAGGAAAGTCTGAAGATAGGTAGCTACTAGCATCAATTTTGCAGATCATTAATGTAATCAAGAAAATCAGGCTCAACCATTTCTCTTGTGTTATTTTGAAGCATGTTGTCTTTTCTTCCCCATACTGATTATCATATGATTTTCAAGATGTTTGCCACTGTATCAGTTAAGTATTTAGTAGAAATACATGTGGGGAAATGGCTCCTACACCCTCCTCCTAAATCTATTCCACTTTATCTACCTCAGCAGGTATGCTAGATAAATCATGGATGTGTCCCTCATATTTCTCTCTGTACCAATTTTTGTATTTCAAGGATCTTTCTTCTTTTATGTGACTTGAATGATTAACTTGTCACATTTTATTAAAATTTTTCCTTGAGATTTTTATTTTTTCTTACATTTGGGATAAATCTGTAGGTTTACAATCTTGTAAAAATAAAAAGTTTGATATTATTCCTTAAATCTTACTCCTGACAATCTCTACTTTTTAATTGACATGATAAATCCCATTACATGTAATATAATTATTGATGTGGTTGTGTTTAAATCTGCAGTCCTGGTCATCTGTTCTTGATTTTCTCTTAATTTTGTTCTGCCATCTTTTGAGTGAACAAAGAATATGAAATGAAACCTATGACATATTATTATCTTGGCACTATAAGAAATGATAACAATATATTATTTAGGAGAAAGAAAAACTATACCAGGTGAAAGTCAGATCTCTAAGAAGAATTGAAAACATCTCGGAAAAATACAAAGGATCCTTATTGAATTTTATTATAGGAAAAATTATATTTAAATTCACTTAGATGACTAAGGCAAAAATAATAAGAATGTACTCAGCACTTTCTTTTATAACATATATAAAAATAAATCATGAAAAATACAACAAATTCCTCCCCATATCTATGGTAAGATCCTCCACCTTCTGCCAGATATGGATTTATGGTTTTCTTTTATCCTAGAAAAGATTTTAGTTTATTTTGGTATTTTTACAACTTCAAGCTTCTACATTAAAAAAAAATATTTTTAGCTTATATAGATGGTTCTGTTTATTAGAGTTTCAATTTTTATATCCAAAAATAAGTTTTTTCATTGATTTTTAATAATTATTAAATTTCTATTTGATCTAAAATTTATTTTGAAGTGTTTTTTTTTTTTGGTTTATTGATATACAGGGAACTTGATATCTCTGATATTAATTTATAATTTTATTCACTTGTACATGTTACTATTTATTTTATTTTATTTTTGTACCAGGGATTGAACCCAGGGGTGTTTTTACACGGAGTCACATCCCCAGTTCTTTTTTTAAATTTTTTATTTTAAGAAAGTTCTCACTAAGCTGCTGAGATTGGATTTGAATTTGTGATCCTCCTGCCTCAGCCTATTGAGCTGCTGGGATTACAGGGGTGCACCACTGCATCGGGGTCTATTTGAATTTTTAAAAGAGTTACTTAGCAATGATGTTACTGAGAAATGATATATAGATATTGAGCTGCTGCCT
Organism: Marmota marmota marmota; assembly: GCF_001458135.2. Taxonomy (NCBI): domain Eukaryota; kingdom Metazoa; phylum Chordata; class Mammalia; order Rodentia; family Sciuridae; genus Marmota; species Marmota marmota. The sequence continues at coordinate 5,570,366 of NW_025999969.1, forward strand.
ATTTTTTTTTTTTTTACCCACAAAGATACAGTCTGCCTGTAAATGAAGCAACAGGACTGAGAAACGAATAAAAAGCAAGATCTCCCTATATTAGCCTATAAATCAAGCTGCTCCTAATATTTTATTTGGACTTGCCCAGTTGAATGGAATTATTTTTACCCATTTTTTTCCCTCAAGTCAGTTAATGTTATATTTTTTTCTTTGTGAACAACCTTACAAATATAGAAAAAACAATGAGTTCAGTTTTAGACATAGAATTTTTATTGTGATAGAATACAACATAGCTTAGGAAGAAAATGTACATTCAGGACAGGATATTAAAGAAGAGTTTAGGGCCAATATGACCTGGAGCTTGTTAGTCAGGACTATGTGTTAAGTTAATACTACAATAAGCTTCTTTATCTTCAGAAATCACCAGGCTATTTTTGACAATTGGAAATTAAGGATTATCCTGTCTGATTTTATTCCTCCGGGAACTTTTGTTCCAAGCAAAATTTTACTTGAAATGTCTCTATTGACCACTGTTCATATGTTTTTAAAATACATGACAATAGTGGAATGCATTATACTCATTATGATCCATATACAGCACAATTTTCGTAACTCTGTATATAAAGTATGTTCATGCCAAATTATGCCATTATATATGTACTATTTTTTGTATTACAATTCTTAATACACATATATACCACAATTTTTCATATCTCTGTTTGTATATAAGGTATGTTAACACCAAAGCCACAACCCCAGCCACTGTTCATATTAAGAGGGAAATGAAACATTATTTTTAGAGATAAGAGAAAGAACTCTGGGTGATTGCTCTTACTAATTTCCCTGGCTATTGCCAACATTTAACTCAACAGCATTCATTCATTATAGTTGCCAGAGAATCAATGAGTGTTCATTTTAGGGTGCTGTTTATTTTACCTGAGCATACATGTGCCAAAAAATGCTTTGGTGTTTGCAACCTGCAGCATTTACTCTAATAGCTACATAATGTAATACCATTTTTAATCATTCCCTAAATTTTTTCTAGAGAAAACCAGAAAAAAAAACCACGACATTTTGCCAGAACATTTTTTTTTCCCAAAAAGAATGTAAGCAGAATGAACCCAAGAGCAAGTTACCTCACTTATAGTGGGTTTTCTGCACACCATCTCTTTTACATTCGGTTGGCAGCTAGCTACACTCTGCCCCATTCTTCATTTTCTCTATATTGTTAATAGCTAATATTTGTATTATTGCTTACAGTTTATGAAGAAATTTTGCAAACTCAAAAAAGAAGTTTTTTTCAATAACCCTCTAGTATAGATGATGTTTCTCCCATTTTGCCAATGATAAACTAAATATGACAGAGTGTATTTCCTCGGGTTATACAGGTAATTGGTTTCAAATTCAGACTTCCTACTACAGCACTTGACATGTATACGGTTGCCCAGTATTTCGGTTTGTTGACATTACTGTTTGAATTTAGCTGAATTAGCTACAGCAAGCTAACTACTGTACCAACAACTGAAATCTCAATGCATTAACAAAATAGAAGTTTGTTTCTCCACTATATAAAATTCAAGGCTAGAGATCTTCTATGTAGTCATCCAGAAACGTAGGATCCCTTAGTTGTGTACCTGTATCAGGCTATATCCTTGAAGTTTTCCCGTTGGGAAAAAGATAGATCATAGGACTATCTTTTGAAAGTTTATGGACCAGTTTGGAGGAGATACACATTACTTTTGCCTGTTTTCCATTGGCCAGAACCCAATCATGCAGTCACAATAACTTCAGGTAAATTGCAAATATGGTCTAGTTAAGTGGCTAGCAGAAAAGAAAGGGATATTTTAAACACCTACTTTTACTATTGCACCTTGATTGATCTAATTTGGTGCACAGATGTTTGCCTTAAAATATTAAAGAATATTAAATATTTTTAAAATGTGAGCATGTTTTGAAATAGAAACCCTCATCTTATGTGTCTCAATATCTGAGACTTATCCTAAATCAATTCAAATACAAATAATAATAACCACAAAGTAACATAGGTTTTGAAAGGGTAGAAACTTCTTTCACTCTCTTTTATGTAAAAGTTTTGAATTAAGCTTGGAATTAATTTATGAAGATCAGCCTGTGATAAAGTCAATACATGCTGCAATAACTTAATCAAAGTCCACACCAGACTTCAAAATTAACATCAAAGTTAGGAAACATTAAAACTAAATTGCCTAAAACCAATGATTAAAAGGAAAATTCAAACTAAGCCAGAGAAAAAGAGAATTTACATTTACAAGGATCAAGACATGAATTATCACTGACTGATATTCAGAAATAATGGAAACTGGAGAATAATGAAGTGATATCCAAGTGTGAGTGTATTATTAAGTTTCCTATTACTGTGACAAAATACCAAAGATAAATAACTTATGAAGAAGAAAAGGTTTATTTTGACTCATGTTTCCAGAAGTTTTAGTTCGTGATTACTTGTCCTCTTACCTTTGGTCCTTGGGCAAGGCAATGAATTGTAGTGGGAAGTGTTGGCAAAGGAGGTTACTTACCTTATTTGTGGCTAGCAAGTAAAAAGAGAGACAAAAAGAGGCCAGGATCTAACATCTCTTTCAAAGCCATATCCCCAATGACCTAACTTTCTTCTACTATGCCCCATTTCCTGAAATTCCTACCCCTTTCCAGTAGCACCACAGGCTGGCAAGTAAACCTTCATGGCACGGCCTTTGAGAAATATCCCAGATCCAATTTATAACAGTGAGAAAAAGTGGGTGGAGACCAACCTAGAATTCTCTGTCTCTTGAAAGTATCTTTCAAAAATGAAGGTAAAATACTTTGATTTTGAAGCAAACAAAAACTTAGAAATTTTATTGTCAGCAGACATGTGTTACAAGAAGTGCTAATGGCAATTATTTGAGCAAAAGAAAGAAATCTAGATACACAGAAAGGAACATAAAGTCCAGGAATTATAAATAAAATGATAAATATGAAATGTTTTTATCTTTTTAAAATCATTCTATAGACAAGCAATTAAGAAGAAAATAATATACAGAAGAGTTCATAAAACATAGATAAATAATGTCCAGCAATATCAACAAAAATAAATGGCAGGAATGAAGTGGAAGCAGAAAATTGTGTGTTTTTTTTTTAAATTGTGTTTATGGTGATATAGTGTTGCTTCAGGACAGACTGTACTAAGTTAAAGATCTCTAGTCAAAAACTCAGCATGACAATAAATAGAAGAGAGATATCCAACAAATCAGTAGTGCTTATTATTAGGAATAAAAGATGAAAAGAAATTTAATTAATCCAAAGGTAGTTAGAATAGTTTAAAAACAAAGGAAAATAGACCACAGATAGCTAATAGATTTCAAACCCATCCTACAAATAATTGATTTACAATAAATGATCTAAATACTTCAATTAAAGGATAGAGATGACCTGACGAGATAAAAAAAAGTGAGATTCAGACATACATTGTTTATAAGAAACATATTAAAAGTAGGCACACAAAGTGAAAAAAGATAATAAGTAAATAAATAATTAGAATGCCCATGCACACATGGAGTTACACATAATTCCTAGCTATACCTATTACAGTGACTTACCTCTAATGACCTAGCAACAATGAGAAGAAGTAGTCCCATTTCTAAATTATCTCCTCCATAATCTGTTTCAGTTTTGTCATATAAAGTGCTTGAAACTCATTGCTTCATCATTATGACAAGGAAAACTTCCTCAAACTGAAAATCAGTGTCATTTCTTGAACCTATCTGAGAATTGATGTCAAAAGACAAACCAGGACACTGGTACAAGGAGAGATTGGTACAATCCAGAGAAGGAAAACTAAGATCTGATTTCCTAGAGAAGTCCCTCGAGCCACAAGCTTGTAGGGACATTTGAATGAACTTTTAATGAACTTTTTGATGAAAATATTTAACAAATTGCTGGAGACTCACTATGGACTAGTGTGAGAGTCAAAGTTCTTGGTCTTGCAGTCACAGGGAGATCAAAACTTTTTGTGTGTTTGTGAACTATAGTTTGAAAAGCCCAGCCAGAATCTAACCCAGTGTCTCAGCACCACATATAAATAAAATAAAATACAGGTCTATCAATAACTAAAATAATATTAAAAAATCCAGCAAGATCCAAGATATAGGTGTGTCAGGGGTAGGGCAATAGCAATTGTTTTCATTTTCTAAGGTCCTTATTTCAAAAGTGCCACATATAGTTTGGCTTTAAACAACAGAAATTTGATCTCTCCCACTTCTAGAGTCCAGAAGAGTAAAATCAAGGTATTTTCAGAGCCATACCCACTCAGAAATTAGTAGGGGAGAATTCCCTCTTGTCTTTTCCTGTCTTCCTGTAGTGCCATTGATCTGTGCTGTGGCTGTATCATTCCAACCCATATCTGGGTCATCACACCGTCTCTCTCTTGAGTGGCACCTGTGTTCAATTTTACCTCTTGTTATAAGGACACCATCCTAATGACCTGTACTTGAGTAAATCTACCCAGACCTTTATTCCAAATAAGGTTATATGAATAAGTACCAGAAGTTAGGACCTCAGTAAATCCCCTTCTTGGGTAGCAGGGGAGGGGGGGCACAATTCAATTCATAATAATAATCATTGAGAAATACAACCAGATAATCAAAAAGGCTAACTATTCAGGAGAAATTCTGTTTCCAGGATCTTATCCCACATCAAGTAATGGAATTCCTCTCCCTTCATTGCCTTCCAGCCTTCTTGTCTTACCTGAGAGGAAAAAATAATAAACCATATTGAGCAGGCATTAGAGTGTTAAGAGAATATTGATGTTATAGCCAAGGAGAGGAGTATGGGGTAGAGAAAACAAAACAAAACAAAACAAAAAACAAAAATAATACAAGCAATACCACTGAAGAAGCATTTGTGAAGTCCCACAATACTGAAATACAGGTTCACTAGAAGACTGAGATTTAATCAGAGGATAATGGAAATCTCCTCTCCTTCACACCTCACCCCCACACCAATAGGCTCCAGTATAATAACAGTGGATTACAGCTGAAAGAACTGCAAGACACAGAATTTCTTTGAAGAGTAGTACTTAAGGAAACCCAAAGTCAGAAAGGGAGACAAAAACAAGGGCACTAAAGAAATTCGAGTCTTCTGGCATTTACAGAAGACCAAACATTAAACAGCCCAACTTCTAGTCAGATTAGCTTAAATCCGCACACTAAAGGCCCATTAATCTCAGTCTCTGTTACTCAATAAAATATACCCAGCTTTCAGAGAATGCCAAAAGGAAAGAAAAAATAAAGTCAGGAGAGATAATTCATCCTCAGATCGTTGTCATCTATGATATGACTGCTGAAAGTTTCACATTGGGAATTTGAAATACATTTGATCAATATGTTGAGGGCTCTAAGGGAAAATTAGATGATATGCCAGAGCATATGGATATTGTAAGCAGAGATGAAAACCCTAGGAATCATAGGAATGTTTAGAAATCAAAAATCCTGAAACAGAAATGAAGAATGCCTTTGATGACTGACTCATCAGTCAACTTGACATTGCTGAAGGATCAGAAGGTATCAAGATAAGCAAATGGGAACTTTCCAAACCAAAATTCAAAGAGGCAAAATAAAAAGGAAGAAAGAAAGGAAGGACAAACCAGCACTCAAGAATCCAAGAATGATTGGACATTCTCTGAAATACCAGAAGTAAAAGAGAATCAGGGGAAAATGAATACACATACACACTATGTATATATGCATGTATGTACATATGTGTTTATATGTATATATGAGAACTTGCCAAAATTAAAAGCACATCAAATCACAGGAACGTTAGAGAACAAGCACGAAATATAATTAACAAATATACAAAAAATACACCCATACACACCCCTAAGGATATCATATTCAAACTTCAGAAAACTAAAGATGAAAAGAATGTTTTGAAAGAAGCCAGAACAAACATAAAACTTATACCAGACTTTTCATCAGAAACCATATAAGGAAGAAGAAAGTGGAATGGTTTTGGTGTTAAAAGAAAAAAGGATACATCAGTGTAGAAATCAATACCTTGAGAAATTATGCTTCAAATATGAGGGGAAAATAAAAATATTTTCCTCAAAGAAAAACTGAGATATTTCATTTCCAGCAAGGAATGAGGTATTTCATTCCCAGACAAAGGGATCATGGTATAAGTTAGAATCTTGGATCTACATAAAAATACCACCAGACCCTTTGGGTGAAGTTTGTGTTTTGTAACTGAAGCAAGAAAAATCCCAAATGAACCAGTGCCACAAAGGAAGTATCCAAAAAACAAAAGATGGGCCATGTTAGCATGGCATAGTAGCCAACACAAAAGAGCTCCCAATGAGCAAATCTGGAATTATTTGAGCAACAAAGTAAAAATATCATACTGAATTATTACTAAAAGCATAAAATAAGTATGATGAGTCTCTACCGATATTTATAAATGATGAAACCAATAAAAAAGTGAGAGAAATACAACAATCATTCTTACACAAATATTCCATGCAATATATATATTGATATTCTTCCTTACAGGGAAGAAGTTTGTTTCCAAGAATAAACTGGATAGAGAAGATATAATAACTCTACTGTCTTTTATACCTTGTAGACACTAACCTAACCAAATGATCAAGTTTAACACTGTAGTAAGCCATGTTGTTATCATTTACCATGATATAAGGTGAGGAGAAGCACACATCATTTCTGTGGTATCTTTTCTCTAAATCCATAATTCTCAGATAATCATAAAAAATGACAAACTCATATTTAGGGATATGTACAAAATACATGACCATTACTTTTTAAAATAGTCAAGGTTATGAAAAAACATTGTGAGACATTTCCAACACCAGAAGAAATGAAGGAGATATGATCAATAATTGCAGAAAATGTCCTGGATGGGATTCTGGAAAAACTGATGAAATATAAATAGTTTTGAGTTTAATAAATAGTAATGTGTCCATGTAAGTTTTTAAGATTTGGGCAAATATATCCTGATTATGTAAGATACTGAAATCAGGAGAAGTGGAAATGGACAATAAAGGTGTATAGGAACATTTTATATTATATCTTTCCAAAATAAAAAAAAACAGAAAAATAAAATTGGAAGGCAAGATACACAAAACAAATTTTAAAAGTTGAGGTGCCTATATTAATATCTAACAAGTTGGACTTTAGGAAAATAATATTTACTGAGATATAGTGATATATTTCATAAAGATAGGGCAAATATATCAATAAAATGTAGCAATCTAAATATACATTTATCTAATAACAGATCTTTAATACACAAGAAGCAAAAATGAGTAGGAGGAATGCAAGAAAGCAAAAAGCTTTAGCAGTAGTTAATATATAAACTCATATTCTCACACAAGTGCACCTAACTGTAGGTCATTTCAACATTCCTATTCTAATGGGTAATAAAAATAAATAAAGAAAGAAAGATAGAGAGGAACTCCAAGACACCACAAATCAACTTAACCTAACTGATACTGCTAAATATTTTCCCCAACACAAGCAGCACATATTTTCCTCCAGTTTACATAGAGCAATAATGATGATATATTTTGGCCATAGACCAAATTTTAGTACCTATAAACACACTGAAACCATACAAAGTATTTTCTTTGATTACAATTAGAACTAAATTAGAAATAAATACCAAGGAAGGATATCTTGAATATACCTGAATGTTTAGAAATCTAACAATAGACTTCCCAATAAATCACTGATCAAAAAGAAACTACAAGGAAAATCACAAGAAGATATTTTGAATGGCATATAATCAAAACACAGCATAAAAATTTGTGTGAGATTTAATTAAAACAGAACTTAAGAGAAATTTCCAGCTTAAAATGCTTAAATTTAAAAAGAAAAAAAAAGTATAAAGGGAATGTCTGTTTCCATGAGAAAATGGTGAAAAAAATAAGAAAACCAAAACTAAGTTGGTACAGTAAAATAATAGTGTATGAGTTTAATAGGGAATGTCTTTTTTAATATTTATTTTTTAGTCTTTTTTAGGTGGACCCAATATCTTTATTTGTCTTTCTAATATGCCATTCAGCTTAACTTTTATGTTGTTTTATAGTAATTGTGATTAAAAGGCCATCGAAAATTTTTTGTGTTGTTAATTCTTGGGATATTTCTACTGGTCTCATGTGGGAGATTTTTTACCTTTTTACATACATTTTATAGAAAAAAATAATGCTTTTACATGGATTTTATTTTTTTGTTTTTACTGTATATTTTATTCTAAAAAATCTGTACTTTTTTAGACTTAAAATAGGTCAATAAAGTGGATCGATATCTAACAAAGGAAGGAAATCTATCAAAGGAAGGAAAAGTCAAAGATGACAAATATTGAGATGATATCTGTGTTTATAATATGAAGGGAAATAAAAGTACAACTGGAAAATAGAAGAAATCTAGGAATGTTAATTTAGCAACATAGATAAGATGGACACATTCTAATTCCAAAGACTGAGGATACCAAGTGTTTGTGAGGATAGGGAATAAGTGGAATTTTCTTATATGACTTATGAGAATGTAAAATGGTGGAGCCACTTTGAAGAGCACTATGGGAGGACTTTATGAAGTGATCACTCCCTCCCTGGGTGCTGAGTGTTAGAGGCTGACCACTCACAGCCCAGTCCCTCTCCTGGGACTGCCAAGGGGCCAAGCACAACTGCTTTACTCAAAGTCTTCCCTCCACCTTCCTAGAAAGAGACTTCATCAAATGACTAATCGAAGTGGAGATCTGAGTGTCTAGCCCTTTCATTCTAATTTGGGACAGCTCTGGAAGGTCAACTAAGTCCAAAGCTCTCTGTAGATTGAGCCTTTGGAAGGCCTGCATTGTTATTTAATCCCTTTCTACCCCGTAATCTTTTCTTTGGTTCCCCACAGAAACATTTCTCAATTAAATTTCTTCTATAAATCTTCATCTCAAAAATAAAATAAATAAATAAAATCCAGATTAAAAAAAAAAAGGAAAAGAACAAAACTCCATGTTCGGCTCTTTTGTGGGGAACCTGAATTGTGAATTGTGTGAGATTTAATTAAAACAGAACTTAAGTTTCCATCTTAAAATGCTGACTTGGTGATTGATTCATTTTGCTCTTGCTTACTTGGAGGTTCCCTGTGAAGAGATGGTGTGCCCAAAGTCTATATCTCTCTGGATCTTGTCCATCACAATTCTAGCTTTGCAAATTTTTATAGTTCTCTTACACAGATGCAATACTTAGTTCCCTGAAGCAGTCAAGTTATGGTTTCTTAAGTTAGTATGGTTTAGGTTTACCACTTGAAAGGTGTTTATATTTTCACCATTTCAGTAGATGTGTAGTAGTTCCTCATGAGAGTTTTATTGTGAGTTTCCCTGACAACTAATTCTATTGACTCTCTTTTCATATTTTTGTTGTACTTCTATTTTCTTCTTGAAATATCTATTCTAATATATTGCCTGTTTTCCTATAGTGCCTTTGTTTTTTGCTTTTTTTTTTCTTTTATCAAATTGAAGTTCTTTCTATATTTTTGGACATAAGTCCTTTGTCAAGAACATTTATTTGTAGAATTTTCTCCCACTGTGAGTAGTACTCTCATATTTTCATATTGTATTTAGTGAAAACTGTTCTTGATTTTTAAGACAGACATGGTAGCATGCACCTGTAGTCCCTGCAGTTCAGGAGGCTAACACAGGAGGATCACTTGAGCTTAGGAATTCAGGCCCAGGAAGGGCAACATAGGAAAACCCTGTCTCAAAAAATGTTCTTGACTATTTTTATATAGTCCAAATTGATAAAATTACTTTGGAAAATTATTTGGCAAACTATTTATTAAAGTCAAGCAATGTATATACTTCCAGTGATCCACTCAAATGAAATACACCTGTATGTCCATTAAAAAAAAACCAAACATGTAGTAGAGTGTTTATAAAGCCAAAAACAAACAAATAAACAAGTTCCTATTATCAGTCATTTATACAAATGGTAATGTCTTCCCATAATGGAATATTATACATTGACATGAAAGAACAATCTAAGATTTGATAACCTATCAAAATGTGAATGAATCTCACAAACAAGCAATAGAGAAGAAGCCATACACAGGGCATATGTATTGTTATGCTTTAGTATTGGACAAAATTAGGCAATATTTTTCTTGCTGTTAGATGTCAGGATGGTAGTTATCCTTGGGACTGGAGGAGTATGATGACTAGAAGGAAGCACAAGGGGACTTCTGGAATCTGCAGAAGTCTATTTCTCAGTCTGGATGCTGGATGTTCATTTCATTATAATCACTGAGTACAGTTATGATACATATATATATGTATAAATATATATATATATATAAATATATATATATATATATATATATATATATATAATATATATATATGAATTGATATATAGGCATATTGTACTGCAATATTGTATTTAAAAACCGTATGTGTAAACACAGGATTGATTTTGAGCCACTTAAGAACCTCTTGAAACTGTTGAACTGGAACCATTATTTTAGAGATAAAAAATGAAGTTTTGAAAATGCAATTCAGGGCTGAGGATGTGGCTCAAGCGGTAACGCACTTACCTGGCATGCAAGGGGGAACTGGGTTCGATCCTCAACACCACATAAAAATTTTAAAAAATGAAGATGTTGTGTCCACCGGAAACTCAATCTGTATTTGGGGTAAAAATGGGAGTTCATAACCCACTTGAATCTAATGTATGAAATATGATATGTCAAGAGCTTTGTAATGTTTTGAACAACCAATAAAAAAATAAATTAAAAAAAAATGAAAAGAAAAGAAAATTAAAAAATTCTTTCTCTCTCTTAAAAAAAAAGAAAGAAAATGCAATTCAATTCAACTTAATAATGTTTAGGACAGAAAATAATGACACTCTAGGTGGTATGATATATATATGGTCTTTATAATTTTATTGAAATAATTTACTACCAGAGCAATTGACTTAAAAAGGACCATAGAATTTTAGAAACAGAGGGACCCCCCCACCTCCACCACCACTACTCTTTTTCTCTAGATGAGGTGGGAACATAGGCTTTTTCATGCCCTGATTCAGATTAGATTTCTGTTCTGTTCTTAATCTTGAGTGATATAGATAAGTTAGCTAGACCCTTTGTACCTTTGTTCCATCATCTGAAGTGTTGTGCTAAGGTATCTACGTCAAAGCATGGCTCTCAGGGTTAATTTTCAAAATCTGGGCGTGTACCCCAGTATACCAGACGGCAACTAGTAGTTTCGTAAGTTAATAGTTCTTCTCCTCAGGTGATTTGAGGTGAGGGAGTCAAAGTCCAGTCCCCTTTCCCCCATGCTTTTCTGCTTCTCTCATTTCGTGCAGACAAGATGCAAAGTGTTAGGTAGGCTGGTGTGCGGGACGTGCCACACAGCACTGTCCACTTTCCAGGGAATCTGCCTGTGGAGCTTCTGTGCTTCGTGACCTGTGGGTGGAGAGCCTCTGGCTCGGCAGGGAGGCAGCAGCTCTCCCTGGTGTTGACGGCATGGCTGTGAGGGGACAGATGAGTAATCCTTTCTGAGAGGAAAGCAGATACCGCAGCCTGGAAAGCACACGTTCAGGGAGGCGAAGCAGGGCAGCGAGCTCAGATGAGCAAGGCCCACCATCTTGGGTATGTGATGCAAAGCCTGGGGAATGCATCCGAACCCAGTCCAGCGGCCCTCCTATGCTCTGCTGCCCTCTGAGCCCTGGCAGCTGTCATAGTGACTGATAAGTGACATCCAGATCTTTGCTGACACTGTCCTTCCTTCTTGTCTTTCACCCTCTGCTGATCCTGTTTTCCACATGCACATGAGAACTGGCGTATGCTGAAAACTAGCCGATTGCCTTCAGCGTGCTGGCTCTCTATCTCACAGGTATATTGCTGTGGCGACTGCTGCTTGGCAATCTGTTCTTGCTTAACATGTATTTGTGCCAACAAGGCTATCAGCAAATGGAGTCTCTCTCATACTCAAGATCTTTCACAAAATTGAGAAAAGGGAGCTCACATATCAAATAAACCATCGGATAGAGCTTTGAAAATCAATGTGAGGGGCATCTCAAGGAAGCTAAGTCTAATATCCTCAAACTAGAATTGCCCCACTCCACTCTATAGTTCCCCTTAGCATCCTATGCACAGATTTACACAGTATTTAATCCTCTATTTAGGCATTTGGCATATCCCCTAGATGTAAGGTCCTTGAGTTCAAGGAACACATCTTACTCGTCCTTGTTTTTTTTTTTTTTTTTTTCTGGTATTGAACATAGTAAACACAAATGTCCAGTTGGATGATTGGTTGAATGTAGTTTAGTCAACACAGAGTCAAATGGCATCATAGGTAATAGAAAGATAATATAATTTGACCCTCATATTTCTGAGAAGTCTGAGCTTATAGTTCTCTTGAAGGGGAAAAGAAAAGAAAGATGCAGGAGCAGGGTTAGTCAGGTTCTGTGAACTTCCAATCACTCCCTTGAGTGACATCTAAACAAAATAAGACATGCCCCAAACCACACTGCTTGTTACAGGAGGACTACTCCCTCCTAAGCCCTTGTGAGCATTTCTTGGAAACGTTTAGGTCTTCGATTTAACTGGACTACTTTAACCTGGTACTTTGGTTCATCTCCGCAATTTCACAGCCCCTTTGGTTGGCTCCTTGTCCTCCCCTGGGGGATTCCTCCCACAGTGGACATGCCTCCTTAGTCATTCTCTAAGCATTGAGCACAAGGCTTAAGTTTGAAGAGAGCAAAAGGGACTTGAAAAGACAAAATGGGAAAACTAAAATTGGGTGTTAAATAGCAATGTTTCCTGACCCCCCCCAACCCCGACCCCACCAAGCCATATCAGAAAAGGGCTATGTCTGCCTGTGTCCTTCTGCAGCCCCTGGCCTACCAACACTTCTAGATACTGTTCCATCAGACCTGATACCTGAGTTCTGCAAGAAGTCTAAAAGAAATATGCTATATGACCATATGTTTCACTCTCTAGTTTCATAATTCATTAAGCACAGTCTGTCGAGGCAGGTCTGAGGAATTCGCATTCAAATTTTTCCACCAGTATTGACTACTCAAAGACCAAAGAATAAGTCACTTTTAAGTGCCTAACCAGAATATTCCATAGAGCTACTCACAAAAGAGAAAGTAATGTGCCTCAAGGAAAATTTCTTATTTTTTTTTATTATTATTAGAACTTCTTATTTCTTTACTGAACCACAAGAATAAAATTTATAGTAAGCATAAAATATTCATTTTTTTTCCATTTTTCTATTAAATCAAATATTCAGATGTCCAGTCAGTCCTAAAGCACTTTTCCCAAAACTTGGGAGCTATCTAATTAAGTACATAGAGACAAAGACAAATATTTGTGATCTTTATGTATTGTTAAATAATTAACATTTATGGAGTGGGTACTTTGTGCCAGAGACTGTCCTAAGTGCTTTCCATGCATCTCTTCTTTAATCTTCCCAAAATCCTGTAAAAAGGCACTCTGATGTATTTTGGGTGTGGCTTAGGGTGTGTCTGGCATGGTATCCAAATCCCATCATTCATTCCTCCTTTTCTCCAGAGTTCTCAACAAAGAGCATATTCCCCAAAGAAGCCAAACTGAAGAGAAAGTGCTGATACTGTTAATGCCTGGGAAAGTTCAAAACCAAAAACTCTTACAAAATAGAACTGGAGAAAACTGTTTAGGTCTGAACCTTAGGAGAGTGAGTAGAAGATTTGTAGATGGAGCAGACCCAGCATCTACTCAATAAAGCTTCAGAGGCCAGAACAAAGCATGGTGTGGTCAGATTCGAAATACACATCTTGAAATCTGACTTTAAGATACTGCTGCTGCGCTCAATAATCTCCGGTTCTGAGCAAGTAGATTAACATTTCTGCTCCCTGGAAAGTACTAGTAAATTCAAATGACAGAGCAATGTGAGGTTAGGAAGAAAGCAGTTCTCCTTTGGTGTATATCAAGGCACACAAGAGACACACAGGTGTCCCTTCTTTTGCTCTACAGAGGAAGAGTCCAAAGCTTAATGAGGTTAAATGTCTTGTCCAAAATCTTATGGTTAGAAAAGATATTCCAAAGCAGATTCCTTGGCTTGATGACTTTAGTTCTTAACCTAATGACACCATTAGTAGACCTTTGAATCTTGCCCACATCCTGATACATAGGAACTTAATCCTTTCAGCCTTTCCTTATTATTTCTAGGAACCTCCAAACCATCTCACTCTTGTGTTCATGAACTTGGCTTGATGTCATTACTTTGAACCTGTCACTGATATTATTTTTTCCTTTCTCCAGAATCTTTGGAGAGGTTGCTACCTATAAACTGGCTAAAATATTCTCTTTCATAGTATGAAAACTTTTTGGGTTCCCTGGGACCCATCTTTACTACTACTTGTACATCACAGTCCTTGAGGAGGTAAGGTATCTCATTTTAGAATTCAGAGTCCTCTTGCACTAAATTCTTGTTGGCTTCTACAGTAAAATAGGAAGAATTCACTCTAACTACTTCTTTGAAGTTGGTTTCAAGGAAAGCAGAGTGTCTCTGACAGTTTTAGAGAAATCTGTTCTTCAGTGTCTGTTTGCAGCATCAGATATTGCCTGAGGGACTGTTTGGGATGACCATGACAGAGGCAATGTTTTGCTCAGCCATCCCTTTTCATTTTGGTGTCTCATAGCTTGAATCAAACGCCATTATAATTTTGTCTTGGGCCCAAGTTTTTAAGATTTCACAAAGCATGAATCCTAAGGACAGATTGACTTTAATTCAATACAATTCTTTTTATTTTTTTTTCTCTTTTTTAAATTTTTAAATTTTATACCATTATACATGTACTTTTTTGCATTACAATTTTTAATACACATATATACCACAATTTTTCATATCTGTTTGTATATAAGTTATGCTGACAATATACAATTCTTTTTAAACATTGAAAACATGTTCTTCTTTTTAGAGAGAGCTAACACATCCCTCATTATTAATGTGGAAGGTGAAAATAAATGAGAGGATCACATTGTTGATGGCCCTCAGGTGCTGCCAGCTCTCTACACATCATGCCATGGACTGTGGCACATTTCTTGGATGTTAAGGACTTGGATGTTCAGACTTACCAGATTCTCCTACTCTGTTTTCTCCTCTGGTGTTTACTCATTTGGCCATGCATGTCCTTTGTCCTTACAATGATTTATGCTTAGGGTGCCTGTGTTAGTCAGATTTTCATCATTCTGATCAAAATACCTGACAGGAACTACTTAGAGGAGGAAAGGTTTCTTTGGTTTCAGAGGTCTCAGTCCATAGTCAGTCAATTCCTTTGCTCTGGGCCTGTGGCAAGGCAGAAGATCATGGTGAAATGCTGTGCTGGAGGAAAGCTGCTCAGGTTATGGCTGCTGTGAAGCTGGGATAGAAAGGGAGGCACCGGGGTAAAATATAACCCCAAAGACATGCCCCCAGCCACCTACTTCCTCCAGCCACACTCTAACCTGCCTTACAGTTACCACCTGGTACTGTAGTCCTTTAAAATTACTAATACATCAAATGGATTAATCCACCAATTAGGTCATTGCTACCATAATCAAATCATTTACCTCTGAACATTTCTGCATCATCTCACACATGAGCTTTCGGGGGGCAGTTTATACCTTACATCCAAACCATAACCATGCCTCACTGAAGAAATACCTCCTCACCCCCAAACTAAAAAGTTTGATCTTTAACTTCAAGATAAGTGGATTCTTCCCCTTTCACCGTTGTTTTCACCCACCCTTGTGAATTAGAGACCCTTTTTATCAGTTTTGTCTTCATGGAATGGGCTCAACCCCTCACGGCCCTCAAACAGGGAAATGAATATGATTCCCTTCTAGATTTTGAGTAGTAAAGTTTCTAAGTGTCAGTTCCAAAGACAAAAGTAATTTTACAAAATCACCAATGATCTAGATTTCTAGGATAGCAAAGCAGCATGAGTTGGAAAAGGAAAGGTTTATTTAATAATTCCCTTCAATCCTCTCTTGCTAAGCCCCCACTCGATGCAAGCTCTCCCTGCGTAACTTGATAGCAGCTCAGAGAGCTGGATAAGACACACTGCTCAGAGAGTACCAGCGGGGAAATAGACAACACATGCTCTGAGTTCTCTTCAAAGTCATTTATTTTTATCCTTCATATGTACCAATAACATGAATAACTACAACTGAGGGCAGTATGATATGATGGTCATAAAAATATATAATAAGTAAGTTGCTTATTCACCTGAAACAAGAAGGACACAGAACATTTTAATTATATTTTGATAAACTACAAGTGGAAAATGATTTTATGGCAGAATTCAAGTCCTTGTAGGTGACAAGTTGAATTTGGCGATGTTTGGCCTGAATGTGGAACTTGTTTAGAGAGAAAGTGAGTGATAACTAGAGGTACACACTAGGGTAGAAATGGAGAGGGTGGTTGCTCATGTCAAAGATTTCAAATTCCATTTCATAAGCAGTGAACAATTTTTGAAGGGTTTGCATTTGAAGATCCCTTTGGTTACAGAGTGATTCTTAAGAATGTTCAATAAGAACCACAAGACAATAACAACAACAAAAAAGAATTTCAACAGTGAAGAGACAGAAAGGGAGGCAGACTAGAAAAGAGGCAAGGAGGGAAACTGGGACTTTCATTGACCAGTCTAGAGACGATGCATGTGCCATCTTTGTGGCATAAGCCTTTATAAAGAATGACACCTATTTCTTCTTCTTACAAAAGAAGTAAACTTATCATATTGTGGAAAGTTGGAAAACTTCTGAAATTAAAATTAAATTAATCAATTATTTTATAATTAGGAATAGAGTAGTTTATATTTTTGTTTATTTACCTTCTATCTTCCTTTGTGGAAATATTGTGTATGTGTGTACTTTGCATTTTTTTTCAGGATTAAGATTATATTGCACTTTTTAATTGTGGTTGTTAAGCTTAATAACATAATAATTTTCAATACACATTAACTATAATGTCAATAATCTTTTAGAAAATGATAAAAAATTGAATAGAAATTGTTTCTTAAGTGACTATAACAAGAACATTGTTTTGCTTAACAATTCATTGTGAATACAATGTTTGTGATAAAAAAATAATTTAGAAGTACTTTAGGTGTTGCATAATATTGCTCATATACAAATATCATCATTTATTCATGTGTGACTACATTTATTTATTCATGCTTCAAAGTTAAAACTAAACTCAAAGACAGCCTATTCCTTAATACGTTTATTACAAATCAAAAAGTAGCCAAGCATAAAATATAAGGAGTTAGAAAGACACCAATAAAATGAACTTGAGAAAAGTAAAAGGAAAGATTCAATTAAGATAACACCAAATAACAACGGATTAGAAAACAAAAACATTAGACTTGGTAGGGAAGCAGATTTGATAACATTGCTCTTTGAAACTAGCAATAAAGTTTGATCTTCAACCTCAAGCTGAGTGGATTCTTCTTCCAGCTGCACTGACAACTGTGCTGGGGGAACATGCACAGTCAAGTTTCATTCCTGGCCTCTCTTACACTTATTTTCAATATTTTTTAAAAAAGCATTTATAAATATGTAATTCATTTAAAGGAAATAAAATATAATATGCTTTTACAATACTAGTAAGAAATGCATCTCAGGTAAGTCTAATTTCACATATATGAAAGATACATTTCCATATGTCAAGAATAGGTTCCACAGTTATAGGTCCTGGCATGGGTTTTGAGTTTGGAGAAAGGTCAAAAATCCTCATTGTTAGGTTATTCGTATGGGGCATAAAGAAAACACACAGATATTCTCATTTCATAGAGCAGGTAGTGGAAGATGCCTTAGTGAAGGAATCATTATGTGAGCCCATTGTCAAATTATTGCTTTTCTACTCTTTCTCCACTGACTGCCCCATGACTGGAGTGAGCTCATCTCTGAATCCTGATTTCTTCAACTGTAACATAAAACATTGAGGATTCTGAGATTCTAAAAGACAGAGAGGAAAGAATACCATTTTGAAGAACAGCTACCATTTCTTATGATTTCTATACCAAGAAGTTCATCTTACTTCAAATCCTTTTTTTTTTTTAAACTCCCTTCGAGTCTGTAATCCCAGCCACTTATGAGGCTGAGGCAGGAGGATCACAAGTCCAAGGCCAGCCTAAGGAATTTGGTGAGACCCTCAGCAACTTAGCAAGACCTTGTCTCAAAAAAGAAAGAAAGAAAAAAAAAAGGTCTGGGTATGTAGCTCAGTGGTTAAGTAGCCCGGTTTCGATCCCTGTACACTGCCCACCCACCCCCACGCAACAAAGGAGAGGTGGTTGGGAGAAACTCATTTATTCTTCATTTATTCATTCATTCAGGAAACATAACAACATGCTCCATCAGCCACTATGGTAAGATGCCTTGCAAGATACAAAAGTAAATAGGACCTTTTTTCTGCCTTTGGAAAATTCGAAATTTATAGAACACAATACAAAGCACAGGGGGAGGTGGGAAAGAGGTATGGTTATTCATAGAAAAGATTCACCTGGATTAGACTTCTCTGAGAAAGTAGTGATGGAGCTGCACCTTAAGACAGTGGGAGTGGGAGGACATCATGGATGCTAAAAGGCAGGAAGGCATTCCAGCAGGAAGTGAGGTGTTTAGATTTCCATGAAAACTTACAACAGACACAATGTATGCTGGAGGAATAATACTTGGACCTCAAACTGAGGGATTACAGCAGGATGCTCATGGCGGCAACAGCAGCAATTCCCTCTCCACTAGGAAGAAACAAAGAGATTAGAGAGGAGTGACAAGGTAGAGAACTGGAGGCACCTCGGCGCATGTCTCTGTGTGTTTACCAACTGGGAAGCATTTTTTTTTTATTAATGCCATTTCAAAGATTCTAAACACAATTTTCTGGCATTAATTCACCTTTATTTACTTTTCGAATATAGCTAGCAGTTCCCACAGAAATGAAATCTTCCTGGCATGTTAGGTTGCCGAGACACTTTCTCCCCTTGACAGATAAATAGGCATTTCTCTGCTGGATTTTGAACATCTTGTGTGACTGCAGTGCTTTCCACAAAAGCCTGAGATCAGGCCATGTGCTTTGTGTCTTTGTAATTGTCATCCTTGTAATAAACTAAAAATGTGGCACTCAATCTGGAGCCCACCCAACCCTCTGCTTAGCTGTGAGTTCATGCAGGAAAACACTGCAACCTATCTCCACGGAAAGACTGTAAGTTTATTTTGCTCCAAGATTGGAAGCAGACTAATGTTTGAGCAATTTAGAGAAAAATGGCTATTTTTAATCATGGTATCATTTGAAAAAAAAAATTAGTCATTTACAGGAAAATGGTTGAAGTTTATTTTAGGAGTAATCAGTTTTATCATGAGAAGTCTAACATTTCTGGGTACAAATTAGTTATTTTTGAAGTTTGAGCTATGCTCTTTTGTAAGTTTTGTTTCTTGCCAACCCCCAGTACTGGATAGTATTCAGTGATTTCATTTTGCAATATCTCTGTGAGATTTAAATTAATAAGTAAGCATAATAAAAAGAAATAGTTTATCTACATGGTCATTTATGCTAAATGACCTACTGTGTTTCAGATACTGTACTAAATACCAGGTGTGAGGCTGACATAGCCCTTGTCCTTCAGGAGGTTACATTTGTCCAGGAGTTTAAGTCATGCACACAAATATCTCTACTATCATTCATATTATATTCATAAGATAATTTCATCATAATAATTTTAAATGTCACAGAGTTCACAACATTTTGGATGGATTTAAGAACTCAATAGAACTCTAACAAGTTGAAATGGAATGACATTCCAGAATGAAACAAACAGCATGTGAAAGGAAGTGAAAGCGTAGTTCTTTGAGAAAGCATCCTGGGCAAGACGAAAGAAAGTATGGACGCCCAGACCTCGGTTTGAATCCTGCTCAATCCTCCAGTAGCTGACGAATCTCAGACAAGTTACTCAATGTCTCTGTAAACTGATAATACTTATTGTAAAATGTTATTATTTCATTACACACATTAACATAATGTGTGTAAAAGTGTCCAGCACTCGGAGAATGCTCAATAAATATAATCTAATATTTTCCTAGAGTAGCACATTTCTTTGGCTCTGAGTGTGATGTGTATAAATAGGAGAGAGGAAGGAACATAAAATAGAAAGATAGATTGGTATCAAATCATATGAGAATAAAGCTAAGAAGTTTAGATTTTATTCTGTAGGCAATCAGGAGCTAATAGATTCTTTTGGGGTGGGGGGCAGGTACTGGAGATTGAACTCAGGGGCATTCAACTACTGAGCTACATCCCCAGCCCTATTTTGTATTTTATTTAGAGACAGGGTTTCACTGAGTTGCTTAGCGCCTCACTTTTGTTGAGGCTGGTTTTGAACTCAGAATCCTCCTGTCTCAGCCTCCCAAGCCACTGGGATTGCAAGTGTGCACCACCATACCCAGCAGGAGCTACTAGATTTTCAAGCAAGTCTAAGCTGTAGTTGGATTGATGTTCTGGAGAAATTAGCTTGGGACAAGGAGGAGGATAGATGCAGGGAGGGTGGCCTGGAAGGCCACTGTAGTAATCCAGGTCAGAGAGGCTGAGGACTTGAACTCTGTACTGGCTGTGGGCTAGAAGAAAGGAATGGGCCCACAAGAAATGTAATGGAGAGATCAAACTGGCAGTGCTTGGAGACCGCAAGAATGCGAGAGCAAAAAATCCCGAATGGTCTTGCAGTGAAACACTGCTGCCTAAATGACAGGCAATGTTGTATTTTCTTCTGCAGTGGCACAGATGGGTCTGCCTATTCGTCCAGCTGTTTAGGGATGGAGAAGTCTAAATCCACATTGAGAGGAACACAGCTATTTTCTGCTGCTAAGTCATTCATAGGCACGTGAGGATGGAAAAGGAATTTAATTGTGCTATCTCTTCAACCTTTTGGTGTTTATGGACAGATCTTTGACATCTTGGGAAAGGGATTTGAATCATCTGGTACCTCCCTAGCAGCTAAGAAGTGAGTATTACTTTCACCCAACTTCTTGTGCACAGAGATAAAATACATTGGTTAGCTTTTCTTTTAATGCTGAAGTGCCAGTTAAAGGGCAATCAAATTAAGATAAATCATCCCGAAGTTTATTTATATATATAAATCAATAGTAAAAAACAGTAAAAAAAAATTAGCTGATTTATAGCTGGGTACACGCCTGTAATTCCAGTGATTTGGGAGGCTGAGGCAGGAGGATCCCAACTGCAAAGTCAGCCTCAGCAACTTAACAAGACCCTGTCTGAAACTACAAAATAAAAAACGAAACAGGGATGTGGCTCAAAAGTAAAGCACCCCTAGGTTCAGTCCTTAAAAACCAAAAAAAAAAAAAAATAGCTGAATTATGAAAGAATATGCATACAGATTTGCAGAAGCACATTGCTTGAGTAAAGTCAAGCAAGATGATTTTCAGTTTTCTTACTGTTGAGTACAAATTCATGGGGATTTGTTTACAAACTATGGAACCAAGGGATGCCAATTAGAATTAGTCAAGGAATCATTCCACATTAATAGAAAATCATCAATTCCATCAAATTTGAGGTCCAAGTAGCAACAGAACTACTACTAAAACAACTATAAATTCTATAAGTTTACAATCCTCTGCCATTTACTGAAGCTCATCATTTGCCCTTTTTGCTTAGAAACAAAATGTTATCCAGGATTTAATTCTGAATTATTGATACTTGTATTTAAGGGCCATTTAAAAAGTCGTTTTGGATGTTAAGAGTTGTACATATTCTCCTGGTGTCTTTAACAGTACATTTGTGAGGCATTCAAGAATATCTGGATTGGACTTATCATTAGGAATAATGAAGCATGGAATTTTAGATCCCAAAGTGTCCTTACATATACTCTTCCATTTGTGATTCCCCTATGTGATGAAATATATATAGTATTGTCAGGAGAACTTCCAGTACGAAAGGAAGACTGAAAAGAAACCTACTGGGGATCCCTAATCTAATCCCTATCTTATCCTCAGGGAGCTGAAAGTATTTAATATAGGAGAAAAAAATTTAAATGGACCAACTCATCAAAACAAAGAGCAGAGGAGTGGTTGCCAGAATCTGGGTGGTAGGGGAAATTAGGAGATGTTGGTCAAAGGGTGCAGTCTTTTAGTTATGAGATGAACATGTTCTTTGACCTAATATATAACATGGGTGATGATAGAGGTGTTAATTTGATTATGGTAGTCATTACATAATATGCACAAATACCAAATCAACACAGAGTATACCTTGTAGTTCACTCTTTAAATGTCAATTTAATATGCCTAAATTTTTAAAAGATCAAGTGAGTCAAAAGTTAAGTGCAGTAAATATTGCTATCTGGATCAGAGAAGAAAGTGGACAGGGATAAAAGGGATCTAGACTCTAATTTGAGTTCTGTCTCTGCCCTGGGTTAAGTCTTCCAATCCAGTGTTATTTTTCTTTGTTGCTTCAGATACTTCATTTTAAACCAGGTTTTCTCTACATATGTTCTTTCAGGTCTATGCTGTGATAGTATGGTTCTTCCATTGAGAGTGCGACTCTATAGCAGAGTCCAGGGCAGGTGGAGTGACGAAAAGCCCCGATCAATTTAGAAAACCAAACATTCAAATACACTCTCATTTTGACTGGATTTTAATTTTAATACACGACATTTAGTGAATGCCGCTAAAGTGCCAGCAGGTGAGCAAAGGCTAAGTGTATTCGCTCACTAAATCTTTCAACTCTGTGAAGTAGGTACTATTTGGTCTTAGCGACTACTTCACATCATAGGATATTTTTGTCATGTATCTAATAGGAAATTTAAGTAGCCTTGCTAGTGTTACTGTAAGCAGGATGTGAATCCAAGACAGCCATCTGAAAGTATTACCAGAGCATCTCTATTGACTAGAGAGAGCTCATTGGCCACACATGTGCCTGTCATGACCAATGATGTTCCCTCCTGCCCAGAGTTCCCAGTATCACTAGGCTGGCAACAAGTCTGAGGAAGTTTACATCATCCCTATATTTTTGAAGTTACTAAATGTGAAAAATATCATGACCTCAGTGTTCCCCTTGCTGAGCCAGATTCACAGCATTACCAACCACCTGCTCTTCCAAAGGTTTCCATTTAATGTAGGTTTAAAAATAAGGTCTCTGAACTCTCTCTTGCTTTCTTTAGAGAAAAGGTGTAAGTCTGGCTGGAGTGTTTAAGAAATTCCAGAGTGGTGCAATGGAAAGAACACATCTCCCTTCTCCATATGACCTTGAGCAAATCAACCATGCAGACCTTTCTTTTCTTTTATCATTTCTAAAACAGTCATGAATAAGGCAGTTTGATTGGAGAAGAGGGTGCATGAAATGAAATATGTACTAATTTATTGATCTTTAAAATTCACACAATATCTGTAAACATTAAAATGTGTAATAGTTGAGAAATACCTATTTGTTAACAAACTGCTCAGAACAGCTAGTATAAAGCATTTTAACTCCTCTTACATCCTTTCTTCTCTCTCCCTTTGTTTTTTCCATCTAGTTGCAGGGGATGTAGTTATGAATGAAATGGGTAAGACTTAATTTTTTTTTTCTTTTTAACTATTGTGGTACTAGGAATTGGCCCCAGAGCCTCATGTATTATAAGTATGTATATACTTTACCACTGACATGCATCCCCAGCTCAAGACTTACCCTTTTTTTCATCTGTTTTTATTAGTTCTTTTTCATTATACATTACAGTAGAGTATATTTAGACATATTTGTAAAAACAGGGAGTATATCTTATTCTAATTAGGATCCCAGTCTTGTGGTTGTTCATCATGGGAGATTCAGTGTGGTTTATTCATAAATGTACACAGGAAAGTCATGTCAGATTCATTCCACTGTCTTTCCTATTCCTGTTTCCCTCCCTTCCCTTCATTCCTCTTTGTCTAATCTACTGAACTTCTATTCTTCGAAGCACATATTTGGCATCATAAGAATCCCAAGAAATAAAATGTGGTAATAGGGGCCATGAAAATAATACAATGGAAATTTTGTGTATGAGTGTGTGTGTGTGTGTGTGTGTGTGGCTGGGGATGAGCCTAGGGGCACTCTACCACTGAAGTACATCTCCAGTCATTTTTATATTTTCAGTTTTCAGGGTCTTTCTAGTTGCCCAATCTGGCCTTGAACTTGTTATCCTCCTGCCACAGCCTCCAGAGTGGCTGAGATTATAGGTGTGCACCATCACACTCCGCTGGATAAATGAGTTTTAACATGACTGATTGTGAGTGAAGGTTTTCACATTTTATACAGGGTGGTTAGGATGGGTTTCCTTATAGAAGAAACATTTTGATGAGGTCTGAATGATAAAATGGATCTAATATTTCTCAGAGAGTAGAGCATGAGAGCCAGAAGAAGAAACAAGAGCCCACAGGCTGAGGAGGGCATGAGCAAGGCCTGTCCACAGAACAGAAGGAAGGACTCCATATCCGGAGCAGGAAAACATGAGGGGAAAGGCGGGAATGAGGGCAGAGAGGGCCTCCCACAGCACCTGAAGGTACTTAATTTTTATTCCAAGTGCATTTGAAAACCTGTGATGCATAGGGATCCAACCCAGGCCCTTGCACATGCTAGGGAAGTGCCACATTTTAAAATTATTACTCTAAATGTAAGAGACTGAAGGGGGTAATAGAAGCAGAAAGATGAGTCAGAAAAATGAAATAAGCATAAGAATCCAGAGAATAGGAGGCACCAGAAGGCTTACTGGAAGAGCAAAACTTGTAGATGAATTTGTTGGCAATACCTCCAGTGACAGGCAACCCATTATCTTTTAAGACAGACTACTTTGTATTCATTTATCTATTATTTTTATTTTGGATACCAGAGATTGGAAACTGGGCACTTAACCACAGAGTCATATCCCTAGCCATTTTTTATTTTTTTTATTTTGAGAAAGGGTCTTTCTATGTTGCTAAATTACTGAGCTGGGCTTTGAATTTGTTATCCTCCTTGCCTCATTCTCCTGAGTTGCTGGGATTACAGGCATGTGCCACTGTGCTTAGCTTGAACAGAGATTTTTTTTTTAAATCTTAATATTCATCAGAATCATTGGGAGATGCATGCTAAACAGAAGTTACTCATACTTACCTCAAAAGTATCAAATTCAGGAGGCCTCTTGGGGTCCAAAAATTTGCATTTCTAATACTTGAGAAGTTACACAGAGAGAGAGGATGCACAGTAATGTCCTCATTTGTTTAAGATGAAATATAAGGTGAAAGAATCAAAGCAGAACATTTCTCTGGGAAAGATCAGAAGAAAGGATCACTGGTTGGTCCCCCATAATGCCACAATTAAGAGATGAAGTATTTTCCCTTTAATGTTCTGGACCAAATGTTGCTCCCCACCCCATCTTTTTGGTTCCCTTAAAAATAGCTGAAATAAAATGGAATTGTTCAAAATTACCAATACCAAGGATGAATTGGAAAACAGAAAAGAGTAAGGAAATCATTTAGATCATCCAGCATATATCTAACCATTCTTTTAATTCACTATCTCCATGAAATTAAAGGAATAAACTATTGCACACCCAGTCTCCCAGGTTGGTTTGATTGAAACTACATGACCTGAGAGAGCTTTTACACTCTTTTGTTTTCCAGACTCCAGTCTGGTTCCCTATGGCTGTGCCTTTCACCTTGCATGAGATCTTTTTCCTATGTGACTAAAGCTACGTAAGGCCAACCCACTTGGTTTGGTTAAGGGACATACTTCTTTTTCACACAACTACCAGGACTTGGAAATCGATACAGGGTCAACCTCACCTATGTCACCTAACACCCAGTTGCTTTTTACCATGCATACATAGATAAGTAAGCAGAAAAACACTTTTAGCATCACACAGTCCTAGCATGTGTGTGACAAGACCTGTAGACCTATAGTAATTAGGCTGGTAGGGGAGGGAGCAATGGTACTGTTCAACCTCTGAATATGAAGCTGTCCACAGTTCATCTGATGAAAGAAAATCAAAATGTTCAGTCTCTGAGTACTCAGCGGTTTTCAATTAGGGTCTGTGAATCACCTTGTATGATACCAAGGGATGACTCTAGGACTGATGGATGAACATACCAAGGCAAAAATTGGAGAAATAACATTTATTGAGCAGCTTGTTGTGTACTGGGAAATATTATAATATGAAGATTCTGAGAGTACGGTTGCATAAATATAGAGTAGTCTATAGTTGGTGTGTGCCTGTAATCTCAGTGCCTTGGAAGGCTGAGGCAGGAGGATGGCAAGTGGAATCTAGCCGCAGCAACTTAGTGAGGCCCTAAGCAACATAGCAAGACTTGTCTCAAATAAATAAATAAATAAATAAAAAGGGTTAGGGATATAGCTCAATGGTAAAGTGCCCTTGAATTTGATTCTAGTACAAAAAAAAAACAAAAACAAAAACAAAAACAAAACAACAAAACACCTGTTCCAATTTGTTTTAAAAATGAAGATGAGCCCACTCCTAAAATCTGAGGTAGAGTCAGATTTCCCACTGCTTCCAGTGAGCTGGAGAGGGATCTAGGTTTATAATTCAGTTTTTTTGAGTCCCAGACTATGACTATTTTCATTACTTTGTGAGTGCTTCAGAATCCCAATCTTTATAAATAACTAAATTCTAAAGATAAATTATAACTTTCTCTTTTTTCAGTTTTATACTCTTATCAACATAAATATATGAGAAATTTCAAATTTAGAATTATAACTTAGAAGAATAAGCAGAGATGTGCAAAGTATAGACACACAGATCTTAATTTAAGAATCATATATGACAGAAATTTTAAAAATAGAAACAACCAAACAACATACAGCACATGGAAACAACCTAAATGATCAAGAATGGGAAAAAATGAACAAATAATTATATGATATATCTAAGCACTATCTAAGCATTCTGATATTATTCAACCATTAAAAATCATGTTTTCTGATATATACTGAGAAAGAAAACATACATGACAAAAAAGTATGAAAGCATAATATAAAAATAGTGCATTTATAATTACTCTGATGTTTTAAATAAATGTGCCTATAGATCATATTAATAACAAGCATGTATATTAAATAACAGAAAGTAATGTACTAATATTTTAAATTTATTTATCACTGAGTAATAGTGTAACAGAAACTTCTTTTTCTTTTTTGTAATTCAATACTTATTTAACTAATTAATTTTTAAAACTTCATTATTCATAGGTACCTTTTCAGCATACCTATGCCATTTTCTTCCACATTAGTTCTTAAATGCTTGATAAACTGAGACAATCCAATCTATATCTTTGTATCCTCCCTCCTCATTCAGGATACTAATCCATGGATAAAAAGTGATTTATAACTTTAAAGAACTCTTGTGATACTAAGAACCATTATTTAAAATGATGATTTCAACTATGAAGTTTTTTGTTTCTAATCATGTCTGAGAAATATTCAGTATCACAAGAGAGGAAGTTAGAATTTTATTTTTAACCAAATGAGTCCCAAGTTGCTGTGTTTTGTGTATTAAGTCCTCATTTACACAACACTGTTGACTACTACTTTATGGATAACAAGAGCATTCCTCTCTGATTTGTGTGTGGCAAAAATTTGCTCCCAAAATTTAGTCTGTCTCTTCATCTCATTGATCGTTTCTTTTGCTGAGAAGAAGCTTTTTAGTTTGAATCTGTTCCATTTATTAATTCTTGCACTTTAGGAGTCTTCTTAAGGAAGTCAGGGCCTAATCCGATGTGATGAAGATTTAGGCCTACTTTTTCCTCTATTAGGTGCAGGGTCTCTGGTCTAATTCCTAGGTCATTGATCCACCTTGAGTTGAGTTTTGTGCATGGTGAAAGATAGGAGTTTAATCAGATAGAGCACTAATTTCCAGGATATATAAAGAACTCAAAAAACTTAACACCAAAAAAAAAAAAAAAAAAAAAAAAAAACC